>NW_027397063.1:147662077-147992183 GCF_003265705.2 Callorhinus ursinus
AATCGGAGGGGGAGACGAACCATGAGAGACGATGGACTCTGAGAAACAAACTGAGGGTTCTAGAGGGGAGGGGGGTGGGGGATGGGTTAGCCTGGTGATGGGTATTAAAGAGGGCACGTTCTGCGTGGAGCACTGGGTGTTATGCACAAACAAGGAATCATGGAACACTACATCAAAAACTAATGATGTAATGTATGGTGATTAACATAACATAATAATAAAAAAAAGAGTTAAATAGGCTTAGTAGGTGATAAGAAAGGGTGAAGAGGGCAGGTACAGACTAGAGAGAGCAGATCTCATCTAAAGGAGGCACTAACCAATTATTATTCCATGGAAGGTAGCTTTGGTGCTACCAGGTATGATTTTTCAGTGCAAGCCAAAGACCCAAATTTATGAGAAATTCCTGTTTTTAAATATTGACAACTAATTCAAATTGAACACAAAAAGTGGCATGGGTCAAACTGTATCTTTGGGACAGATTCAGCAAACAGACTGCCAATTTGTGAGTTCTGAATTGACACAGAGAAGGTTGCAGTAAATAAGGAATGAGACCAACGGAGTTCAATAAAATGCAGAGTGAAGAGTGATGACCCCTGAACTTGAGGTCAGAAAAGGTGTCAGAAAGAAAACAAGTCTTAAGACAGTGCCTGAAGAACATGTTTTGGAGTTGCAGGCAAGTGTGTATATGCCTGCCAAACTTCAGAACAGCCAGCAAAGAAATGGAGACAAGATGGACAATGCAGAGCCCAGAGAACTAAAGAACAGCAAGCATGCTAGTGCAGCAGGATATTTAACCTTTCCTTTTGCTTCCCATGTTTTCATCTTTCAAGAATATAGGCAGCCCTGGGCTCATTGCCTCAGGGCAGAAGTCATAAGCAGCTGGGACTAGAGAGCTTATTTCCAGAACCCCCTGGGCCTAGGGTATAATTTTCAAGAAAGGTGGTCATAAAATGAAATGAATAGCCTATAAAGAGCTTCCCCTTGGCTGTGGAAGTGAAAGCAAGCAGAGAAGCTGAGGAGTCTAGTGGCAGAGGTAGCCTGCTCCCCATCTTCCAGGAAGAACCATCTGGGAAGGCACCAGACCCCAGAAAGAAAAGGAATGTAGTACACCCAGGCAGGTAAGTTTCTACATGGCTGCCCAGATAGATTCCCAGCTACAGTCTGGAAGTAGCAGAGTCCCCAGGAAAATGCATATCTCGTTTTACCACATATGAGTATGTGTTGACAAATGCTTCAAAGCCGGGGAGATCCCTCTCCATACCTTGGCTCCCCTGAAAAAGAGTAAAGTTAAAGTTTCTGAGGACCCAGTAAAATGGAGGCTTAAAATAAAAGTTGCTTTATTTTTCACACACCTGAGTCTATAGACTGAGATTCAAACTGGCTCCCTTACAGAGGAGTTAAAGGTGAAGATGGATAGGTCAGAAGCAGTGTCTGAACTTGAGCCTAAGCTCCTTTGCCAGATTGCCAGAGGCAATCTCTAAGATGGCTCCCAAGGGACCCCATACCCTGGTATTCACACCCTTGTGTAGTCCCCTTCCACGTTGTACCAGGATTGGTCCATGCATGACCAATAGCATACAGTAGAAGTGATAGCATACCACTTCCTGGACTAGGTTATACAAAGACTGTAGCTTCTATCTCACTCTTGTGTGCTCTCTCACTCTCTCTGATCACTCTCTCTGGAGAAGCAAGCTGTCATGTTGTAAACAGCTTTAGGAGAAGCTCACATGGTAAAGAACTAAAGCCTCAGACAACAGCCAGTGAGGCGCTGAGGCCAACCACTGACTATGTGAGTCAACTTGGAAGCAGATTCTCCATCCTCAATCAAGCCTTGAGATGACTTCAACCTCACAAGAGACTCTGAACCAGAACACCCTAGCTGAACCACTCTCAGATTTCTGATCCTTATATACTCTGAGATAATAAATGTTTGGTGTTTTTACCTGTTAGGTTTTGGGGTAATTTGTTATACAGCAATAGGTAACTAATACATTCCCACCTCAAAAGATACAGCAGATGTTGAACCTAATGAATAGGAATTAAATGGCCAGAAGCAAAGTGCAGAAATATTGTCCTTTCTCTGCTAAGATGGTGCCACTAACCTACTGCCAGAGGAGTGGATTCAGCAGAGAGAAATGGGTAAGGTGGATAGTCAGGGATAGATAGATCATGACCTTGAGCTGATTCAAGAGAAAGGATTCAGGTAGATAGTCAGGTATGTATGCAAAGCCATGCTAAGCACTAGGCACTTCTGGGTGTTACAGGACAAATCTTGTACAGAAATTATATGTCATCAGAGGGAAGTTTGCCATCATGGTTTATAGCAGTTGAGACAAGAAGGGTTAGTTCCCAGGGGTCCTGGAACTTTCAAGCCAAAGCCCCACAGGCTGGGCAGCATAGTCACTTGCATTGGGTGATTTAAGGTAAAGACTAATTTTCAAGAGCAGCAAATCTTTGCAAGTCACTTCTTCCCTCCCACTCATTTTTTTACACAGAAGGGGAACATTTGCTGTTTTTTTAGTGCCTAGAGCCTTAGCATCTGCCCCCTTGTCATTTGGGAATTGAGTATTTCAGCACTTGCTGATTTTCAAAGTAGCCATTAATCACCCATGACGAACCAGAAGTGGTTATAAACTGGAGCACTGAGGGTTAACCCAGGGCTTCTTCATCTCTGATGTACCTGACATTTCTTTTCCATGGTCTATGAAGCTGGTGTGTGTAAATTGGATGCCCCAGAACCCAAGAGAGATCCTGGGCTGGGAAGGCCTGGAATCCAGTTCTCTCTGGACAGGTTTCCTGAAGTCTTTCTTCCAGTACCAAGTCTTTGCCCACAGGTATTCTTCTGTCTTAGGAGATCCCACAGGAGGGTGCTTCCAGAATGGTGCCAGTGACTTCCCTACAGCATGGATTAGCTCCACTGCTAACTATTCCCTCTAGAAATGTTTACAATCCTAAATGAACCTATTTTGGATCCTGAGACTTAAAGGACTCCTCTAAATTAGTACAGGGCTTTTTCTCAAGGAGGGTCATTCATATCACCTCACCCTGGTGATTCTTCCTTTTGACCTTGTGACAAGGTATCCATTCACAAAGGACTGAATTTGATTTTAAACTCTTCTTGTCTGGAAGCTGGAAAGCAGGGAAGAACTGAATGTAAGCTTGTGGTATCAGGGGAAGGGCAACTTGTGATAAGCAGCCTCTGCTAAGTGTTAAGAAAATGTCAAAGTGAATGACCAGTGGTCTTTATCATTGGGTGTTTGGATGGGCCGAGCTGGGCTACTGCCCAGAGGCAAAGCCTCTCTGTTAACCTTCAGTCTATCTTTGCTAGCAGGGCTTTTGATTCCTAACTGTAGGAAGAAGAGGAGGTTTGGGCAGGCAAAGGAAGAGTTGAGAGAAAGCTGACTGGGGCAGAAACTAGGGGTAGAATGGAGACAGCTCTTTTCCTGGACTCTTGGATGGATTTGAACACCTCTCGGTAGGGGCCTAAGGAACAGTCAGAAGAGTTCATGAGAAGCTTGAGGACACTCTGGACACAGGTAAAGCTGTTTCTGCGCCCAGGGATGGAGCCAGACACAGCTGTTGGAAGAAGTCCATCTCAGCAGAGCTAAACATGCTTCTGGTCCCTCAAAGAAGGGGAATTCCTGAAACCATTCACATTCCTAACTCCATCTCCTTCCCATAGAATCCACTGTGATTTGTACACATTGGCTTTGTTAGAACCTTGTTCCATTCAGAATTAGAGTCATTGTAAAGGATTTGAGAAAAATTAATACCCGTCTTGTGCTTAAAGACAAACATAAAGTTTTCATATCACTAGATAGAGTAAGCTTAGTGTCCTAAGGCTTTGGAAGTTTGATTCTCTAGAACAGCTAGTACATTTCCTTCAGTCTCCAGTGTGGTGTCTGCAACATGTTTCTTTAAAGTTACCACAGGCACTTTAAAGAGTGGGAGATGGTATTTGGTTAGCATGAGGCTTAGCCATGCTGTCAACAAAAGCCATGGACCATCCCACATCCTACTTTCTCTAATAACCTATCAGGGGGTTTTTCAGAAGGGACTCCATGGTCAGACACCTGGAAAAATGTTTTCAGAAGCCTCTTCTAGCCTCCCATTCCCAAGTCTCTTGACACTTAAAGATGTTTATGTCTACAGGGCAGTGTCTAAAGACAAAATTACAAGAACCCCAATATATAGATGAAAATGAAACTTTTGATTAAATGAAGGAATATGGAATCCAGAGTCTCACTAAACCCAGTTAGAAATATGTGGTAACATAAATGGTATCTTTGGATGTGGCCAAATGGGCCCCCTTCATTTTGCTGCCCACACTGATGTCTGTTTTGTTTTTGTAAAGTGATAGCCAATTTTATGGGGCTCTATGGCTCTGCCAGGCCAAGCAATGCCTGTGGGCCCAACTAAAGCGTCATTGGGAAATGCCAGCAGGTACACAGCAGGATCTATTCTGGTGCTGGTGATGGCAGTAGTTTAAGGGGCTGCAAAATTTAGGGTCTGGTGCAGCAGTTATAAACATTGTCACTTGTATGTCCTTCTTGGCTATAAAGGATCCAAATCTGGATTTTTATCTTTCCTGCAAATTACGTTTTTTTCTGCTTAAGTTAGCCAGAGTCAGTATTTGCAACCAAAATCTGACTTTCAATAGCCTCCAAGAGGTAGACAAAGGAAGAAAACTTATTCAATAGGAAAAGTCTCAAATGTCTCCCAAAACAGAACCATCTACCTGTCTGATGCACTCTTTCACCCTGTTGGATACACTCCATTTCTGGTGGCTTAGGATACACATGTGGTGTGTTGTTCTTTCAGTTTGAACCATGACAACTATCTCAAAGATAGGGCACAGGCCTGGATCAGGTATTCTGGCAGACACAGAAGAGCAATGGTCCTAAAAGACTAGCTGAAAGATAGAGGGTGAGCCTCTACTGCTAATTAATGAAACTTAAAGGATGATACAAAATAGCCCATTTTCCCTCCACACAAACAGATTTCTGCATAAAGTGCCTCAGATGGCATCCTGCCTCAGTGCTGCTCCTTGAGGAGCAGAGCTGAGACAAAACTTGCTTGGGGTAGTTGGTTTGTCATGGCCTCCCAGGGATCAGCAGTGAGGCGAAAGGGAGCTTGAGATGGGGAGGAATGAAAGCCATTACCAGATGTGTTATCATCACTGAGTTGTCACCACTATAGACCAGTGAGGGTCAGACTTCTGAGAAGGCCAGGAAAAATATACCACAGAATTGTCTACCTTGGGGACAAAAGGGAAAAGCATTAACAATGGGCTATGCCCACTGGCCAGGGGTTGCCTCCATGGGGCCCTAACTCCACACATCCGGATTGCACATGCAGCTGTGTGAGGTAGGCTCTCACAACTCCCACCTCCCTGTCACCCCAGGCTGTAACAGCAGCTTCAGGGCAGGTGTGGCCCTGCCAGCAGAAGGCGCTGACACCTGGGAACTGTGCGTTCTAGCTGTGCCTGGAATTAGATGCTAGGCCACAGGGATGTGAGATGTTGTGCAAAGCATCCCATCTCACTCCCAGTGGTGCTCTCTCATAGCCCGTCATGCTTTTCAGGTTAGCACCATGTTGCATGTCTGCTAAGAAAGCTTGTTGCCCAAGTTTGGTCATTTCCAGGGTTTTTTTTTTAAGATTTTATTTTTTTAAGTAATCTCTAATCCTAGCGTGTGGCTCAAACTCACAACCCTTAGATCAAGAGTCACTTGCTCTACTTACTGAGTCAGCCAGGAGTCCCAGTCATTTTCAGTATTTCTGGGACAAGCCCCACATCGTCATGGAGGCAAAACAAAGATTCTGCCAGGTCTTGGATTCTTTTCTTGTGTACATACACTCTTTAGCTTATGCATCATTGCTTTGGATTCATTACCATGGCCTGGGCACAGGGAATAGAGTCCTAAGATGTGGGTTTGGGCTTAGGAAAAGAAATCCTATTTAGGTCTAAAGCATGAGCCTCAGGCTCCAGCCCAGCTTTTTCAGGCTCTGTATGGGGGCCTGAGTCACAGACTCAGCTAAAGTGGCTGCTGATCTCCCATGACCTATTGTTCCTTGTGTGTGGAGCTCCCTTGACGATCTCCCAGGAAAGGTGTTACTGAACCAAGACATGACACAGGGTCTCTCACCACTTTGAAGGCAGTAAAGCACCTGTCTTTACCCATGACATTTACCTGGGCAAAAGTGTGAATGACGCATTCCACCAATAACATGAAGCTCTTCTTTATAGGTTTCAGTTTTAGTTACCAGAACTGTTTACCTTAAGTTACTATTCTCCTCATTGTCTTCTGGGGAATGCTCTTTATCAAAATTGTCAGCATGTAAAGCAGTAGCAAAATGAAGCTTGAGTTTGGAATTCTGGCCATAATTATGTAACAATATCTCTGAATACATTATCATTGACAAAGTATCAAAGTAAATTATGAATTAAGTAAAAGAGTGCAGAGTTCATTAGTTTCTTCTAAGCTTAAGTTTATATTAATTTTATTCTTCATTTCTAGTGATACTGTAACACCAACATTTGCAGTCACTAAATACTTTTTTCAGCAAAGAATTTCTCTGTAAGTCTAAAACAAACTTTTCTCAATTAACTGATTTCTTTTTTTAGTCCACTAAGTGAAAGTGAGCTGTTACAATAGTTTTTTCTACAAGGATAAGAATAGTGATCCAAACAGCATTAATAGGTGTGAAGGCATTAAAGATGATAGCTATTAAAGTGTGATATCTGTGTTCTATACCATTATATATGCAAGAGCTGTAAGGTGGTCTCAATATAGGCTGAACTGTCATTGACAAATAGGAATGCTAACGCAGGGAAGAAGCAGCCTAACGCAGTATTAGAGTCAGAAACTGCCCATCATGTTTACCCTGACTTTTAGCCCAAACACTCTCTTCCCTTCCAATTGCTCTTTTGCCCAGAGACAGCTCTTCAAGCAACCATACTGCAACACATTGAGGCATCTTGCGTCTGACTTTAGCTTTTATATAAGTATTAGCAAACCTCCATGTTCCCATCCTTGCTAGGATTTGTTGGTGTTTAACACTTATAATCTTGTTTATGCAGAGATTAAAGTTTAGAGAAAATAAGATTATCTCATGTCCTACTTTAAAGAACACAGGCATATTTTGTATAACAGCCCAACATATGATGTAAAAAAGTACTACGGGAAACATAGATAGGCCAGTGGGCATGGCAGTTGCCAAGGAAGAAATAGTGAGTGTGTATTGATATCTTGTCACAGGTAAGTGCCTCTCTCCTCCCCTTTTGGAGAAATGCTCCCCTACACCCTCCAGCCATATAGCTCTGGTCGGTCTGCCAATTACAGGCTGAGTTGGTCAGTGATTTGTTCAGCCAAATTCAGGCCAATCTAAGCCCCTCCTTGGAATTTTTCCTACTGAAGTTGTCATTGGGAAAGTTTTTTTCTCTCTGATCATGTGGCTATAAAAAAAAAAATGTGTCTGGAGCTGCCTGAAGCTTTTGTTTCAGTTTCTTCTGTATAGGGAGCCTGGGAGAACAAAATCAGCATGCGAAGAGAGGTAGGTACAAATGCTTGGAGGAACCAATGACATCCAAGTCCCTCAGTCTAGTTATCCCTGAGATCAGCTCTACCTGTACTCCTTCTTAAACAAAGGCTGGAGTCTGTAACTGCCAGAGTCCAAATACAGAATGCTTCATAAACAGAGATGCCAGTTGGGGCTCAAAGGCAGGTTAAGGCCTTGGATGCATGTTTAAGGAAAAGGAGTGCAGGGCAGGTAGGGGGCTGTAAAATGATCAGACCAAAGGAGCAAATATTCCAAACGGGAGAGAAGATAAATCAGAAATGGGAACAGGATTGTATACTTTTGGGTGCTATCATTGTTGGAATAAATAATTTCCAAATTGGTTCAGATTTCTAAAGTAAATGTTGAAAAGTTTCCCTCACATGCTTGTTTCACAAACAGTTCCTATCCCTAGAGAAAACGAATGTTATCAGTCTCTTTTATATCCATGCAGCAGTTTTTTGCATGTACAAGCAATATACATAACTATTTTAGAAATCTTTGAGTGCCAAAATAAGGCACTTGGCCTGCATTTAGTAGGCAGTGGAAACCACTATAGTGTTTTTTTTTTTTTTAAGATTTTATTTATTTATTTGAGAGAGAGAGAGCATGAGCAGGGGCAGAGGGAGAGGGAGAGGCAGACTCCCTGCTGAGCAGGGAGCCTGACTCAAGGCTTGATCCCAGGACCCTGGGTTCATGACCCGAGCCAAAGGCAGACACTTCACCAACTGAGCTACCAGGTGCCCCTGTAGTATTTCTTTCTTGAGGCATTATCTACAAATAATAAAACGAATACTGTAGATTCTTAAAAGACTTACATAGAGAGATTAGTGTTTTAGGAGGATTTGGCTATCAAAAGAGTTCTGAATTGCACTAGGTGGGCTTAATAGTATATGTGATATGACAGAGAAAAATAAAAGAAAATGACTTGTGATAAAATATCAAAGTTCTAATACAGGTGTAACTGGAGTCCCAGAAAGAAGAAAGACATAGATAGGGCAAAAATATTTGAATAAATAGTCCAAATTTCCAAATTTGATGAGAAATGTGAATTTAGAAAATGAAGAATCTTAGTGAGCAGGATAAATACAAATAAATCACACCAGATACATTATAGTTAATTGCTTAAAACCAAAGATAGACAAAATCTTAAAAGCAGCTTGACAAAAAATGGTACTTTACACACAAGGGAACAAAATTAGGAACTATGGTTGGTTTCTCATCAAAATCAATTGAAGGCAAAAAATCAGTGTGATGACATCTTTAAAAATGCTGAAAGAGGGATCCTGGGTGGCTCAGTTCATTAAGCGACTGCCTTCGGCTCAGGTCATGATCTTGGAGTCCCGGGATTGAGTCCCGCATCAGGCTCCCTGCTCAGCAGGGAGGCTGCTCCTCCCTCTGACTCCCCCCTCTCGTGCTCTCTCTCCCTATCTCATTCTCTCTCTCAAATAAGTAAACAAAAATCTTTAAAAAAAATGCTGAAAGAACCTCACACCTGTTAGAATGGCTATTATCAAAAAGATAAGTCACAAGTATTGGTGAGGATGTGAAGGAAAGGGAACCCTTATACACTGTTAGTGAGAATGTAAATTGGTGCAACCATTATGGAAAAGAGTATGGAGTTTCCTCAAAAAATTAAAAATAAAACTACCATATGATTGAGCAATTTCACTTCTGGGTATTTACCCAAAGAAAATGAAAGCACTAATTCCAAAATACATGTCCCTCATATTTATCGTAGCCACAACATACAATGTACAATGTGTACAATAGCTACAACATGGAAACAGCCTAAGTGTCCATCAATAAATGAATAAAGAAAATGTGGTACATATATTCACACAGTAGAATATTATTCAGCTATTAAAAAAGTGAAATCTTGCCATTTATGCAACATAGGTGAACCTTGAGGGCATTATGCTAAGTAAAATAACTCAGAGAAATACAAGTACCATATAATCTCACTTATATGTGGAATCTAAAAGCAAAAACCAAGCTGATAGGTAAAGAGAACAGATTGGTGGTTACCAGAGGCTGGGAGTGAGGCTGGGTGAAATGGATGAAGAAGAACAAAAGGTACAAACTTCCAGTTATGGGGTGACTGGTTGGCACAGTCAGTTAAGTGTCTGACTCTTGATCTCAGCTCAGGTCTTAATCTCAGGGTCATGAGTTCAAGTCCTGTGTTGGGCTCCATGATGGGCATGGACCTATTTAAAAACAAACAAAAACAAACAAACAAACAAACTTCCAGTTATGAAATAACATCATGGTGACTATAGTTAATAATACCATATTACATATTTGAATGTTGTTAAGAGAGTAAATCTTAAAAGTTACCATCACAAGAAAAAAATTAAAATGTTCTAAGTTAACCAGACTTATTGTGGTGATTATTTTGCAATATACACAAATGTCAAATCACCATGTTTTACTCCTGAAACTCATATAATGTCAATTACACCTCAATTAAAAATTAAAATTAAGTAGAAGTGCTGAAAGAGAACTGTCAACCCAGAATTCTACATCCAGCCAAAATACCCTTCAAGAGTAAAAGACAAAATTCAAACATTTTCTGATAAACAATACCTAAGAAAATCCATCACCAGCAGACCTGTTCCACAAAAAAAAGTTAAAGGATGTTCTACGTACTGAAGGAAAATAACACCAAATGAAAGCCTGGATCTTCAATAAGGATTAAAGAACACCAGAAATAGAAAATATATAAGCAAGCACAAAATAGCCAATAATTTTTGACAAATATATATGGCAGTATGTGTAAAGCAATAACTATTACACTAAATTGTGAGGCTTATAATATATGTGGATGCAATATATATATATTTGTATGTGTATACATATATACAGCTATCATACAAAAGATAAGTCAATGGAAGTACATGACTGTAAGGTATAGTTTAGGTGAAATGGTATGATATTAACTCAAAATAGACTGTGAAAAGGTAAGGATGTATATTATAATCCCTAAAGAAACCACTAAAATAAAAGCAGATAAAAATGGAATTCTAAAAAAAAAAAACAACACAAAAGAAGATAGGAAAGAAAGAACAAAGGAACAAAATACAATTAAGACAAGCAGAACACAAATAGCAAAATGGCAACCCTAAATCTAACCATGATTCTGCTAAATGTAAGTGGACTAAACACTCAAAAGGCAGAGATAGTCAATTTGGTTGAGAAAAAAAGACATATCTAACAGGCTATAGAAGTATTTTTTATGTTTTTATTTAAATTCTAATCAGTTAACATACAGTGTCTTTTAGGTTCAGTTGTACAATATAGTGATTTATCACTTACATACAACACTGGGTGCTCTTCACCACAACTGCACTCCTTAACCCCCATCACTTATTTCACCTATCTCCCCACCCACTTCCCCTCTGGTAATCATCAGTTTGTTCTCTATAGTTAAGAGTCTGTTTCTTGGTTTGCCTCTCTCTCTTTTCCTCCTTTGCTCATATATTTTGTTTCTTAAATTCCAGATATGATTAGAAATCATATGTTATTTGTCTTTCTCTGACTAACTTATTAAACTTAGCAAAATACTCTCTAGCTCCATCCATGCTGTTGCAAATGGCAAGATTTCATTCTTTTTGATGGCTGATTAATAGTAATATTCATATATATAATATATATCACATATAGTCTCATATATATATACATATATATATATATATATATAACATTTTCTTCATCCATTCATCTATCAGTGGACACTTGGGCTGTTTCCATACTTTGACTATTATATACAATACTGCTATAAACCCCAGGATGCATGTATCACTTTGAATTAGGATTTTTGTATATAAGAGATATTTTAAATAAAAAGATATGGACAGGTTTAAAGTAAACCTATAGAAGACAATATACCATGCAAAAAGGAAGCATAAGAAAATTAAATTTGCCACATTAAGATTGCATATGGTACTCTGTAAGACAAAGAATTGCCATCAATAAAGAGACATTTCAAATTATAGAAGAATAAATTCTTCAGGAAGACAAAACAATCAAATTTTAAATGTACAGGTCAACTAACAGAACTTGCATGTACATGAAGCAAAAATAGATAGAACTAAAGGAGAGAAAAAATCCATAATTATATGGATTATTATATATATATTATATATATATCTCAGTTACTGATAGAAAAACTAGCCCAAAAAAATAAATCAATAGGGAGAGAGATTTGAAAAATATTGTTGACCAACTTCACCTAAACGACATCTGTAGAACACTTTACCACCCACTACAGAATATATGTAGTACATTCATCAAGATAGATCATGTGCTGAACCAAAAATTAAGTGTCAATAAATTCAAAAGATAAAAATCATACAACATATATTTTTGTTCACAGTGGATTTAGAAATCAATAACAGTAAGTTATCCAGAAAAAAATAAACTGCAAATATTTGGAAATTAAACATACTTCTAACAAGTCAAAGAAGAAATCAAAGGTTATTATAAAATATTTTCAACTGATTAATAATTAAAATAAAGCATATTAAAATGTGTGGGATGCATCTGAAACATGCTTAGAGTCTTAGAGGAAAATTTTACCTAGAAATGTTTATTTTAGAAAGGAATAATTTTCTTAAATCAATAATCTAAAGTTCCATGTTAAATAGCTATAAAAAAGAGCAAAGTAAACCAAAAGCAAGCACAATATAAATAAGAGAATTGATGCAACTGAGAAAATTAGTAGACCATAAAAAAGACAAGTAGAGAAAATACAAAAATGGAGCATGTTAAGAAAATGAGAAGTTGGTTCTAAGATTAACAAAATTAATAAGCCTCTAGTTACACTAATCAAGAAAATAAAAAGAACACAAATTACCATTATCAGGAATGAAAAGACATTAAAGGGATAAGCAAACATTATGAATGATTTTAAGACATGAAATAATTTAGATAAAATGAATAAATTCCATGAAAAATACAAACTTATTAAAGCTAATACAAGGGGAAACAAGTAATCTGAATGCCTACGTCTATTAAAGATATTGACTATTGAATACGAATTCTTCTCTAGTGCCCATGGAACATTCTCCAGAATTGATCACATCCTAGGTCACAAATCAGGTCTCAACCGGTACCAAAACATTGGGATCATTCCCTGCATATTTTCAGACCACAATGCTTTGAAACTAGAACTCAATCACATGAGGAAAGTCGGAAAGAACTCAAATACATGGAGGCTAAAGAGCATCCTACTAAAGAATGAATGGGTCAACCAGGAAATTAAAGAAGAATTTAAAAAATTCATGGAAACCAATGAAAATGAAAACACAACTGTTCAAAATCTTTGGGATATAGCAAAGGCAGTCCTGAGAGGAAAGTATATAGCAATACAAGCCTTCCTCAAGAAACAAGAAAGGTCTCAAATACACAACCAAACCCTACGCCTAAAGGAGCTGGAGAAAGAACAGCAAATAAAGCCTAAACCCAGCAGGAGAAGAGAAATAATAAAGATCAGAGCAGAAATCAATGAAATAGAAACCAAAAGAACAGTAGAACACATCAATGAAACTAGGAGCTGGTTCTTTGAAAGAATTAACAAGATTGATAAACCGCTGGCCAGACTTATCAAAAAGAGAAAGAGAAATGACCCAAATCAACAAAATCATGAATGAAGGAGGAGAGATCACAACCAACACCAAAGAAATACAAACAATTCGAAGAACATATTATGAGCAACTCTATGCCAGCAAATTAGATAACCTGGAAGAAATGGGTGCATTCCTAGAGATGTATCAACTACCAAAATTGAACCAGGAAGAAATAGAAAACCTGAACAGACCTACAACCACTAAGGAAATTGAAGCAGGCATCAAAAATCTCCCAACAAACAAAAGCCCAGGGCCAGATGGCTTCCCAGGGGAATTCTATCAGACATTTAAAGAAGAATTAATACCTATTCTCCTGAAACTCTTCCAAAAAATAGAAATGGAAGGAAAACTTCCAAATTCATTTTATGAGGCCACCATTACCTTTACCCAAAACCAGACAAAGACCCCATCAAAAAGGAGAATTACAGACCAATATCCTTGATGAACATGGATGCAAAAATTCTCACCAAAATAGTAGCCAATAGGATCCAACAGTACATTAAAAGGATTATTCACCATGACCGAGTGGGATTTATCCCTGGGCTGCAAGACTGGTTCAACATCCACAAATCAATCAACGTGATACAATACATTAACAAAAGAAAGAACAAGAATCATATGATCCTCTCCATAGATGCAGAAAAAGCATTTGACCAAGTACAGCATCCTTTCTTGATCAAAACTCTTCAGAGTACAGGGATAGAGGGTACACACCTCAATATCATAAAAGCCATCTATGAAAAACCTATAGCGAATATCATTCTTAATGCGGAAAAGCTGAGAGCTTTCCCCCTAAGGTCAGGAACGCGGCAGGGATGTCCACTATCACCACTACTATTCAACAGTATTAGAACTAGTATTAGAAGTCCTAGCCACAGCAATCAGACAACAAAAAGAAATCAAAGGCAAATCAAGGAGTCTATCCCATTTACAATTGCACCCAAAACCATTAGATACCTAGGAATAAATCTAACCAAAGAGGCAAAGGATCTGTACTCAGAAAACTATAAAATACTCATGAAAGAAATTGAAGAAGACACAAAGAAATGGAAAAACGTTCCATGCTCATGGATTGGGAGAATCAACATTGTGAAGATGTCAATGCTACCTAGAGCAATCTACACATTCAATGCAATCCCCATCAAAATACCATCCACTTTTTTCAAAGAAATGGAACAAATAATCCTAAAATTTGTATGGAACCAGAAGAGACCCCGAATAGCCAGAGGAATACTGAAAAAGAAAAGCAAAGCTGGCGGCATCACAATTCCGGACTTCCAGCTCTATTACAAAGCTGTCATCATCAAGACAGTATGGTACTGGCACAAAAACAGACGCATAGATCAATGGAACAGAATCGAGAGCCCAGAAATGGACCCTCAACTCTATGGTCAACTTATTTTTGACAAAGCAGGAAAGAATGTCCAATGGCAAAAAGACAGTCTCTTCAACAAATGGTGTTGGGAAAATTGGACAGCCACATGCAGAAGAATGAAACTGGACCATTTCCTTACACCACACACAAGAATAGACTCCAAATGGTTGAAAGACCTAAACGTGAGACAGGAGTCCATCCAAATCCTAAAGGAGAACACAGGTAGCAACCTTTTCGACCTTAGCCGCAGCAACTTCTTCCTAGAAACATCGCCAAAGGCACGGGAAGCCAGGCCAAAAATGAACTATTGGGATTTCATCAAGATAAAAAGCTTTTGCACAGCAAAAGAAACAGTCCACAAAACCAAAAGACAACCGACAGAATGGGAGAAAATATTTGCAAATGACATATCAGATAAAGGGCTAGTATCCAAAATCTATAAAGAACTTATCAAACTCAACACCCAAAGAACAAATAATCCAATCAAGAAATGGGCAGAAGACATGAACAGACATTTCTCCAAAGAAGACATCCAAATGGCCAACAGGCACATGAAAAAGTGCTCAACATCACTCGGCATCAGGGAAATCCAAATCAAAACCTCAATGAGATACCACCTCACACCCGTCAGAATGGCTAAAATTAACAAGTCAGGGAACGACAGATGTTGGCGGGGATGTGGAGAAAGGGGAACCCTCCTACACTGTTGGTGGGAATGCAAGCTGGTGCAACCCCTCTGGAAAACAGTATGGAGGTTTCTCAAACAGTTGAAATTAGAGCTACCGTTCGATCCAGCAATTGCACTACTGGGTATTTACCACAAAGATACAAATGTAGGGACCCGAAGGGGTACATGTACCCCAATGTTTATAGCAGCAATGTCCACAATAGCCAAACTGTGGAAAGAGCCAAGATGCCCATCGACAGATGAATGGATAAAGAAGAGGTGGTATATATACACAATGGAATATTATGCAGCCATCAAAAGGAATGAGATCTTGCCATTTGCAACGACGTGGATGGAACTGGAGGGTGTTATGCTGAGTGAAATAAGTCAATCAGAGAAAGACATGTATCACATGACCTCACTGATATGAGGAATTCTTAATCTCAGGAAACAAACTGAGTGTTACTGGAGTGGTTGGGGGTGGGAGGGATGGGATGGCTGGGTGATAGACATTGGGGAGGGTATGTGCTACGGTGAGCGCTGTGAATTGTGCAAGACTGTTGAATCACAGATCTGTACTTCTGAAACAAATAACGCAACATATTTTAAGAAAAAAGGAAAAGAAGAAGATAACAGGAGAGGAAGAAAAGGGGAGTATGTCAGAGGGGGAGACGAACCATGAGAGATGATGGACTCTGAAAAACAAACTGAGGGTTCTAGAGGGTAGGGGGGTGGGGGGATGGGTTAGCCTGGTGATGGGTATTGAGGAGGGCACGTTTTGCATGGTGCACTGGGTGTTATGAACAAACAATGAATCATGGAACACTGCATCAAAAACTAATGATGTAATATATGGTGATTAACATAACAATAAAAAAAATTAAAAAAAAAAAAGAAATCAAAGGCATCAAAATCGGCAAAGACGAAGTCAAACTCTCAATCTTTGCAGATGATATGATACTGTATGTGGAAAACCCAAAAGACTCCCTCCCAAAACTGCTAGAACTCATCCAGGAATTCAGTCAAGTAGCAGGATATAAAATCAATGCACAGAAATCAGTGGCATTCCTAAACACCAACAAGACAGAAGAGAGACAAATCAAGGAGTCAATCCCATTTACAATTGCACCCAAAACCATAAGATACCTAGGAATAAATTTAACCAAAGAGGCAAAGGATCTGTACTCAGAAAACTATACAATACTCATGAAAGAAATTGAAGAAGACACAAAGAAATGGAAAAACGTTCCATGCTCATGGATTGGAAGAACAAACATTGTGAAGATGTCAGTGCTACCTAGAGCAATCCACACATTCAATGCAATCCCCATCAAAATACCATCCACCTTTTTCAAAGAAATGGAACAAATAATCCTAAAATTTGTATGGAACCAGAAGAGACCCCGAATAGCCAGAGGAATATTGAAAAAGAAAAGCAAAGCTGGCGGCATCACAATTCCAGACTTCCAGCTCCGTTACAAAGCTGTCATCATCAAGACAGTATGGTACTGGCACAAAAACAGACACATAGATCAATGCAACAGAATCGAGAGCCCAGAAATGCACCCTCAACTCTATGGGCAACTCATCTTTGACAAAGCAGGAAAGAATGTCCAGTGGAAAAAAGACAGTCTCTTCAACAAATGGTGTTGGGAAAATTGGACAGCCACATGCAGAAGAATGAAACTGGACCATTTCCTTACACCACACACAAAAATAGACTCCAAATGGTTGAGAGACCTTAATGTGAGACAGGAGTCCATCAAAATCCTCAAGGAGAACACAGGCAGCAACCTCTTCGACCTCAGCCGCAGCATCTTCTTCCTAGAAACATCGCCAAAGGCAAGGGAAGCCAGGGCAAAAATGAACTATTGGGATCTCATTAAGATAAAAAGCTTTTGCACAGCAAAAGAAACAGTCCACAAAACCAAAAGACAACCAACAGAATGGGAGAAAATATTTGCAAATGACATATCAGATAAAGGGCTAGTATCCAAAATTTATAAAGAACTTATGAAACTCAACACCCAAAGAACAAATAATCCAATCAAGAAATGGGCAGAAGACATGAACAGACATTTTTCCAAAGAAGACATCCAAATGGCCAACAGACACATGAAAAAGTGCTCAACATCGCTCAGCATCAGGGAAATCCAAATCAAAACCTCAATGAGATACCACCTCACACCCATCAGAATGGCTAACATTAACAAGTCAGGAAACGACAGATGTTGACGGGGATGTGGAGAAAGGGGAACCCTCCTACACTGTTGGTGGGAATGCAAGCTGGTGCAGCCACTCTGGAAAACAGTATGGAGGTTCCTCAAACAGTTGAAAATCGAGCTACCATACAATCCAGCAATTGCACTACTGGGTATTTACCCCAAAGATACAAATGTAGGGACCCGAAGGGGTACGTGCATCCCAATGTTTATAGCAGCAATGTCCACAATAGCCAAACTGTGGAAAGAGCCAAGATGTCCATCAACAGATGAATGGCTAAAGAAGATGTGGTATATATACACAATGGAATATTATGCAGCCATCAAAAGGAATGAGATCTTGCCATTTGCAATCATGTGGATGGAACTGGAGGGTGTTATGCTGAGTGAAGTAAGTCAATCAGAGAAAGACATGTATCATATGACCTCACTGATATGAGGAATTCTTAATCTCAGGAAACAAACAGGATTGCTGGAGTGGTGGGGGGGTTGGAGGGATGGGGTGGCTGGGTGATAGACTTTGGGGAGGGTATGTGCTATGGTGAGCACTGTGAATTGCACAAGACTGATGAATCACAGATCTGTACTTCTGAAACAAGTAATGCAACATATGTTAAGAAAAAAAAAAGAAGAAGATAGCAGGAGGGGAAGAATGAAGGGGAGTAAGTCGGAGGGGGAGATGAACCATTAGAGACGATGGACTCTGAAAAACAAACTGAGGGTTCTAGAGGGGAGGGGGGTGGGCAGATGGGTTAGCCTGGTGATGGGTATTAAAGAGGGCACATTCTGCGTGGAGCACTGGGTGTTATGCACAAACAATGAATCATGGAACACTACATCAAAAACTAATGATGTAATGTATGGTGATTAACATAACAATAAAAAAATTATTAAAAAAGAAGATATTGACTATTATCGAAGTCCTTTTCATAAACAAGACTCTAGGCCCAGATAGTTTCATTAGCACATTCTATCAATCTCTTAAGGAAAACACACCGTCTTACCCAAACTCTTCCAGAGTTCTTCCAGAAAAAGGAGTAGGAAACACTTCCTAATTTATTTTATGAAGCCAGCATTATTTATTTATTTATTTATTTATTTATTTATTCATTCATTCATTCATAATGATTTTATTTATTTATTTGACAGAGAGAGAGAGAGACAGTGAGAGAAGGAACACAGCAGCGGGGGTGGGAGAGGGAGAAGCAGGCTTCCTGCTGAGCAGGGAGCCTGATGTGGTGGTTTGATCCTAGGACCGTGGGATTATGATCTGAACCAAAGGCAGACGCTTAACAACTGAGCCACCCAAGCGCAGAAAGCCAGCATTTTCTTAATACTAACACCAGACAAAGGCAATACTAGGGTACTGTAGATCAATATCTCTCATGTACATATATATGAGTACTTAGCAAAAATATTAATAAATCAATGCATTGTGAACAAATGAGTTTTATGCCCAGAATGCAAAACTGGTGTAAGTTTTGAGAACTAATCAGTAAAATTCCCCATGTTAACATAATAAAGGGAAAAAAAATCACATGATTTAAATAGATGCAGAAAAAGCATTTAACAAAATTCCACACCAATTTAGGATAAAAATCACTCAGTATACTAGGAGTTGAAGGAAATTTCCTCAACCTGATAAAAGGCATCAACAAAACACTCAAAACTAACATCATACTCAATGATGAAATGCTGAATGCTTTCCTCCCATAGTTAATGACAAAGCAAGGATATCCATGCTCACCATTTCTATTCAACATTGTCCTAGAAATTGTAGCCACTGCAACAAGGTAAGAAAAAGGAAAGCCATAAAGATCAGAGGAAGAAGTCAAACTTTCTCTATACACAGATGCCATGATTGTTTATGTAGAAAGTTTAAAGAATCTATGTATCAATTACTAGAACTAACAAGTGAATGTGTAAGGTCATAAGATACAAGGTCAACATTGGAAAAAATTAATTTTATCCATATATCAATTTAAAAACTGCAATTTAAAAATCAATACTTTCTATAATAGCTTTCCAGGCTTCCTGGCATTTGGTATGGCCTGTCACCCAGTTCCAGTCAATGGAACATGATGAGAGGTGTTCTGCACCCCTCTAGACATGGCCCAGAAAATCCTCAATCTTTAGTCCTCTCTCCCCTTCCTTATCATTACCAGAAACCTTGGCAGCCTTTGAAACCTTGGTTTGAAGATGGCAGAGCTACAAGATAGGTGCCTGGGTCCCTGAAGTCCTACTTTAGAAGAGAGATGCCTGCTATCAGGAATAAGTGTTTTGATACTTCTCATAACAAGTTTATCATGTTTGATCCATTAGCTGATATTACCTTAACTGATGTAGTGACCATCACTAGGGGATCAGATAAGGAATGTGTGGTGGGAGGATATTCTAGAACACCATGCTGCAGTTAAATGCCATGGTAAGATACATCCACACAACTTTGCACACATCTTAAGAATTGAGTAGACCAAGGCCATAGCAACATTTTTCTAGATATGTCTCCTGAGGCAAGGAAAATCAAAGCAAAAATAAACTATTGAGACTACACCAAAATAAAAAGTACAGTGAAGGAAACAATCAACAAGGCAACATACTGAAAGGGAGAAGATATTTGCAAGTGACATATCCATTAAAAGGTTAGTGTACAAAATTTATAAAGAACTTATACAACTTAACACCCCAAAACTAAATAATCCAATTAAAAAATGGGCAGAAGACATGAACAAACATTTCTCCAAAGAAGACATCCAGCTTGCCAAAAAAGACACATGAAAAGATTCTCAACATCACTAATCATGAGGGAAATGTAAATCAAAACTAAAATGAGATACCACCTCACACCTGTCAGAATGGCAAAAATCAAAAACACAACAAACAGCAAGTGTTGGCAGGGATGTGGAGAAAAAAGGACCCTCTGGCACTGTTGATGGGAATGCAAACTGGTGCAACCACTGTGGAAAACAGTGTGGAGTTTCCTCAAAATTTAAAAATAAAGGGGATGCCTGAGTAGCTCAGTTGGTTAAGCAGTCTACTCTTGATTTTGGCTCAGGTTGTGATCTCGGAGTTGTGAGATCAGGCACCCACTGGGCTCTGTGCTCACTGTGGAGTCTGCTTGAGATTCTCTCTCTCCCTCTGCCCTTCCCCTCATTTGCACTCGCTTGTTCTCTCTCTCTCTCTCTAAAATGATAAATGGATAAAATCTTTAAAAAAAATTTTTTTAAGTTAAAAATAGAACTACCCCACAATCCAGTAATTGCACTACTGGGTATTTACTAAAAAATACAAAAACACTAATTCAAAAGGATACATGCACCCCAATATTTATAGCAGCATTGTCTACAATAGCCAAAGTATGGAAGCAGCCCAAGTGTCCATCCATAGATGAATGGATAAAGAAGATGTGGTGCATGTATGGGTGTGTATATTCTATTAATATATAAATAATATTATATATATAATGGATTGTTACTCAGCCATAAAAAAGAATGAAATCTTGCTATTTGGAACAATATAGATGGAGCTAGATGAAATAAGTCAGTCAGAGAAAGACAAATACCATATGATTTCACCCATATGTGGAATTTAAGAAAAAAGCAAACAAGCAAAGGGAAAAAATTAAGAGAGAGACAAAGCAAGAGAGGACTCAATTATAGAGAACAAACTGATGGTTATCAGAGGGGAGGGAGTTTGGGGGATGGGTGAAACAGGTGATAGAGATTAAGGAGTGCACTTGTGATGATGAGCAATCAGTGACATACAGATTGTTGAATCACTATATTGTACACCCAAAACTAATATAACACTGTATGTCAACTATACTGGAATTAAAAAACAATTAAAGAACTATAAGAAAAATTAGAACAAAAAAGGCTTGAGTAGACAGAAAGACTTAGATTCATAATGTGGAACCACTTATGTAAATTGGAATACTTTCTACATTGAAGGAATCATACACATACAAAGACATATTTTTAAGTACATTAGAAAGGCTGGAGTGGAATATGAGTGGACAAGGAGAAAAAACATGTGACCATAAGATGATACTCAACTCAGCAGCTGCAAGGAGACAGCACAAAGAGACAACAGATTGGAAGATGGGGAGTCTAAACGCAGATGCTTCTAGGAGTCTATGTGAGATCAGCACACAAAGACAATGTTAAGGACTATTTAGGAGGAATTCCAATGGCACAGTTTGCTTTGCAGAAATAGCAAATAAAAGTATATTTGGTTTTAAAAATTCAGTTTTATATGCATTGTCACATTTGCAAGATAGAATGGTATATATTTTCTGGTAGATGCAAAAATATCATTAAGTTGTAATAGTGCTTGTCTATGTGTTTCAAAGGAAAGCTGGTTGGAAACGGTAATCTGATAACCCAGGGGCTATTAATGGGAGCCTAAAAACAGGAATGTTAGAACCAAGACTATCATTTAACCAAAAGCTCTGCAATGAATCTGTAAAGAACTGCAAAGACTCCTGATTATACCTCACATGTAATGATTCATACTTGACCTTAGTTCTCTTCTGGAAAAAAACAGCTCAAGGCAGTTAGACATGCATCAGGCAATATAAGAAGGAAGATCTGACTGCTTAATAATCCTATTGTTTTAAATTCCTATGTAAAGGAGAAGAAGCATAGTTC
Organism: Callorhinus ursinus; assembly: GCF_003265705.2. Classification (NCBI taxonomy): domain Eukaryota; kingdom Metazoa; phylum Chordata; class Mammalia; order Carnivora; family Otariidae; genus Callorhinus; species Callorhinus ursinus. The sequence goes on from NW_027397063.1 coordinate 147,684,175, forward strand.
CATTCTGGCCATTTGGTACATGAATTATATATTATTTTTGATGATGCTCTTTAGACTAGAGACTCGTCGCGGTGTCTAACTGCTGAAAAGGGTACAATAAAAATATATATATTTAAGGCCCTGTGGAAATAGCAACAGCCATTAAAGTTGTACTGTTTAAAGAAAAACTCTAATTGAATGAGATTGCTTTGGTCTCACTGTAGTACTCACATATAGCTTGGGAAGAGACAGCTCCTAGTGATACAAAATACATTTTGATTATTTGCCTATATTTGAGTAAGTTTCTGAAAGCTACCAATAACAGCAGGGAATACCAAAGTAGGATTTTATTTAAGAGGACAAAGTATATAATAGAGGAAAAGGTAAAGAGTCAAAATGTTCTTGTCTCATTACTGATTTCAACAATAAAATATTTCAACACACACTTGTGGCCTCCGTACTACTGTGGTTTCAAAATTGCAATGCATTACAATCTATGCACCACAAGAACTTTGTAAAGATCTCAAGATAAAATGCCTTTCCTTCACTGTGATACTGTTATGACTTGCTGAGGACATAGTCATCACACCCATTTTGCAAATGCTTTGCAGATGAAAACCCAGAATTATGTTAGGGGACAGATGCTGTCAGGATGCATTATTTGAGAGGCCAAAATGTGAAACATTCACTTTGAATTGTGTTGTGACAAGATGGTGTGGGGAAATGTAGGCAGGAGGTTAACAGAGAGTCCCAGCTCACTCCTAGAATTCTTCTCTGAGGGTATTTGGCAAATCTTTGCATTCTACAGCAAAACTTAGGATGTATCCCTCAGCGGTTAGCATTCTGGTAGGAAATAGCCTTTGCCACACCACCATCTAGTGGCATCCAAGAAGAACTCAAAAAGCTCTTTTTTTTTCTTTAAATTCATTGAAACAGTCTATGCAGCCTGAGAACTTCCTTTCTTTGCACTCTAAGCCCTCTCTAATTACAGAGGAGGCACTCACACTGGACTTTAATAATGGCCATGCAGACTGCCCTCATTTGAATGAATCCTGCCACCTTTCATCATGTTTTTTTTTAGAGGGTGGTGAAGGAGAGAATCTTAAGCAGGCTCTATGCCCAACAGAGAGACTGACCCAGGCTTGATCTCACTACACTGAGATCATGACCTAAGCCAAAATCAAGACTCAGATGCTTAACCAACTGAGCCACCCAGGCGCCCCCGCCTTTCATCATCTTGAGTGAGGATAATAGTATCTATCCCTAAGTCCATTGTGAGAATAAAAAGGACTCACGTATGTAGTGCTCACAACTGTGCATGGTACAGAGTAAGTACTCAAATATCCTCACCAGCAGCCAGTGTTAGAGCCCATGACATTCCATGCTTAAATATTCAACTTAAGCCATCTAGGTTTGTCAGGTTGCCCTACTGCCATCATCCACAAACATAGGTGGGCAGAGGCAGCAGCACTTCCACTGAGCAAGAGCAAAAAAGAGATGAGGGAAAAACTCCCTTTCCCCCCTATTTTTAGGACATTATTCTTTCCATGACCTCCAAACAGAATTAGAATTAACCATTTTGCATTTCACAAACACCTCTGGGAATCTGGTAAAACCCATGGATTCGCCAGGAAAAAAAATGCACATAAATCTTACACCTGATTTTGAGCAGTTCACTGAGCCCTGAAGCTTAGCTCCATGAACCCCAAGGTCAACACTACCTCACTGAGTGAGGAGCAAGATGACGGAGAAGTAGGGGACCTAAATTTCTTCTGGTCCCAGGAATTCAGCTAGATAGTTATCAAGCCATTCTGAACAACTACAAACTCAACAGGAGATCAAAGAAAAGAATAGCAGCAATTCTATGAACAGAAAAGCGACCACTTTCTGGAAGGTAGGATGTGCAGAGAAGTGAATCCAAGGCAATATTCAGGAAGATAGACAACGGGGGGGTGGAGGGGTGGAGGGAACCTCCATCAGCCGCTACCGGCAAGTGATGGAGCAGCAGAGCATAAAATCACAACTTTTAGAAGTCTGCTCTACTGAGGGATGTTGCTCCAGTGGCTAAGCAGGGGCTGGAACCCTCACTGGGACAGTGTGGGCTCAGGACCCTTGGGGTCACAGAAAGACTGGGGGTGCCTGAGTGCAGCAGAGCTCCCAGGTATCGGAGTGGGGAAGCTGGCTACAAAGACGGAGCCCAGGAGTGGGTTCTCAGCTTGGGGTTACCATAAACTGTGATCCGTGGCACAGTTGGGCCACTGCTCTCCCAGCAGGGACCCAGCAAATGGCAGATCCAGGGAGACTCCCCTTCCTCCTCCAGGAAGAGCAGCATGGGAGTGCACCACAGGAATCTGCTGGGTTTGGAGATTCCAAATGGGGTTGTGTGCCAGAGATAGAAACGCTCGGTCACAGGCCGGGTGAGCATGGAGTGCGGCCAGAGACCAGGGAGACGTGAGTGATTGACTGCTTTTCTCTGGGAGCTCACTGAGGAGCGGGGCCGAGTTTTTCATAGATGGCTTTTATGATATTGAGGTATGTACCCTCTATCCCTATATTCTGAAGAGTTTTGACCAAGAAAGAATGCTGTACTTAGTCAAATGCTTTTTCTGCATCTATGGAGAGAATCATATGGTTCTTGTTCTTTCTTTTATTAATGTATTGTATCACATTGATTGATTTGCACATGTTGAACCAACCTTGCAGCCTGGGGATAAATCCCACTTGGTCATGGTGAATAATCCTTTTAATGTACTGTTGGATCCTACTGGCTACTATTTTGGTGAGAATTTTTGTATCCATGTTCATCAAGGATGTTGGTCTGTAACTCTCCTTTTCGATGGGGTCTTTGTCAGGTTTGGGGATCAAGGTAATGGTAGCCTCATAAAACGAGTTTGGAAATTTTCCTTCCATCTCCATTTCTATTAATAGGTATTAATTCTTCTTGAAATGTTTGGTAGAATTCCCCTGGGAAGACATCTGGCCCTGGGCTTTTCTTTGTTGGGAGATTTTTGATGACTGCTTCAATTTCCTTAGTGGTTATAGGTCTGTTCAGGTTTTCTATCTCTTCCTGGATCAGTTTTGGCAGTTGATACATCTCTAGGAATGCATCCATTTCTTCCAGATGATCTAATTTGCAGGCATATACTTGCTCATAATATGTTCTTATAATTGCTTGTATTTCTTTGGTGTTGGTTGTGATCTCTCCTCTTTCATTCATGATTTTGTTGATTTGGGTCATTTCTCTTTTCTTTTTGATAAGTCTGGCCAGGGGTTTTATCAATCTTGTTAATTCTTTCAAAGAACCCGCTCCTAGTTTCGTGGATCTGTTCTACTGTTCCCTCTATAGGGATAGAGGGTACATACCTCAATATCATAAAAGCCATCTATGAAAAACCCACAGTAAATCATTCTCAATGGGGAAAAACTGAGAGCATTCCCCCTAAGGTCAGGAATGCGGCAGGGATGTCCACTATCACCACTGCTATTCAACATAGTACTAGAAGTCCTAGCCTCAGCAATCAGACAACAAAAAGAACAAAAAGGCATCTGAATTGGCAAAGAAGAAGTCAAACTCTCACTCTTTGCAGATGATATGATACTTTATGTGGAAAATCCAAAAGACTCCACTCCAAAACTGCTAGAACTCATACAGGAATTCAGTAAAGTGGCAGGATATAAAATCAATGCACAGAAATCAGTGGCATTTCTATACACCAACAAGATAGAAGAAAGAGAAATTAAGGAGTCGATCCCATTTACAATTGCACCCAAAACCATAAGATACTTAGGAATAAATCTAACCGAAGAGACAATGAATCTGTACTCAGAAAACTACAGAATACTCATGAAAGAAATGAGGAAGACACAAAGAAATGGAAAAACGTTCCATGCTCATGAATTGGAAGAACAAATATTGTGAAAATGTCTATGCTACCTAGAGCAATCTAAACATTCAATGCAATCCCCATCAAAATACCATCCACTTTTTTCAAAGAAATGGAATAATCCTAAAATTTATATGGAACCAGAAAAGACAGAGAATAGCCAGAGGAATGTTGAAAAAGAAAAGCAAAGCTGGTGGCATCACAATTCCGCACTTCAAGCTCTATTGCAAAGCTATAATCATCAAGACACTACGGTACTGGCACAAAAACAGACACAATGATCAGTGTAACAGAATAGAGAGCCCAGAAATGGACCCTCAACTCTGTGGTCAACTAATCTTTGACAAAGCAGGAATGTCCAATGGAAAAAATGGTGTTGGGAAAATTGGACAGCCACATGCAGAAGAATGAAACTGGACCATTTCCTTACACCACACACAAAGGTAGACTCAAAATGGATGAAAGACCTAAATGTGAGAAAGGAATCTATTAAAATCCTTGAGGAGAACACAGGCAGCAACCTCTTTGACCTCAGCCACAGCAACTTCTTCCTAGAAACCTTGCCAAAGGCAAGGGAAGCAAGGGCAAAAATGAACTATTGGGACTTCATCAAGATAAAAAGCTTTTGCACAGCAAAGGAAACAGCCAACAAAACCAAAAGACAACCGACAGAATGGGAGAAGATATTTGCAAATGACATATCAGATAAAGAGCTAGTATCCAAAATCTATAAAGAACTTATCAAACTCAACACCCAGAGAACAAATGATCCAGTCAAGAAATGGGCAGAAGACATGAACAGACATTTCTTCAAGGAAGATATCCAAATGGCCAACAGGCACATGAAAAAGTGCTCAACATCGCTAGGCATCAGGGAAATCCAAATCAAAACCTCAATGAGATACCACCTCACACCAGTCAGAATGCTAAAATTAAGAAGTCAGGAAACAACAGATGTTGGTGAGGTTGCGGAGGAAGGGGAACCCTCCCACACTCTTGGTGTGAATGCAAGCTGGTACAGCTACTCTGGAAAACAGTATGGAGGTTCCTCAAAAAGTTGAAAATAGAGCTACCCTATGACCTAGCAATTGCACTACTGGGTATTTACCCCAAAGATACAAATGTAGTGATCCGAAGGGGCACCTGCACCCCAATGTTTATAGCAGCAATGTCTACAAGAGCCAAACTATGGAAAGAGCCTAGATGTCCATCAACAGATGAATGGATAAAGATATATATATGTGTATATATGTACACACACACACACACACACACACACACACACACAAAATGGAATATTATGCAGCCATCAAAAAATGAAATCTTGCCATTTGCAACGACATAGATGGAACCAGAGACTATTATGCTAAGTGAAATAAGTCAAAGAGAAAGACAGAGAAAGACAATTATCAGATGATCTCACTGGTATGAGGAATTTGAGAAACAAGACAGAGGGTCATAGGGGGAGGGAAAAATGAAACAAGATGAAACCAGAGAGGGAGACAAACCATAAGAGACTCTTAATCTCAGGAAACAAACTGAGGTTTGCTGGAGTGGAGGGAGGTGGGAGGGATAGGGTGGTTGGGTGATGGACATTGGGGAGGGTATGTGCTATGGTGACTGCTGTGAATTGTGTAAGACTGATGAATCACAGACCTGTACCCCTGAAACAAATAATACATATATGTTAATAAAAAATAAAAAAAACACTACCTCATTGAGAAGCTGCAGAGCCATCAGAATGATGTGGAGGGGGAACCTTTCCCTCCTGTCCCTTTTTAAGCTCCTTACTTCTAGCTTTGGGGAAGTTATTGGTAAATACAGGGCCTGCTTTTTATGTGTCCTCATCTCTGCCCTGGGGTAAATGGGCTTGCCATTCACTCATTCACTGAGAAGAAGTGAAGTGAAGTTTCTTTAGTAAAGAAATCCTTTACTAAAGCAACAGATTTTCTGGTGTATTCTCAAGCTTTACTCTCTCCTTCCTCCAAACTAGGAATAGGGGTTTGGGGGCTGCTTTAAGGCAGTATGACAGCTGTAAGCAGAGGATGAAAGTTCTGTAAAATATACTGACATTAAGATCCCAGATATCTGTCAGGTAATTTAGGATTTGAAACAATAAATAGGACAGGTGTCCAGCATTGCCAGCAGGCCTGGATAGTCATATCTTCATAAAAGCCAGATCTATGAAAGAAGTGTCCAGTAGGGGTGACCTAAGCTGTTGCTCACTGAGAACCACAGGACTTTTCTCAGCCCTATCACCAATCACTCCTGGACCATGGTAGATATTTGGATCACAGTGAACCTTCTCAAATTCAAAATTTGTACGTGGTTCATTGTGATTTTAGGGACGTCACTTAACATAGTTTTATATAGTTGAATAATTTTAGAGACATTATCTGGTCTAGATGGGGGGATAGGCATAGTTGAACATTCTGTCCTTGCCAGGTCCTTGCCAATATCACAAACCCAAGGGAACTGCAGGATAAAGCAGGAAGAAAGAAGTTGGTGTTTGTGGAAATCTTTTGATTTTCTTTCTCGCCTCATGAGAAGCTAACATTCCATTTTATAATTTTGGTCTCAATTTTCCTAAATTGTAGGCAGGTCAAATAATGCCTCTGTGGACAATCATGCCATACTATAAGCCTAGCCACCTCGCTGATAAGCCATGGTCCCCATGTTTCCCTTTTGTCTCCCAAACATTGGAGCCTTACTTCATATCTTACATTTTCTTTTATCCTTTCTTAATACTTTTCTGTTTCTTTCATATGATCTTTCATCTCAGCAATTCATTCTTTGGCTATATTTACTACTGTTTAACCTATATTTGTGCTCTTTATCTGTACTTTTCTCATGTTTCTACTTGGTTCTTGGATTTCTAGCTCTTCCTCCACGCTGCTAACACAATTCCTTATATCAAGTTTATTGATCATCCCTAGTTTAGGTCCTTGACCTATCTGTTCAAAAGTTTTGTTTCAGAGGGTTTGTGTTGTTCAGTTTGTGGTCTTTTATTTTAGTCTAGTTATGGAGACTGCAGGCTATTTCCATGGGTGTACCTGCCACCCTACCTGGTAATAGGTCATGGGGAAAGCTAGGAGCCAGGTTCTTTTCTGTTTCAGTCTGATGAGCCTGAAGGATAAGCAGGAGAAGAACCCCGGATACCACAGAGCCAACTTTGAAATGTCTACCAGGAAATTCCCACCTTTAAACACTATATATATATTTCTCCACATAGTCTTCCCTCTTTCAGAGGTAGACATTTCTTTCTGGCCACTCTCCAGCTGTGGCTCCATCTATCTCTCTTGTCTCCACCTGGCATAGTTTCCAAAAACCCTAAAAGACTCCTTTGCATTCCTTAAGACTATGCTAGTGGAGATGCCCACTATATGTAAATATATATGTTATATATTAAATATATCATATCATATTTATGTATATTTGTATTATTTATATATATATAAATATCATATATATGTATATATATATATATCATATTACTTAGAAAAACACTGTTCCCAGAAGGATATAATGAAAAGAATGTGACTCTGGAGGATTTAAACGTCTATGAGCCTTAATTGAAAAGAGACTTCAGACAAGATTGTAAGGATTAAAGAAAATGTGTCTAGGCTAGCACAATCTGGGCAGAGTACGTACTAATAAAGAGTTTCCTTCTACAAACTACCTCATAGTATTCTTACTTTTGACCTTCAGAATGGCTTTTAGACATCAAGATAAAAATTACTAAAGAATCAGTCCGATAGTAAAAGAAAGGGTGGGAACTCTGTCATTAGCAGTTCTACATTACAGAAAATTAGATGAAGAAAATCATACATCTCACATGTGATGTCTATCATTTTCATAGATGCATAATTCATAAGTTTACAATTAAAAAGTGATGGAAGTAGACTGAATCTCTCTATGGAGGTGCCATTCAAAGCTCTAGCTTTAAGAGTGCCAATTGGCTCTCAGGGGCCAAGGCCAAAAATGTGGTCAAATGCTTTCTACCAAAAGCAATTATAATTTGGGGGGCGGAGCAAGATGGCGGAGGAGTAGGAGACCTAGATTTCGTCTGGTCTCAGGAATTCAGCTGAATAGGGATCAAACCATTCTGAACACCTACGAACTCAACAGGAGATCAAAGAGGAGAGTAGCAACAACTCTCTGAACAGAGAAGCGACCACTTTCTGGAAGGTAGGACGTGCGGAGAAGTGAATCCGAGGCGATATTCGGGAGGACAGACGGCGGGGGAGGGGCCTCCGCCGGCCGCTTCTGGCAAGTGATAGAGCCGCGGAGCACAAAATCGGACCTTTTAGAAGTCGGCTCCACTGAGGGACGTCACTCCAGTGGCTAAGCGGGGGTGGAACCCTCGCGGGACAGTGTGGTCTCAGGACCCTCGGGGTCACAGAAGGACCGGGGGTGCCTGAGTGCGCCAGAGCTCCCAGGTATCAGAGCGGGAAAGCCGGCTGCAGAGACGGAGCTGAGGCGCGGGCTCTCAGCTTGGGGTTGCCATAAACTGTGATCCGCGGCCCAGTCGGGCCACTGCTCCTGCAGCAGGGACCCAACAGGTGGCAGATCCGGGGAGACTCCCCTTCCTTCCCGGGGAGGAGTGGCACGGGAACGCACCGCAGGGATCTGCTGGGTTTGGAGACTCCACACGGGGTCGGGTGCCAGAGATAGAAATGCTCGGTCACAGGCCGGGTGAGCACGGAGTGCGGCCGGAGACCAGGGACAAGGGAGTGACTGCTTTTCTCTGGGGGCGCACTGAGGAGCGGGGCCCCGAGTTCTCAGCTCCTCCAGGTGGAGATTGGGAGGCCACCATTTTTGCCCTGGTCCTCCAAGGCTGTACGGAGAGCTTGCAGGGAACAAAAGCTCCTGAGATCAAACCCGAGCAGCTTGCTTAGCCCGGACCGACAAGGGCGGGGCAATTCAGCCTCCAGCAAAGACATTTGGAAACCACGGCAACAGGCCCCTCCCCCAGAAGATCAGCACGAACAGCCAGCAAGCCAAGACCAAGTTTACCGATCAAGGAGAACGGGAGAACTCCAGCGCTAGGGGAATACTGCACATAGAATTCATGGCTTTTTTTTTACCATGATTCATTAGTTCATCAAAGTTAATTTTTGTTAACTGTTTTTTTTTCTCTTTTTCTTTTTCCTTTTTTCAACCAATATCTTATCAATCTCTTTTTTAAAAAAAAAAACATTTTTTCTTTTTCATTTTTAGAGTCATATTTTATCCCTTCATAGTAGTTACCCTTATTTTTGGCATATATATATAAGTTGTTCTCTCTTTAAAATTTTGAGATACAGTTTCTTCTAACAGATAAAAATGTACCCTAAATCACTAGTGTATGGTTCTGTTCTAGTCTCCTGCCTGATCACATTCTCTCCCTTTTTTCTTTTTTTTTTTTTAAATCTTCTTTCTTTTTTCAAACAACTTCTTATCAAGTCCTTTTATAAAATCTTTTATAATTTTCATCTTTACAGTCATCTTCTATCCCTTCATTGTATCAACCCTTATTTTGTACATATATGTCTTTCTTCCTTTAAAATTTTAGGAGGCACTTTTTTCTAACAGACCAAAATACGCCCAAAATCTAGTGTGTGTCACTGATCTATGCACTAGCCTGATCATATTTGATCACATTCTGCTTTTTTTGTATTGTTCTGTTTTTGTTTTTATCTTTTTTTTTCTTTTTTTTCTCTTTCTTTTTTCTTTCTTTCCCTTTCTTTTCCCCTGGTTTCAGGTCTTTTCTGATTTGTATACAGTATATTTGCTGGGGACGTTGTAAACCTGTTAGCATTTTGTTCTCTCATTCATCTATTCTCCTCTGGACAAAATGACAAAACGAAAAAAATCACCTCAGCAAAAAGAACAAGAGGTAGTACCGTCAGCCAGGTACCTACTCAATACGGACATTAGTACGATGTCGGACCTAGAGTTCAGAATCATGACTTTAAAGATACTAGCTGAGCTTGAAAAAAGCGTGGAAGTTATTAGAGAAACCCTTTCTGGAGAAATAAAAGAACTAAAGTCTAACCAAATCGAAATCAAAAAGGCTATTGATGAGGTGCAATCAAAAATGTGGGCACTAACTGCTAGGATAAATGAGGCAGAAGAGAGAATCAGTGATATAGAAGACCAAATGATGGAAAGTAAAGAGGCTGAGAAAAAGAGGGAGAAACAACTACAGGATCACGAGGGCAGAATTCGAGAGATAAGTGATTCGATAAGATGAAACAACATTAGAATAATTGGGATCCCAGAAGAAGAAGAAAGAGAGAGAGGGGCAGAAGGTATATTGGAGCAAATAATAGCAGAGAACTTCCCTAATGTGAGGAAGGAAACAGGCATCAAAATCCAGGAGGCACAGAGAACCCCTCTCAAAATCAATAAAAATAGGTCAACACCCCGACATCTAATAGTAAAACTTACGAGTCTCAGAGACAAAGAGAAAATCCTGAAAGCAGCTCGGGAGAAGAGATATGTAACCTACAATGGTAAAAATATTAGATTGGCAACAGACCTATCCACAGAGACCTGGCAGGCCAGAAAGAACTGGCAAGATATCTTCAGAGCACTAAACGAGAAAAATATGCAGCCAAGAATACTATATCCAGCTAGGCTGTCACTGAAAATAGAAGGAGAGATAAAAAGCTTCCAGAACAAACAAAAACTAAAGGAATTTGCAAACACGAAACCAGCCCTCCAAGAAATATTGAAAGGAGTCCTCTAAGCAAAGAGAGAGCCTAAAAGCAGCAAAGATCAGAAAGGAACACGGACAACATAAAATAACAGTCACCTTACAGGCAATACAATGGCACTAAATTCATACCTTTCAATAGTTACCCTGAATGTAAATGGGCTCAATGCCCCAATCAAATGACACAGGCTATCAGATTGGATTAAAAAATAAGACCCATCCATATGCTGTCTGCAAGAGACTCATTTTAGACCCAAAGACACCCCCAGATTGAAAGTGAGGGGGTGGAAAACCATTTACCATGCTAATGGACACCAAAAGAAAGCTGGGGCGGCAATCCTTATATAAGACAAACTAGATTTTAAAACAAAGACTGTAATAAGAGATGAGGAAGGACACTATATCCTACTTAAAGGGTCTATCCAACAAGAAGATCTAACAATTGTAAATATCTATGTCCCGAACATGGGAGCAGCCAATTATATAAGACAATTAATAACAAAAGCAAAGAAACACATTGACAACAATACAATAATAGTGGGGGACTTTAACACCCCTGACTGAAATGGACAGATCATCTAAGCAAAAGATCAACAAGGAAATAAAGACTTTAAATTACACACTGGACCAAATGGACTTCGCAGACATATTCAGAACATTCCATCCCAAAGCAACGGAATACACATTCTTCTCTAGTGCCCATGGAACATTCTCCAGAATTGATCACATCCTAGGTCACAAATCAGGTCTCAACCGGTACCAAAAGATTGGGATCATTCCCTGCATATTTTCAGACCACAATGCTTTGAAACTAGAACTCAATCACAAGAGGAAAGTCGGAAAGAACTCAAATACATGGAGGCTAAAGAGCATCCTACGAAAGAATGAATGGGTCAACCAGGAAATTAAAGAAGAATTTAAAAAATTCATGGAAACCAATGAAAATGAAAACACAACTGTCCAAAATCTTTGGGATACAGCAAAGGCAGTCCTGAGAGGAAAGTATATAGCAATACAAGCCTTTCTCAAGAAACAAGAAAGGTCTCAAATACACAATCTAACCCTACACCTAAAGGAGCTGCAGAAAGAACAGCAAATAAAGCCTAAACCCAGCAAGAGAAAAGAAATAATAAAGATCAGAGCAGAAATCAATGAACTAGAAACCAAAAGAACAGTAGAACAGATCAACGAAACTAGGAGCTGGTTCTTTGAAAGAATTAACAAGATTGATAAACCCCTGGCCAGACTGATCAAAAAGAAAAGAGAAATGACCCAAATCAACAAAATCATGAATGAAAGAGGAGAGATCACAACCAACACCAAAGAAATACAAACAATTCTAAGAACATATTATGAGCAACTCTATGCCAGCAAATTAGATAACCTGGAAGAACTGGGTGCATTCCTAGAGATGTATCAACTACCAAAACTGAACCAGGAAGAAATAGAAAACCTGAACAGACCTATAACCACTAAGGAAATTGAAGCAGGCATCAAAAATCTCCCAAGAAACAAAAGCCCAGGGCCAGATGGCTTCCCAGGGGAATTCTATCAGACATTTAAAGAAGAATTAATACCTATTCTCCTGAAACTCTTCCAAAAAATAGAAATGGAAGGAAAACTTCCAAATTCATTTTATGAGGCCACCATTACCTTGATCCCAAAACCAGACAAAGATCCCATCAAAAAGGAGAATTAGAGACCAATATCCTTGATGAACATGGATGCAAAAATTCTCACCAAAATACTAGCCAATAGGATCCAACAGTACATTAAAAGGATTATTCACCACGACCAAGTGGGATTTATCCCTGGGCTGCAAGGCTGGTTCAACATCCGCAAATCAATCAACGTGATACAATACATTAACAAAAGAAAGAACAAGAATCATATGATCCTCTCAATAGATGCAGAAAAAGCATTTGACAAAGTACAGCATCCTTTCTTGATCAAAACTCTTCAGATTATAGGGATAGAGGATACATACCTCAATATCATAAAAGCCATCTATGAAAAACCTACAGCGAATATCATTCTCAAGGGGGAAAAGCTGAGAGCTTTTCCCCTAAGGTCAGGAACGCGGCAGGGATGTCCACTATCACCACTGCTATTCAACATAATATTAGAAGTCCTAGCCACAGCAATCAGACAACAAAAAGAAATCAAAGGCATCCAAATCGGCAAAGAGGAAGTCAAACTCTCACTCTTTGCAGATGATATGATACTGTATGTGGAAAACCCAAAAGACTCCACCCCAAAACTGCTAGAACTCATACAGGAATTCAGTCAAGTAGCAGGCTATAAAATCAATGCACAGAAATCAGTGGCATTGCTATACACCAACAACAAGACAGAAGAGAGACAAATCAAGGAGTCGATCCCATTCACAATTGCACCCAAAACCATAAGATGCCTAGGAATAAATTTAACCAAAAAGGCAAAGGATCTGTACTCAGAAAACTATAAAATACTCAGGAAAGAAATTGAAGAAGACACAAAGAAATGGAAAAACTTTCCATGCTCATGGATTGGAAGAACCAACATTGTGAAGATGTCAATGCTACCTAGAGCAATCTACACATTCAATGCAATCCCCATCAAAATACCATCCACTTTTTTCAAAGAAATGGAACAAATAATCCTAAAATTTGTATGGAACCAGAAGAGACCCCAAATAGCCAGAGGAATATTGAAAAAGAAAAGCAAAGCTGGCGGCATCACAATTCCGGACTTCCAGTTCTATTACAAAGCTGTCATCATCAAGACAGTATGGTACTGGCACAAAAACAGACACATAGATCAATGGAACAGAATCGAGAGCCCAGAAATGGACCCTCAACTCTATGGTCAACTTATCTTTGACAAAGCAGGAAAGAATGTCCAGTGGAAAAAAGACAGTCTCTTCAACAAATGGTGTTGGGAAAATTGGACAGCCACATGCAGAAGAATGAAACTGGACCATTTCCTTACACCACACACAAAAATAGACTCCAAATGGTTGAAAGACCTAAACGTGAGACAGGAGTCCATCCAAATCCTAAAGGAGAACACAGGTAGCAACCTCTTCGACCTCAGCCACAGCAACTTCTTCCTAGAAACATCACCAAAGGCACAGGAAGCCAGGGCAAAAATGAACTATTGGGATTTCATCAAGATAAAAAGCTTTTGCACAGCAAAAGAAACAGTCCACAAAACCAAAAGACAACCAACAGAATGGGAGAAAATATTTGCAAATGACAGATCAGATAAAGGGCTAGTATCCAAAATCTATAAAGAACTTATCAAACTCAACACCCAAAGAACAAATAATCCAATCAAGAAATGGGCAGAAGACATGAACAGACATTTTTCCAAAGAAGACATCCAAATGGCCAACACACACATGAAAAAGTGCTCAACATCGCTCGGCATCAGGGAAATCCAAATCAAAACCTCAATGAGGTACCACCTCACACCCGTCAGAATGGCTAAAATTAACAAGTCAGGGAACGACAGATGTTGGCGGGGATGTGGAGAAAGGGGAACCCTCCTACACTGTTGGTGGGAATGCAAGCTGGTGCAGCCACTCTGGAAAACAGTATGGAGGTTCCTCAAACAGTTGAAATTAGAACTACCATTCGATCCAGCAATTGCACTCCTGGGTATTTACCACAAAGATACAAATGTAGGGACCCGAAGGGGTACGTGCACCCCAATGTTTATAGCAGCAATGTCCACAATAGCCAAACTGTGGAAAGAGCCAAGATGTCCAACAACAGATGAATGGATAAAGAAGAGGTGGTATATATACACAATGGAATATTATGCAGCCATCCAAAGGAATGAGATCTTGTCATTTGCAACGACGTGGATGGAACTGGAGGGTGTTATGCTGAGTGAAATAAGTCAATCAGAGAAAGACATGTATCATATGACCTCACTGATATGAGGAATTCTTAATCTCAGGAACAAACTGAGGGTTGCTGGAGTGGTCGGGGGTGGGAGGGATGGGGTGGCTGGGTGATAGACATTGGGTAAGATATGTACTACGGTGAGCTCTGTGAATTGTGTAAGACTGTTGAATCACAGATCTGTACTTCTGAAACAAATAACACGACATATTTTAAGAGAAAAGAAAAAGAAGAAGATAGCAGGAGAGGAAGAATGAAGGGGAATAAGTCAGAGGGGGAGACGAACCAGGAGAGATGATGGACTCTGAAAAACAAACTGAGGTTTCTAGAGGGGAGGAGGGTAGGGGGATGGGTTAGCCTGGTGATGGGTATTAAGGAGGGCACATTCTGCATGGAGCACTGGGTGTTATGAACAAACAATGAATCATGGAACACTACACCAAAACAAAATATGTAATATATGGTGATTAACATAACAATAAAAAAATTTTAAAAAAAAGCAATTATAATTTACTCCAAATGGAAGGGCAGACCAACTGGGTTCCTCCACTAACATAGTCTTAGGGAATGCAAAGGAGTTTTTTAGGGTTTTTGGAACCTATGCCAGGTGGAGACAAAAGAGATAGATGGAGCCACATCTGGAGAGTGCTTAGAAAGAAATGACTACCTCTGAAAGAGGAGACTATGTGGAGAAATAAACCATCCAGTTGGGCCCCTACCAGCTATATCTGTACAGGAACCATCTGACTGTTAAAGAGCATAAGAGTACACACACTAAGAATTGGAAATAAAAGCTAAAGAGGACTGTTCCCAGAGTCCAGGCTGGCAAACTTCTAAAAGGAAGGTGGGAAGTAGATAAGCTGGAACAGTTCGGTGAACCCACCATAGCTATCTGCCATAGGAAAGTGGATGAGGTGTGATAGACAATGTAGTCAGTATCAGGCCAGACCCCAATACCAATATCCCAATGGCACCCTACCATTAACTAGTTATGGAAAAATCTAATATCTGAGTTTTAATTGTAGAGTTGTAAGGGAAAAGTATTTTGTAATTTTATGAAAGAATAAGAGTGATAGGGTAGACTAGATTATCACTAAGCCCCTTTTAGCTCAACTTCTCAATGTCTCAAGCACTGGAAACTTAGGCATATTTTAGTTTCCTTTCAATCGAGATCACACATGGTCTACATATATTTGCTGTAGAACTCAGATTAGGGTCCTCTCACAAGCATACCTGGGATTTTCTGAAGACTTTCAAACGCCAGAGAACCTGCATTTCATTTTTAAATCAACACTTTGAGTAGCTATTTCACACTAGGCACTGAGTTAACCCAATGTGAGTAATGGGAATGTAGGAACTGTTCCCTACTGTCAGTGTGTTTGACCAGCTGAAAGGGGAGAAGTCGCAGTGAAGGAATTACCATAGCTTAAAAACTAGTAAAAAAAAAATAATTCCCTTTATCAAAAACCAAACTCAGCATTAGAAACTTTTGATCCATATCCCAAGCAGATTAGGGAAAAGCCAAGTTCTTTGGCTGCTTCATTCCACCCACCTTTCCTGGGTTGGGCACAGCCTTACAAGCCAACACAACACTGGGGAAGAAGGACAAGGACATCTCCAGGTTCAAAATTGATGGGCTTCTCTCATTAACTACTTTCTTCAGAGTAGCAGTGGCCTACCATGGAAATGAACGGGGAACAGCCAGTGAGGTCTTGATGTGTAGATGGGGCTATAAGTCCGGACTTAGACTAGACACAGTGCCATTCTAGTTTGGGTGATTTGGCAGGCTGTACTGGTGACCTAGGCTGGGTGGCCAAGGACAGAGGTGTTCCAGGCTAATAAAGGGAACTTAAAGCAAGGGCTAACAAACTAGAGCAAGTGCCCAAGGAAGCACTATTTTTTATTTAGTAATGCTCACATGTGGCAGGATTCAATCCCGGCTTGTCCCCAGATACATTACAGCCATGAAACAGAATCAAGACCCAACACCTGAACTGAGTTGAAAACAGAAGCCCAATAGCATCTATCTGGCCTCTTCATGGCCATGATCAAAATTAAAATAACTGGGTGGTGTTGCCATGGCAATTCAGTTGTTACCATTGCAGACTGGCCTCTCCCTTGGGTAGAGCAACAAAGTCCCTGTGAGCTTCACATGGTCCTGTACTTTACTCCTTTTTCTAATCATTACAATTCAATTTCAAACTTTTGTTTCTAACTAAAGCCTCAAGGTCCCATGAAATATACCAATAACACAACCTCCTCTCAAGTGCCATTGTCCTAGGCAGGCTACATGGCTTAAATAACCCAGGCCCTACATTCTTCTAGGGATGATCCTAATGTTAGAAATGGGATTTCTCTATAGGTAGAACTTAAAAACAAAGCTAAAATTCAACCTTTTAGTAATTTTAGAAAAGCCGTAAGGCCAAAATAAGAAAGAATAGCTTGGAACCAAAAGTTACTCCACTGAGGCAATTGCAAATTACCAGTCCCTAAGGTGGGGTTCCTCAGACACCTCACAAAAAAACCAACAGTTGGCTGAAGACCCCACTCTCCCCACCTCACAACTGCACAGAAAACTGGCTCTTCAGAGCAAAGTTTGAATGGATGGTGTGGTGGCTGGAGGCTGTATTCTCCAGAAGAGCAGATTAAATGCACAGAGTAGTTAATCTCTATGAAGATAAGGAGGCACATAGCTGACCTTGTCTCACCTCCACTCCTGGAAACTCAGCTTTTTCTACAAGCCAATTTGTTCAACCTGGGCTTACCTTTCAGATATCATAAAGCTCTCATCACAGTGACTCAAGCAATAGGTTTCAAAAAGGATATTAGGCCCAGGCTGGATTCCCCCACCACCCATGGATACAGAGGCTGTTGGGCTAGAGAGTTTTTATAGCTTATTCATGCTCTGGGAAACCTGAGAGAGAGGGGAGCCCATAATTCTACTCAGTTGCCTTGAATGAAGGATGCTTCACTTGAGCAACAACATGCAGTTTCTAAGCAGCAATCAATACTTCTTATGATTACAAAGAATATGTCAGGTGGGTTCTTAGGGAAACTTGGAGTGGCTATATTTTTGAGGGAAGTCCAAAGTCATTCCCCAGAGTCTAATGTGCCATTGGGAAAAACTACTGTCCAAACAGCACTTGGAAGCATGGGTTAAGTAGGTGGTTCTCAGACCTCGTTGAACGTGGGTGATATCTGGGGAGCTTATTAAGGTACAAGTTCCTGAGTCCCACCACAAGACTGTGGTCTGTGACTTTTCATTTGTATCAAACACCCAGATAATAACAATGTAATTGTTCCATGATTTACACACCTGAAGGAACAAACCTTCAGTGGGGCCAAAGTCTTACACAGCTCAGCTGGACCTTCCACTTTCAGGAGCACTTCCATATCATGGGT
Organism: Callorhinus ursinus; assembly: GCF_003265705.2. Classification (NCBI taxonomy): domain Eukaryota; kingdom Metazoa; phylum Chordata; class Mammalia; order Carnivora; family Otariidae; genus Callorhinus; species Callorhinus ursinus. The sequence goes on from NW_027397063.1 coordinate 147,702,030, forward strand.
GGTCTGCTCCAAGATTTATTTAGGATACCACCGTATACTCCACAGCTGTGTCTGTGCTATGAATAGAAGTGGCTCCAGGACCTCTCCATAGGTCAGGGATTAGGGTTATTGGAGAGAGGGACTGGGAAATAATGCTTGAGCTTAGATAATGAGCTTATTTGGGGTAGCTTGGGAAGGGGTTGATGCTGATTGTTGGGCAAGGGATGCTGACTTTATTGTTGGAATGACAGTAGCCTACAAAGATGGCTAATTCAGACAGTGGTTGTAGGTGTCGAATTGTCCATCTTACACTGGACATCCTCATTGAGGATGAGGATTGTGTGGGACTCATTTTAGTGCCCCAGAAGAGCATTCCAAATAGTAGGTGCTCAATAACTAGTTGTTAAAGTCAATTGCCATAACTGCATATCCCCTAAACCTTGCCCTAATGCCTATAGACAAGTGTGTCACCTTGCACATTAAAAGGCACACCACAAGTATTTATAGATCTGATTTAATACTAGATTCTCCTAAGTCAGAACTGCCACACAGGGTGACACAGGATCTGCAAAAATCTGTCACATGGAAGAAGCCATTATTTACACTGCAGTCATCAAAGACCAAAGTGTAAGAGCTACAACCACGAAACTCAGAAGAAAACACAGGTGTAAATCTTCATGACCTGGGATTACATATGCCATGAAAAGCACAAGGAACAAATGAAAAAACACAGTAATTGGACTTCATAAAAATTAAAACTTTTGTGCTTCAATGGACACCATCAGAAAGTGAAAAGACAACCCATAGAATGGGAGAAAATTTATATAAATCACATATCTGATAAGAGAAATATCTAGAATATGTAAAGAATGCCTACACCTCAGTAGTAACATGACAAATAACTCAATTTTTAAAAAAGATTTTATTTATTTATTTATTTATTTATTTATTTATTTATTTATTTAGAAAGCACAAGTGGAGGGAGAAACAGAGGGAGAGGGATAGAGAGAAAATCTCAAGCAGACTCCACACTAAGCATGGAGCCCAATGTGGGGCTTGATCCCATGACCCTGAGGTCATGACCCGAGCCAAAATTAAAAGTCTGACACTCAACCAACTGAGCCACCCAGGTGCCTCCAAAATAACTCAGTTTTTTAAATGAGCAAAGTATCTGAATAGACATTTCTCCAAAAAAGATATGCAAATGGTCAATATGTACATGAAAAGATGTTCATCATGTTTAGTCATGAGGGAAGTGAAATAAAAATCACAATGAGATATCACTTCGTACCTACTAGTGTGGATAGAATCAGAAGAGAGATAAATGTTGGTGATGATGTAGAAATATTGAAACCTTCATACACTGCTGATGGAAATGCAAATAGCAGTCTGGCAGTTCCTTAAACGGTTTAATATAAAGTTGCCATATGACCCATCAATCTCACTCCTGGGTATATACCCAAGAGAAATAAAAACATATGTCCACACAAAAACATTTACACAAGTATTCAAAGCATTGTTGTTTATAATAGCCAAAAAGTGGACACAACCCAATTGTCCATCAACTAATGAATAGGTAAACAAATGTGTTATAACCACGCAGTGGAATATTATTTGGCAATAAAAAGGAACAAAGTATTAATACACATCACAACATGGATGAGTACAAACATGCAAAACGAAAGAAGCCAGACACAAAAGATCACATATGATTCCATTAATATGAAATTCCCAAAATAGGCAAATCCATACAGATAAAAATTATATTGGTGGTCACCAAGGGCTGGGATGGTTGGAAGGAGATGGGGAGTGACTGCTACTGAGGATGGGTTTCTTTTGGGCACATGAAATGTTCTAAAATTAATTGTAGGGATAGTTGCACAATCCTGAATATATTAAAAACCTTTGAGTTGTATACTTTTTAAAATTATTATTACCTTTTAAGTTTTTAATTCCAGTTAGTTAACATACAGTGTTATATTAGTCTCAGATGTACAATATAATAATTCAACAGATCCCTACATCACCTTGTGCTCATCACAAGTCCACTCCTTATTTTCCATCCCCTATTTAATCTATTCGCCCATCCCCATCCTCATCAGATTGTTCTCTATAATTAAAAATCTGTTTCTTGCTTTGACTTTCTCTCTGTCTCATTTTTTTCCCTTTGCTTTTATTGTTTTTTTTTCTTAAATTCCACATATGAGTGAAATTATATGGTATTTGTCTTTTTCTGTCTGAGTTATTTTGTTTAGCATAATACTCTCTAGCTCCATCTACATCATTGCAATGGATTAAACGTATGGTATATGAATTATATTTTAATAAAGTTATTTCATTTTTTTACAAAACCCATTGCAATAAAACTGACAAGAAAGGGTCTGGAGGAACAACGGTGTTCTATATTTTGAAAATCTTTTTTGGTGAATTTTTTAACATTAGATCTATATAATAAGAAATTCTTCCAAGCGCATTTCATACCAGGGGGACCACTGTCTATTGTTGGGCAAATTATACACTCAACAATGTACTCAGCAGTGTGTAGGAACCTTGTCCAAGTTAAACTCCATCTCAAACTGTAGGCTTTCTAGCCTAGGAGGTAGAGGTGACCCGTGCCCTGACCCTACATTGTGTCAACAATCAATAGCTGTTCTTCATTTTCACTCATTCCTCCCCACTTCAGATGGCTCAAAATCACCTAAGTTCCCTAAACAATTACCTTGAAATGCATAGCACATGAAAAAGGGCCAGAGTTGAGCAGAATGGGTGTGAAACCCCAGCCTTCCTCCTGGTTGGGTTTCAAGAATTTCTATTTACTTCCTGAGTCTGTACTGACCATCTGGGGACTCCATCTGGCTCCTTCCAGGCCCTGAAACCCTGGATTGTGATTCTTGCTAACAATTTATTGCCATGATTTCATTTCAACAAAATGATTTGGAGTTTTATCTTGAGTGCTGAAGAACTCTTAATTATTTCCTAATGGCCTAAAATGGAAAACATATTTTAACTGTTAAAGGAAATTGAACACTGACTAACTGAATAGTTTGGTACACTAATATTTTGGGAATAAAATGAGAGGATACATGTAAAAAAACTTGAATGCTTATAGAGAACAAACGGTTTGTAGCTAGAAATAGGAAGACATTAGTAAAGGACTTCAAGCCATGTGTCCTTAGGTTAATTATTTTGCCTCTCTGGGCCTCAGTTTGTCTATTAGTGAAGTGGGGAAATAGCAGTACCCTTTTCATAAGATTGTTATGAAGATTAAATGAATTAATATATATTAAGAACTTTAGAAAAATATCCATTTCATACTCTTCTATTATTATAGTGTTTGCTAGGCTATTTCATAGCACATTCCAGATTTTACTTTGAATGAATTTTGGAGGGATCTGCTCCAATGTGTTGACCACCAGCTTATGGGCTTCCTCTTATCTTGACTCTAATTTTTCTAAATAAATACTAATTGAACAGCATAGTTTAGTGGTTAAGAACCTGGTTCTGGAGCTGGTCATCTTGATATTAAACCTGGTTCTGTCATTTCCCTATAATCTCTTGGAGCCTCAGTTTCACCATCTGTTAAATACAGGGTTATTGTGTAATAAATGAATTACTATATGTAAACACTTAGAACATAGTAAGCCCTGCATGAGCATTTGCTATTATTATTAAGTTAGATTCAAAATAAGAAAATGTTATTGCTGGTTTTATGATCAGAATTACTTATTCTTCTGGGTTGCTGCTAAAAAAAAATCTCAAGGACATAATCAGGTACAAACTAAGTCTACTCTCGCTAGACCTCACTACTGGAGAAGAATCCTAGGGCAACCATTCTGAGTTTAAAGCCCAAAATTTATATCAGGTTAAACATTTAAACAAGTACAAAGAAAAACAACTAATAGGAACCATTCAAGGTGGTTCTTTCTTCATGCAAATTCAGATTTCAGGAGATATAAAAAAGTACAAGAAAGCAAGATTATTTATAAAAACCTTCACAGTATTATGCCAACAGTTCCTGGAAATAACTTCTGACTATAAAAATGAAAGACAACAAACATAAGACAGCTTATTGAAGCTTAAGCCAGTGTAGGAACCCAATCCTACCTGAATATGGTCATAAATCCTGGACTTCAGACCTTAAAAATATTCTATTGTAAATATTGATTAGTTTGGCTAGATTAGAAGGTGAAGGATCAGAAGGAATTTGACAGAATATGCACACTGAAAGGGTTACCTCTGAAGAGTTTCTTATAGATCTACATATAAATTATTGAACTATCTAAAAAATTCAATCACAAAACCAAATGATGAATGCTAATATCATCCAATGATGAAGAAAATGTACATAAACATAAGCATTAATCTTGATATGCTATTATGTGTCTATAGCATACATATGAGAATTTGGACCCCCAAGTTAAAATGCATGGGAAGATTCACTGCTGTCCTACTTAAGGGTCTCTCATTAGACATAAAACAGCTATCTCTTAGAAAGGAGGCCTTCTTCCTCAAGAGCTCTCTTCTCATAGAAGAAGGGTTTTTCTTTTTTTTTAAACCAGGTGTGGAGAGGAAGTCACTGACAGATTGAACACATGCAAATTCAAATCTTTTATTTAACAAAAGATATCAGAGACAGAATTTAAAGACAAGTTACCAATGGGAGAAAATACCAGTAATATGCATAATCAGGAAGGTATTAATATCTGTGATATAGACAGAGTATATGCAAATCCACAGGAAAAAAACTCACCAAAATTGGCAAAGGATATGAATACAAATTCACAGAAAAAACAATAACTGAAACTTCATGAAAATATGTTGAAACTCAGTAATATTCAAAGAGAGCAAATTAGAAATAGAAGATGCCATTTTTGTCAATCACATGGTAAAACATTAAAATATTAACGATAACACTAAGAATATATTTTATATTGTAATTTCCATCTTCATTAAAATAAAGAGAATTTGAAAATCTCTTCATGACTAACTTCATTTATTAAACCAGTATTTACTGAGTGCTACTAAAGCCAATCACAGTCCTAGACCATGTAGTAGTTACTAAGATGAATAAAAAGACACATGCGTGTAAGCTATAGTTTAGGGAGAAAGAGACAATATGAAGCAACCAACTGGATATAGTACAGAATGAAATAGGTACATAACAGATTTGGAAGATCGGAGGATTCCCAAGGGGAGACATTCTCAAGAATGGCTGGCATTTGAACAGACCCAGTAATATTGACCTGAAATAATACAGGCAGAAGAGAGAGGAAAAACATACAGCTACAGTTTCAAAAAAAAAAAAAGGGGGTGAAATCACAGAATTTAGAAAGGTCATGAAAAGAATTTGAACACTGAAGCTAGTGTGAACATGGTAGCCAGGGGTGAGACCGGCAAATACAAGATGACTTGGTGGTTTCCAGCCTAGAATCTATAAACTCCCAACCAATTACCCTCATGTCTTTGCAGGCATTTGTTTCCAAAACTTTTTACTAAATCATGATATAAATGGGCTTTATCCCCAGGGCAAGAATGACACAGCCATCACCTGGGTATGTGGCCCAGGTTCATATCATCTGGATTAAATGGACAAATTGCTAGAAAAAAAATTACTTCCCCAACAATAACTAGAAAACTTGAATAGTTGTAAGACCACTGAAGAAATTGACTCAATGATAAAAACAAACAAACACCTGCCTCTTTCCCCACAGAAAACTCCAGATTCAGAAATGTCCAGCAAGATATTTGTGGAGGTTATAACTATAATCTAGCCCTAACTATTCCAGAGTATAGAGAAAAGAAGAAAATGCCCAAATCATTTTACGAGACAAGCATAACTTTGACATCAAAACTTGGCAAGAACTATGTCGAAGAACAAGTACCTGGATGGCTTAGTCAGTTAAGCGTCTGCCTTCAGCTTGGGTCATGATCCCAGGGCCCTGGGATTGAGCCCCCTGTTGGGCTCCCTGCTCAGTGGGGAGCCCGCTTCTCCCTCTGCCCCTCCCCCCACTCATGCATGCTCTCTCTCAAATAAATAAAATCTTTCTTATTTTTTATTTTTTGTTTTTATTTTTTAATAAAATCTTCTTTTAAAAAAAGAACTATGTAAGAAAGAAAAAGTATAAGGCAAACTTATTCATGAACATAAATACAAAAATCTCAAAAAAATACAGGCAACAAAAATTAATGAATATATGAAAATGATATTACACCATGACCAAGTTGAGTTTATCCCAGGAATGCAAGTATGCTTTAATATTTGAAAATAAATTAATTTAACTCATCACATTAATAGATTAAAGGAGAAAAATGATGTGATCATTTCAAAAGAGAAAGCCTTTGATAAATGATCTTGCAAAATATATGAAAATGTAAAAGCCGAGAAGATCCAAAACCGTCTTAAACAGAAGCATATGATTGGAGGACTTGCTCCACCAGATACCAATTCTTTTTATAAAATTATAGTAATGAAGAAAGTTATATTGATATAGGACTAGACAAATGAGCCAATGGAAAAAAATAAAGAGCCTAGAAATAGAGTCTCAAATATGAGAACACTATATTTATAATGAAGGTACCTTGCATAATACTGGGGAAAGGATGTTTTTGCAATAAATGGTGTTAAAACAACTGAGTATTCATATGGGGAAAAATGATGTTGAAACCTGTATCTCATGAACCTAAATGTGAGAGGCAAACCCAAGCTTTCAGAAGACAATGTAGAATATTGTCCTGACCTGTGGGCAGGAAAATATTTTTTAAACAAAGAACAGTGACTTTAAAGAAAACTTTAATAAATTCACTACATTAAATTTAACAACTTCTGTTTATCAAAAGATACCATAAAGAAAGTGAAAAGATAAGCCAGATTCAGAATATGTAAAGAACTCCTACAAATAATTAAAATTAATAAGACTACGTGTCATTATAAATTTGTCCAAACCCATAGAATGCACAAAAGTAAACCCTAATGTAAACTATGAATTTGGGGGTAATGCTGATGTCAATGTAGGTTCATCAACTATAACAAATGTACCACTTTAAGGGGAGTGTTGATAATGGAGGAGGCTATGCATGTGTGGGGGCAAGGGGCGTATGGGAAATAGCTACCTTCTGCTCAATATTGCTATGAACCTACAAGTGCTCTATAAAATAAAAATTTGTTTTTAAAGAATAGTTATGAGCCAAGAGAACTTCTTTTAAAAACCAAAAGATTTGAATAAGCACAGCACAAAAGAGGATATCCAGATAGTCAATAATTAGGGGAGAATGGTGCATAAATTTATTAGCAATGAAGGAAACTAAAATCTCAATATGATACCATTGTAGACCCACCAGATTGGCAAAAAGTGGAAAGTCTTAAAAAATAAAAATAAAATATAAAATATAAAGTATGTGGAAAGTCTTATAAATGCTGTTGAACATTTGTTATGTTGGAAATTCTCATATTCTCCAGGTGTGAATGAAAACTGTAACAACCACTTCATATGTTCACAACTATTAGAATCCAGCTTTAATAATGTAGAAGAGAGATATACCCTATAAACCAGCAGTTACACTCTTGGATCCTAAAGAAATTTGTTGACATATGCATCAGGATATACATAAGAGAGTATTCATGGCAACATTTTTATGGTAGTCAAAACCTAGACGCAAACCAAATGCACATCAACAATTAAAATGGTTAAGTTGAGATACATTAATACAATGAAATATTATGCAGCAATGAGCATGACCAAACTGAAGCAATGGATGAATATTGGCAACATAAAATGGGAGGAAAGGAGGAAGACAAAAAAATTCACACAATATGACCCATTTAAATAAAGTTCAAAAAGAGCCAAAACTCTACTAGGTCATTTAAAAATACGTGTATGGGGGGCAAAACTATTAAGGAAACAACAAATGGTTGTCACAAGAGGCAAGAAAGGATAGAGGTGGCAAAACTTCTCATAATCAGGCAATGTTCCCTTTATTGGCCCCTGGTGGTAGTCATACAGGTGTTTGCTTTACAATTGTGGATTAAAATATTCATTCCATCTATCAATGCTACATTTTACAAGTAAAAGCATAATTTCATTATGTTTTTAAATTTTAAATTCATATTTGGTTCTCCTTTGTGTTCTAAAGTATTTGATAAGATTTGTTTTTAGGTGTTTACATGAAATAGTTTATAATTAGTAGAAATTAGTCCTTCTGCCTTTATGAGAATTTCAATATTAAACTATGGAACACAATTCAACTTTATAGATATCAATACTGAAGGAAGTAGAAGAGGGATGATTAACTCAGAATTCATCCAGCACCAAATTATTAACAAGCTCCACACTGCCACATATTCAGCTGACCTGACTCAGCTAATAGTCAGGAAGGTGGTATAAGCAGAAGGATGAGCCAGAACCTGCTAGTCTTGAGGTTGGTTAGTCATGGGGCGGGGGTGGGGGGGGCAGAGATGCCAAGAAAACAGGTTCTTTGAACAGGTTCACATAGAGAGGTCAGGCCTGGGGAGAGGGAACGCAAAGCTTGAATCCAGAAATGGGAAGACTCCTCAGTGACTGCACAGGAAGGGGCTACAGCCTTACAAAGGGCTTTGGGTGTGGTATATGAGGTGAAATATAGTGGCTCTACAGTGATTCTAGCTGACAAGGCTCTTTTTGTGCATGGGTAGGGGAAGATTGAGTACAGAACCCCCATCTCCCTTTTCTTTAGTCACTTCAATCAATGCTGCTTTCTTGAATGGGAAAGTATGGTATGGTCTTTTTTTCTTTGATGGACTTTGCTCTTTGGGAGGTATTTTGAGGCTTCTTTTATTCCTCAAAGAGTGGTCAGTGACCAAGAGGATATCTATCAAAAAGCCTGGAAAATGGTCAAAAATTTGGACCAAAACCAAAACACAGTTTTGATCTGGGAATTGGCAATATATCATGCTTAAGAACCTGTTATCTCTATGCTGAATTGTCTTGAATGTAGAGCTAACACTAGTGTGAAAACTTGCCTTTCAAACATCTCTAGTGTTCTATGCACTAAGGCAAATCACTTCTCTAGTCTACCTTCCGCCCAAATCTTCCCCTATTGATGGTGTGCTCTTGCTCTACATGCAGTGATTCTTCCTTTTGACTTAGGGATCTCCAGCTTTTTCGCCAAGGGGCACCTGGACAGTGATGGGTGTAGATGAGTAACATCTAAGTTACCCATTTATTTTTTTTGAAGCTAAGGAAGTTAATTTGCAATTTTAATTATTAAAAATTCTTTTTACGCTATGTTAATCACCATACATTACATCATTAGTTTTTGATGTACTGTTCCATGATTCATTATTTGCATATAACACACAGTGATCCATGCAGAACGTGCCCTCTTTAATACCCATCACCAGGCTAACCCATCCTCCCACCCCCTCCCCTCTAGAACCCTCAGTTTGTTTTTCAGAGTCCATCGTCTATCATGGTTCATCTCCCCCTCTGATTTCCCCCCCTTCATTCTTCCCCTCCTGCTATCTTCTTCTTCTTCTTCTTCTTTTAACATATAATGTATTATTTGTTTCCGAGGTACAGATCTGTGATTCAACAGTCTTACACAATTCAAAGTGCTCACCATAGCACATACCCTCCCCAGTGTCTATCACCCAGTCACCCCATCCCTCTGAACCCCCACCACAGCAGCAAACCTGTTTGATTCCTGAGATTAAGAATTCCTCATATCACTGAGGTCATATGTTACATGTCTTTCTCTGATTGACTTATTTCGCTCAGCATAATACTCTTCAGTCTATTTTTGTGTGTGGTGTAAGGAAATGAAATGAAACCATAAAATTAAACTAAAAAAAAATAAAAAAACAGAAACCAATGGAGAGTTGGAAGCAGAAGAATGACATGATCTAACTTATGCTGTATTGAGAATAAACTACAAAAGGGCAAAATTAGAAGTAGATCTGTTAGAAGGTGACTGTAATAATTCAGGCAAAAGATTCTATTAGCCTGGGCCTGTGTGGTGGTGGTGGGGGTGATGAAAAGTGGACAGTTTCTAGACATTATCTGAGGTAAAATGTGCAGGCTTTCCTTATAGTCTGGATGGACCAAGAGAAAAAGTAAGGAAATCCAAGGTTTTCAGTCTGAGTAATTATAAAAGGATGGAGTTTCCGTTAACAGAAAAAGAGAAGATTATTGGAAAAACTGGTTTTTAGTAGAACTGAACTCCTGTTCAGTTTTTTAAAAATGTTTTTAAAAAATTTTTACCAATTATTTAATTTTTTACTGAGGTATAACTGACATACAAGTATTACCTTAGTTTCAGGTATACATCATAGTGCTTTGACATTTGTATACATTACAAAATGATCACAATAGGTCTAATTACCATCTGTCACAAAGTGAATACAGTATTATTAACTATATTCCTTATGCTGTATATTTATTTTATAACTGGAAGTTTGTATTTTTTGACCCCCTTCACCCATTTTGCCCCGTCACAACCCCCCTCTCCGGCATCCACCAATCGGTTCTCTATATTTTTGAGTCCAGGTTTTGTTTTGATTCCAATTAAAAGTGAGATCAGGGGGCGGAGCAAGATGGCGGAGGAGTAGGAGACCTGGATTTTGTCTGGTCTCAGGAATTCAGCTGAATAGGGATCAAACCATTCTGAACACCTATGAACTCAACAGGAGATCGAAGAGGAGAGTAGCAACAACTCTGAACAGAGAAGCAACCACTTAATGGAAGGTAGGACGTGAGGAGAAGTGAATCCAAGGCAATATTCGGGAGGATAGACGGCGGGGGAGGGGGCCTCCGCTGGCCGCTTCTGGCAAGTGCTAGAGCCGCGGAGCACAAAATCAGAAATTTTAGAAGTCGGCTCCGCTGAGGGACGTTGCTCCAGTGGCTAAGCGGGGGGTGGAACCCTCACGGGACAGTGTGATCTCAGGACCCTCGGGGTCACAGAAAGACCGGGGGTGCCTGAGTGCGGCAGAGCTCCCAGGTATCGGAGCAGGGAAGCGGCTGCAGAGACGGAGCCGAGGCACGGGCTCTCAGCTCAGGGCTGCCATAAACTGTGATCCGCCGCCCAGTCGGGCCACTGCTCCTCCAGCAGGGACCCAACAAGCGGCAGAGCTGGGGAGACTCCCCTTCCTCCCCCCGGGAGGAGCGGCGCGGGAGCGCACTGCAGGGATCAGCTGGGTTTGGAGACTCCACACCGGGTCGGGTGCCAGAGATAGAAACGCTCGGTCACAGGCCGGGTGAGCACGGAGTGCAGCCGGAGACCGGGGAGACGGGAGTGAATGCTTTTCTCTGGGGGCGCACTGAGGAGCGGGGCCCCGAGTTCTCACCTTCTCCCAGCAGAGATTGGGAGGCCACCATTTTCACCCTGGTCCGCCAAAGCTGTGACGAGAGCTTGCAGGGAACAAAACTCCTGAGAGCAAACGCGAGCAGATTGCTTACCCTGGACTAACAAGGGTGGGGCAATTCTGCCTTCGGCAAAGACCTTTGGGAACATGGCAACAGGCCCCTCCCCCAGAAGATCAGCATGAATGGCCAGCAAGCCAAGACCAACTTTACCGAGCAAGTAGAACCGGAGAACTCCAGCGCTAGGGGAATACTGCACATAGAATTCATGGCTTTTTTACCATGATTCATTAGTTTTTCAAAGTTAATTTTTTTAATTTTTTTTTAAATTTTTCTTTTTCCCTTTTTCAAACAACATCTTATCAATCCCTTTTTAAAAAAAATTTTTTTTATTTTTCATTTTTAGAGTCATATTTTATCCCTTCATAGTAGTTACCCTCATTTTTGGCATATATATATATAAGTTGTACTCTCTTTAAAATTTTGAGATACAGTTTCTTCTAACAGATCAAAATATACCCTAAATCACTAGTGTATGGCTTTCTTCTAGTCTCCAGCCTGATCACATTCTCTCCCTTTTTTTTTCTTTTCTTTTCTTTCTTTTTTTAAATCTTCTTTTTTTTCAAACAACTTCTTAACAATTCCTTTTATAAAATCTTTTATAATTTTCATCTTTACAGTCATATTCCATCCCTTCATTGTATCAACCCTTATTTTGTATATGTATAAGTCTTTCTTCCTTTAAAATTTTAAGAGGCACTTTCTTCTAACAGACCAAAATACGCCCAAAATCTAGTGTGTGGCACTGATCTATGCACTAGCCTGATCATATTTGATCATATTCTGTTTTTTTTGTTTTGTTCTGTTTTTGTATGTTTTTATCTTTTTCTTTTTTTTCTCTCTCTTTCTTTTTTCTTTCTTTCCCTTTCTTGCCCCCTGGTTTCAGTTCTTTTCTAATTTGTATAGAGTATATTTGCTAGGGGCGTTGTTAACCTGTTAGCATTCTGTTCTCTCATTCATCTATTCTCCTCTGGACAAAATGACAAGACGAAAAAAATCACCTCAGCAAAAAGAACAAGAGGAAGTACTGTCTGCCAGGGACCTACTCAATACGGACATTAGTACTATGTCGGACCTAGAGTTCAGAATCATGACTTTAAAGATACTAGCTAGGCTTAAAAAAAGCATGGAAGTTATTAGAGAAACGTTTTCTGGAGAAATAAAAGAACTAAAATCTAACCAGGTCAAAATCAAAAAGGCTAATAATGAGGTGCAATCAAAAATGGGGGCACTAACTGCTAGGATAAATGAGGCAGAAGAGAGAATCAGCGATATAGAAGACCAAATGATGGAAAATAAAGAGGCTGAGAAAAAGAGAGATAAACGACAGGATCACGAGGGCAGAATTCGAGAGATAAGCGATACAATAAGACAAAACAACATTAGAATAATTGGGAACCCAGAAGAAGAAACAGAGAGGGCGGCAGAAGGTATATTGCAGCAAATAATACCAGAAAACTTCCTAATGTGGGGAAGGAAACAGGCATCAAAATCCGGGAGGCACAGAGAACCCCTCTCAAAATCAATAAAAATAGGTCAACACCCCGACATCCAATAGTAAAACTTACGAGTCTCAGAGACAAAGAGAAAATCTTGAAAGCAGCTCGGGAGAAGAGATCTGTAACCTACACTGGTGGAAACATTAGATTGGCAACAGATCTATCCACAGAGACCTGGCAGGCCAGAAAGGACTGGCATGATATCTCAGAACACAAACGAGAAAAATATGCAGCCAAGAATACTATATCCAGCTAGGCTGTCATTGAAAATAGAAGGAGAGATAAAAAGCTTCCAGGACAAACAAAAACTAAAGGAATTTGCAAACACGAAACCAGCCCTACAAGAAATATTGAAAGGGGTCCTCTAAGCAAAGAGGAGCCTAAAAGCAGCATAGATCAGAAAGGAACACAGACAATATACAGTAACAGTCCCTTACAGGCAATATGATGGCACTAAATTCATACCTTTCAATTGTTATCCTGAATGTAAATGGGCTAAATAGCCCAATAAAAAGACACAGGCTATCAGATTGGATTAAAAAACAAGACCCATCGATATGCTGTCTGCAAGAGACTCATTTTAGACCCAAGGCACCCCCAGATTGAAAGTGAGGGGGTGGAAAACCATTTACCATGCTAATGGACACCAAAAGAAAGCTGGAGTGGCAATCCTCATATCAGAGAAATTAGATTTTAAAACAAAAACTGTAATAAGAGATGAGGAAGGACACTATATCCTACTTAAAGGGTCTATCCAACAAGAAGATCTAAAAATTGTACATATCTATGCCCCGAACATGGGAGCAGCCAATTATATAAGGCAATTAATAACAAAAGCAAAGAAACACATTGACAACAATAAAATAATAGCGGGAAACTTTAACAGCCCCTGACTGAAACAGACAGATCATCGAAGCAAAAGATTAACAAGGAAATAAAGACTTAAAAGAAACACTGGACCAAATGGACTTCACAGACATATTCGACACATTCCATCTCAAAGCAATGCAATACACATTCTTCTCTAGTGCCCATGGAACATTCTCCAGAATAGATCACATCCTAGGTCGCAAATCAGGTCTCAGCCGGTACCAAAAGACTAGGATCATTCCCTGCATATTTTCAGACCACAATGCTTTGAAACCAGAACTCAATCACAAGAGGAAAGTCGGAAAGAACTCAAATACATGGAGACTAAAGAGCATCCTACTAAAGAATGAATGGGTCAACCAGGAAATTAAAGAAGAATTAAAAAAATTCATGGACACCAATGAAAATGAAAAAAAAACTGTTCAAAATCTTTGGGATACAGCAAAGGCAGTCCTAAGAGGAAAGTATACAGCAATACAAGCCTTTCTCAAGAAACAAGAAAGGTCTCAAATATACAACCTAATGCTATGCCAAAAGGAGCTAGAGAAAAAACAGCAAATAAAGCCTAAACCCAGCAGGAGAAGAGAAATAATAAAGATCAGAGCAGAAATCAATGAACTAGAAACCAAAAGAACAGTAGAACACATCAATGAAAGAAGGAGCTGGTTCTTTGTAAGAATTAACAAAATTGATAAACCCCTGTCCAGACTTATGAAAAAGAAAAGAGAAATGACCCAAATCAACAAAATCATGAATGAAAGAGGAGAGATCACAACCAACACCAAAGAAATACAAACAATTATAAGAATATATTATGAGCAACTCTATGCCAGCAAATTAGATAACCTGGAAGAAATGGGTGCATTCCTAGAGATGTATCAACTACCAAAATTGAACCAGGAAGAAATAGAAAACCTGAACAGACCTATAACCACTAAGGAAATTGAAGCAGTCATCAAAAATCTCCCAAGAAACAAAAGCCCAGGGCCAGATGGCTTCCCAGCGGAATTCTACCAAACATTTCAAGAAGAATTAATACCTATTCTCCTGTAACTGCTCCAAAAAATAGAAATGGAAGGAAAACTTCCAAACGCATTTTATGAGGCCACAATTACCTTGATCCCCAAACGAGACAAAGACCCATTCAAAAAGGAGAATTACAGACCAATATGCTTGTTGAACATGGATGCAAAAATTCTCACCAATATACTAGCCAACAGAATCCAACAGTACATTAAAAGGATTATTCACCATGACCAAGTAGGATTTATCCCTGGGCTGCAAGGTTGGTTCAACATGTGCAAATCAATCAAAGTGAAACAATACATTAACAAAGGAAAGAACAAGAAACATATGATTCTTTCAATAGATGCAGAAAAAGCATTTGACCAAGTACAGCATCCTTTCTTGATCAAAACTCTTCAGAGTATAGGGATAGAGGGTATATACCTCAATATCATAAAAGCCATCTATGAAAAACCTACAGCGAATATCATTCTCAATGGGGAAAAGCTGAGAGCTTTTCCCCTAAGGTCAGGAACGCGGCAGAGATGTCCACTATCACCACTGCTATTCAACATAGTATTAGAAGTCCTAGCCACAGCAATCAGACAACAAGGAGAAATCAAAGGCATCCAAATCGGCAAAGAGGAAGTCAAACTCTCAGTCTTTGCAGATGATATGATACTGTATGTGGAAAATCCAAAAGACTCCACTCTAAAAGTGCTAGAACTCATACAGGAATTCAGTCAAGTAGCAGGATATAAAATCAATGCACAGAAATCAGTGGCATACCTATACACCAATAACAAGACAGAAGAGAGACAAATCAAGGAGTTGATCCCATTTACAATTGCATCCAAAACCATAAGATGCCTAGGAATCAATTTAACTAAAGAGGCAAAGGATCTGTACTCAGAAAACTATAAAATACTCATGAAAGAAATTGAAGAAGACACAAAGAAATGGAAAAACGTTCCATGCTCATGGATTGGAAGAACAAACATTGTGAAGATGTCAGTGCTACCTAGAGCAATCCACACATTCAATGCAATCCCCATCAAAATACCATCCACCTTTTTCAAAGAAATGGAACAAATAATCCTAAAATTTGTATGGAACCAGAAGAGACCCCAAATAGCCAGAGGAATGTTGAAAAAGAAAAGCAAAGCTGGCGGCATCACAATTCCGGACTTCCAGCTCCATTACAAAGCTGTCATCATCAAGACAGTATGGTACTGGCACAAAAACAGACACATAGATTAATGGAACAGAATAGAGAGCACAGAAATGCACCCTCAACTCTATGGTCAACTCATCTTTGACAAAGCAGGAAAGAATGTCCAATGGAAAAAAGACAGTCTCTTCAACAAATGGTGTTGGGAAAATTGGACAGCCACATGCAGAAGAATGAAACTGGACCATTTCCTTACACCACACACAAAAATAGACTCCAAATGGTTGAGAGACCTAAACGTGGGACAGGAGTCCATCAAAATCCTAAAGGAGAACACAGGCAGCAACCTCTTCGACCTCAGCCGCAGCAACTTCTTCCTAGAAACATCGCCAAAGGCAAGGGAAGCAAGGGCAAAAATGAACTATTAGGATTTCATCGAGATAAAAAGCTTTTGCACAGCAAAAGAAACAGTCCACAAAACCAAAGACAACCGATAGAATGGGAGAAAATATTTGCAAATGACAGATCAGATAAAGGGCTAGTATCCAAAATCTATAAAGAACTTATCAAACTCAACACCCAAAGAACAATCAAGAAATGGGCAGAAGACATGAACAGACATTTTTCCAAAGAAGACATCCAAATGGCCAACAGACACATGAAAAAGTGCTCAACATCGCTCGGCATCAGGGAAATCCAAATCAAAACCTCAATGAGATACCACCTCACACCCATCAGAATGGCTAACATTAACAAGTCAGGAAACGACAGATGTTGGCGGGGATGTGGAGAAAGGGGAACCCTCCTACACTGTTGGTGGGAATGCAAGCTGGTGCAGCCACTCTGGAAAACAGTATGGAGGTTCCTCAAACAGTTGAAAATCGAGCTACCATACGATCCAGCAATTGCACTCCTGGGTATTTACCACAAAGATACAAATGTAGGGATCTGAAGGGGTACGTGCACCCCAATGTTTATAACAGCAATGTCCACAATAGCCAAACTGTGGAAAGAGCGAAGATGTCCATCGACAATGAATGGATAAAGAATATGTGGTATATATACATAATTGCTTTTCTTTTCAACATTCCTCTGGCTATTTGGGGTCTTTACTGGTTCCATAAAAATTGTAGGATTATTTGTTCCATTTTTTTGAAAAAAGTGGATGGTATTTTGATGGGGATTGCATTGAATGTGTACATTGCTCTAGGTAGCATTGACATCTTCACAATATTTTTTCTTCCAATCCATGAGCATGGAACTTTTTTCCATTTCTTTGTGTTTTCCTCAATTTCTTTCATGAGTATTTTGTAGCTTTCTGAGTACAGAGTCTTTGCCTCTTTGGTTAGATTTATTCCTAGCTATCTTATGGTTTTGGGTGCAATTGTAAATGGGATTGACTCCTTAATTTCTCTTTCTTCTGTCTTATTGTCGGTGTATAGGAATGCCACTGATTTCTGTGCATTGATTTTATATCCTGCTACTTTACTGAATTCCTGTATGAGCTCTAGCACTTTTAGAGTGGAGTCTTTTGGGTTTTCCCCATACAGTGTCATATCATCTGCCAAGAGTTAGAGTTTGACTTCTTCTTTGCCAATTCAGATGCCTTTTTGTTCTTTTTGTTGTCTGATTGCTGAGGCTAGGACTTCTAGTACTATGTTGAATAGCAGTGGTGATAGTGGACATCCCTGCCGTGTTCCTGACCTTAGGGGGAAAACTCTCAGTTTTTCCCCATTGAGAATGATATTTGCTGTGGGTTTTTCATAGAGGGCTTTTATGATATTGAGGTATGTACCGTCTATCCTTATACTCTGAAGAGTTTTGACCAAGAAAGGATGCTGTACTTTGTCAAATGCTTTTTCTGCATCTATTGAGAGGATCATATGGTTCTTGTTCTTTCTTTTATTAATGTATTGTATCACATTGTTTGATTTGTGGATGTTGAACCAACCTTGCAGCCCAGGGATAAATCCCACTAGGTCATGGTGAATAATCCTTTTAATCTACTGTTGGATCCTATTGGCTACTATTTTGGAGAGAATTTTTGCATTCATATTCATCAAGGATATTGGTCTGTAGTTCTTTTTATTGATGGGGTCTTTGTCTGGTTTGGGTATCAAGGTAATGGCGGCCACATAAAACGAGTTTGGAAGTTGTCCTTCCATTTCTATTTTTTGGAACAGTTTCAGAAGAAGAGGAATTAATTCTCTTTGAAATGTTTGGTAGAATTCCCCTGGGAAGCCATCTGGCCCTGGGCTTTTGTTTGTTGGGAGATTTTTGTTGACTGCTTCAATTTCCTTAGTGGTTATAGGTCAGTTCAGGTTTTCTATTTCTTCCTGGTTCAGTTTTTGTAGTTGATACATCTCTAGGAATGCGTCCATTTCTTCCAGATGATCTAATTTGTGGGCATATACTTGCTCATAATATGTTCTTATAATTGTTTGTATTTCTTTGGTGTTGGTTGTGATCTCTCCTCTTTCATTCATGATTTTGTTGATTTGGGTCATTTTTCTTTTTGATAAGTCTGGCCAGGGGTTTATCAATCTTGTTAATTCTTTCAAAGAACCAGCTCCTACTTTCGTTGATGTGTTCTATTGTTCTTTTGGTTTCTATTTCATTGATTTCTGCTCTGATCTTTATTATTTCTCTTCTCCTGCTGGGTTTAGGCTTTATTTGCTGTTTTTTGTCTAGCTTTTTCAGGTGTAGGGTTAGGTTGTGTATTTGAGACCTTTCTTGTTCCTTGAGAAGGCTTGTATTGCTGTATACTTTCCTCTTAGGACTGCCTTTGCTGTATTCCAAAGATTTTGCACAGTTGTGTTTTCATTTTCATTGGTGTCCATGAATTTTTTTAATTCTTCTTTAATTTCCTGGGTGACCCATTCATTCTTTAGTAGGATGCTCTTTAGCCTCCAAGTATTTGAGTTCTTTCTGACTTTCCTCTTGTGATTGAGTTCTGGTTTCAAAGCATTGTGGTCTGAAAATATGCAGGGAATGATCCTAGTCTTTTGGTACTGGCTGAGACCTGATTTGTGACCTAGGATGTGATGTATTCTGGAGAATGTTCCATGGGCACTAGAGAAGAGTGTGTATTCTGTTGCCTTGGGATGGAATGTTCTGAATATATCTATGGAGTAGTTGGTCCAGTGTTTCATTTAAAGTCTTTATTTCCTTGTTGATCTTTTGCTTAGATGATCTGTCCATTTCAGTCAGGGGGGTGTTAAAGTCCCCCACTATTATTGTATTGTTGTAAATGTGTTTCTTCTCTTTTGTTATTAATTGCCTTATATAATTGGCTGCTCCCATCTTAGGGGCATAGATATTTACAATTGTTAGATCTTCTTGTTGGATAGACCCTTTAAGTAGGATATAGTTTCCCTCCTCATCTCTTATTATTGTCTTTGGTCTAATATCTAATTTGTCTGATATAAGGATTGCCACCCTAGCTTTCTTTTTGTGTCCATTAGCATGTTAAATGGTTTTCCACCCCCTCACTTTCAATCTGGGTGTGTCTCTCTTGCAGACAGCATATCTATGGGTCTTTTTTTTTTTTTTAATCCAATCTGATAGCCTGTGTCTTTTGATTGGGGCTTTTAGCCCATTTATATTCAGGGTAACTATTGAAAGATATGAATTTAGTGCCATTGTATTGCCTATAAGGTGACTGTTACTGTATATTGTCTGTGTTCCTTTCTGATCTATGTTGCTTTTAGGCTCTCTCTTTGCTTAGAGGACCCCTTTCAATATTTCTTGTAGGGCTGGTTCCGTGTTTGCAAATTCCTTTAGTTTTTGTTTGTCCTGGAAGCTTTTTATCTCTTTCTATTTTCAGTGACAGCCTAGCTGTATATAGTATTCTTGGCTGCATATTTTTCTCATTTAGTGCTCCGAATATATCACGCCAGTCCTTTCTGGCCTTCCAGGTCTCTGTGGATAGGTCTGTTGCCAATCTAATGTTTCTACCATTGTAGGTTACAGATCTCTTCTCCCAAGCTGCTTTCAGGATTTTCTCTTTGTCTTTGAGAATTGTAAGTTTTACTATTGGATGTCGGGGTGTTGACTTATTTTTATTGATTTTGAGAGGGGTTCTCTGTGCCTCCCGGATTTTGATGCCTGTTTCCTTCCCCACATTAGGGAAGTTCTCTGCTATAATTTCCTCCAATAAACCTTTTGCCCCTCTCTCTCTTTCTTCTTCTTCTGGGATCCCAATTATTCTAATGATGTTTCATCTTATCGTATCGCTTATCTCTCGAATTCTGCCCTCGTGTTCCTGTAGTTGTTTATCTCTCTTTTTCTCGGCTTCTTTATTTTCCATCATTTGGTCTTCTATATCACTAATTCTCTCTTCTGCCTCATTTATCCTAGCAGTTAAAGCCTCCATTTTTGATTGCACCTCATTAATAGCCTTTTTGATTTCGACTTGGTTAGATTTTAGTTCTTTTATTTCTCCAGAAAGGGTTTCTCTAATAACTTCCATGCTTTTGTCAAGCCCAGCTAGTATCTTTAAAATCATCATTCTGAACTCTAGTTCCGACGTCGTACTAATGTCCGTATTGAATAGGTCCCTGGCAGTTTGTACTGCCTCTTGTTCTTTTTTGTGAGGTGATTTTTTCCATCTTGTCATTTTGTCCAAAGGAGACTAGATGAGTGAGAGAACAAAATGCTTACAGGGTAACAACGTCCCCAGAAAATAAACACTAAACAAATCAGAAATGACCTGAAACCAGGGGAAAAGAAAGGGAAAGAAAAAAAAAAAGAAAAAAAGATGAAAACAAACTAAAACAAAACAAAACAAAAAACAGAATATGATCAAATATGATCAGGCTGGTGCATAGATCAGTGCCACATACTAGATTTTGGCCATATTTTGTTCTGTTAGAAGAAAGTCCTCCAAAATTTTAAAGAAGGAAAAACTTATATATGTAGAAAAATAAGGTTTAATACAATGAAGGGATGGAATATGACTGTAAAGATGAAAATTATAAAAGATTTTATAAAAGGAATTGATAAGAAGTTGTTTGAAAAAAGAAAGATGAGTATTTTAAGAAAAAGGAAAAAAAGGGAGAGAATGTGATCAGGCAAGAGACTAGAACAAAGCCATACGTTAAAGATTTAGGGTATATTTTAATCCATTAGAAGAAACTGTATCTCAAACTTTAAAGAGAGAACAACTTATATATATATGCCAAAAATAAGGGTAACTACTATGAAGGGATAGAATATGACTTTAAAAATGAAAAGTAAAAATGTTTTTTAAAAAAGGGATTGATAAAATGTTGGTTGAAAAAGGGAAAAAGAAAAATTAAAAAAAAAAGACGGTTAAAAAATTAACTTTGAAAGACTAAAGAATCATGGTAAAAAAAGAAGACATGAATCCTATGTGCGGTATTCCCCTAGCGCTGGAGTTCTGCCATTCTCTTGATTGGTAAACTTGGTCTTGGCCAGCTGTTCTTGCTGATCTTCTGGGGGAGCGGCCTGTTGATGTGGTTCCCAAATGTCTTTGCCAGGGGCGAAATTGCCCCGCCCTTGCCGTCCAGGCTAAGTAATCTGTTCGGGTTTCCTCTTGGGAGCTTTGTTCCCTGCAAGCTTTCCGTACAGCTCTGGAGGACGAGACTTAAAATGGCAACCTCCTAACCTCCGCCCCAGAGGAGCTGAGAACTTGGGCCCCGCTCCTCAGTGAGCCCCCAGAGAAAAGCAGTCAATGACTTCCATCTCCCCGGTGTCTGGCTGCACTCTGTGCTCACCCGGCCTGTGACCGAGCGTTTCTATCTCTGAAACATGACCCTGTGTGGAGTCTCCAAACCCAGCAGATCCCTGTGGTGCACTCCCGTGCCACTCTTCCCGGGGGAGGAAGAGGAGTGTCCCCGGATCTGCTGCTTGTTAGGTCTCTGTTGGAAGAGTCTATGGCAACCCCGGGCTGAGAGCTCGCTCCTCTGCTCCATCTCTGCAGCCAGCTTCCCTGCTCCAATACCTGGGAGCTCTGCCGCACTCAGGCACCCCCAGGCTTTCTGTGTCCCTGAGGGTCCTGAGACCACACTGTCCCGTGAATGTTCCACCCTTCGCTTAGCCACTGGAGCGACATCCCTCAGGGGAGCAGACTTGCAAAAGTTCTGATTTTGAGCTCCGCTGCTCTATCATTTGCCAGAAGTGGCTGACGGAGGCCCCCTCCTCCACCGTCTAAGAAGATCTAGAAAACACTTTAAATTTTTTTTAAAGATTTTATTTATTTTATTTGAGAGAGGGAATGAGATAGAGAGAACATGGGGGGGGGTCAGAGGGAGAAGCAGACTCCCCACTGAGCAGGGAGCCCAATGCGGGACTTGATCCCAGAACTCCAGGATCATGACCCGAGCCGAAGGCAGTCGCCCAACCAACTGAGCCACCCAGGCGCCCTAGAAAACACTTGAAAAAGATAGTCAACATAATAGAAAAATGAGCAGAAGACTTGAAGAAGCACTTCACTGAGAAAGAAAATCTAAATACTCAATAGCAAGACAAGTGCTGAAGGAAATATAAATTAAAACTTCAATTAGATACGCTATATGCCCACCAGAATATGATTTACGTGTTGTCAAGGATGTGCAGGAACTCTGAAGTTGCTGGTGGGATATAAATTGGTACAACTACTTTGGAAGATAGTTTGGGATTATCAGAGAAACTTAAAGACACACATCCAGTGAGGGCTGCTGAATGTTTAACAACTGGCTCTCTAGGAGGAATGCCCTGATTTGCAGTATTTGCTGATTTCCATGGTGTAAAAACTAGCAAGTAATGATTCATTAAAAATATATATATAACTAACTGCAAGTTTATATAATTTAATTTTTAATAAGAGCTGTTTTAATTTATAAAATTCCTGAAGTTTTAAAAACTTTTTATTTATTTATTCATGAGAGACAGAGAGAGAGAGAGAGGCAGAGGGAGAAGCAGGCTCCCAAGGAGCAGGGAGCCTGATGCAGGACTCGATCCCAGGACCCTGGGATCATGACCTGAGCCGAAGGCAGACGCTTAACCATCTGAGCCACCCAGGCGCCCGAAAATTCCTGAAGTTTTTAATGTTTGGTTCTGAGGGACCAGCATAACCCAGGTCTAGCACATATATTTCCATGGCTACACCCAGAAATTCCATACACCCCTAGAGAAATGTGTTCATATGTGTACCTACAGAAGCATTCACAGTCTTGTCTGTAATAGTTCAAAACTGGAAATAAGGTATTATCCAATAATAAATAGATTAGATAACTTTGATATGTTCATAAAATGAAATTTATTATACAGCAATGAAAACAAACTGGAGCTGCATGTAGCAATATGGATGCACCTTTAAAACAATGTTGAGGGAAAAATAGACAAAAGAACACATCAATACAATTCAATTAATATAAAGTTTAAAAACAGACAATGCAATAGTGTTTAGAGACATGCACACAGGCAATGAAACTGTAAAGCGAACCAAGAAAATGTCATAAAATGCAGGATGTTGGCTATCTTTGGGTAGAAAAGCAGAGTTGTATTCAAGGGCACATGTGGTTTCAGGGGTGCCAAAATGTTGCTTCTTGAAGTTGTGGTAGTTTCCTAGACCTTCACTTTACCTAAACCTGTATTCTATTGCTTCTCAGCCTTTTGGCTAAGATCAAGTGTAGTACCCAAACCTGTATTCTAAATATTTTTCTGCATGTGTGTTGCATTTAATGATTTTTTAGAAGTTAAAGTTAATAGACATGTTTCTCTAAGCATAACTTTTAGGTGCAGTGAAGTTAGTATCTGAAAGGTATGGATGTTATGGTCAAACTCTGACTTTGTTTTTCAGTTGGCATGGCATTAAGTTATCTCCCCTCCCAGTTCATTCCTGCTCCCAGATGGAAGTCTTCAGTAGGAAAAAGGGGTCATCTTTCTCCTTGTCCCTCTTCCCCAGCTCACTGTTTTTCCTGGCCCCCTTTTCCTACTATGTTTCCACCTTCTTAATAGTCTCAGAAGTTAAGCCTGAGATAGGCTGGGCATGGTAAAGCCATCTCTCATGAGCTCTGCAGAGCCTCCTCTTGTCCCTCAACTTGAGCAGGTACATCTATATTCCAGGTGGTCCTGAAATTCTTTCCTTAGACCCTGGTCACCCAGCCTCCTCCTCTTAAGGTCATCCCATACTACCAGCTGGTCCCACTGGACAGGATCAAGACAACTTCATGTTAGCTCTCCCCTCCATGGTCCACATCTGGTGTGTGTGGTGGATGCTGTCAGGTCTCTTGCCCTGACTAGTTCAAGAAGTGCAGACCCTCTCAACCTGGCTAGCCTGCTGGCTCCACTACCAAGACAGAAAGTCAGCTCTTTCCCACTCTGGATTTCCTTTGGTAGAAAGGAGACAGGCCCCATCCATGGTTCATTTTAGCTTTGTGAAGAATGGGTCAGATCCCAGTTCTGGGTCTCCCAACTGAATGGTGTACTGATCAAATCTCCAACTGATTTCTTGGGAGCCACCCTTGTTGGACTTATGTCAGAAAATAGTGCCTTCTAACAGAGGGAAAGGGACAGGATTCAGCAGAAACAAGCTCTCACCAAAGGCATCCTCCTGCCAAGATTCACACTAATGTAATCACAAGAGTCCCTAAATCTGGATGAGAGAGTGTCAGAATGATTGATGTGAAAAGACTTGAGCAAACATTGCTGCTTTGAAGATTGGAGAGGCCACATGCAAGGAATGAAGGCAGCTTCTAAAATTTGGAAAAGGCAATAAAATGGATTCTCTTCTAGAGCCTTCAGATAGGAACACAGTCCTGTCGACACCTTGATTTTAGCCCAGTGAGACCCATTTCAGACTTCTGACCTCCAGAACAGCAAGACAAATTTATGTTGTTCTAAGCCACTAAGTTTGTGATAATTTGTTACAGCAGCAATAGAAAACTAGTACAAAGGAAGAATGGAGACAAAACCAGAAGATTCCAGCAGAACATCAGTGCCAAGGGCAAATAAGTATGTGGATTTTGGAAGTATGTTGCTTACTTACTTGCCTATGGGACTTGAGAAAAGTTACTAAAGTGCTATGTGCCTGAGTTTCCTCCCCCGTGAAATAAGATAAACAATACTGTTTAGAAGAATGCTTTTTATATAATAAGTTCTTAATATCTTTAACTATTAACATTATTAGTACAGGATGATATGGGAGCAGGTAGAATGATCCATTTACCTGGACTGTATCTGGACTTGAAAATCACCAAAGGAAGATTAAGACTCCCTAGTTATCCTCCAGACTCTGCATGTCACAACTCTGATCTCGTTCTCAATCCCCGATGCTTTTTGGTAGAGCACATGGTCCATTAAGAAGATCCTCCATATCATTATGAACATTCCCATCACCTTCTTGCTCTAACAGAAATCTGACCGAGCGTTTCTATCTCGTCCCCACTGCTGGACACCATTTTCCCTGGTGCCTCCTTAACTATGGGTAAGGAGAATTTGAGTTGGGGCTATATCTAGTTTGGGATTCATAGGATACAATGATGATGATCCCTGTACCCCAATGCATAGTTAAGTTCCTGCTTGCTCTGCTGAACTAGGAATGATTTCTTCTGCTGTACACTTTTACTCACCTAGCGTGGGGGCCTATGGATCAGATATCATATCATGATATGAAATTAGTCTGCAACTCCTGCCACAGAAGTAAATGGGCAGTGGAAGAAAAATAAGATTTAGAATAAACAGGACCCAAAGTTTTATGGAAAACTCTTTCAATTATTAGACATGTATCATGTCTAATATATCTTGTATATCAAACAGAGGATTGGGTTCTCATCAAAGCTCAGTTAAAATGAAAGATACCTCTTGCTTAATATTGCAGCATATGTAATTATAAATTCATTAGGCATTTATTTCTTTTTTTGATATGTAGAAATAAATGAAGACACAACCAAATGAAAATAGGCAAAGTCTATTTATTCAGAGCTTGCTATAACAATGAAGTCAGCCACCATCACTTGCATTTTAGCAGAGGCTCCAAGGCAAGCAGAGGCATGGAAAAGCTTTCTAGTGGAAAAAAAGGAAAGCTTCAAGTGTGCCCTGATTGGAGGTTGTTGGCATAAAAAAAAGCTGGAGGTGGGCTAACTAGGAGTGCTGTGTCCTATATGATTGGTTAGGGGTGATATTTGGGTTTTTCTCTGGTTGGTCCTACATTGGAAGCAAAAATTAAGGAAGCTGTCAGGTTTTACTCAAATTCTGGTCATTTGGGACCAATCAGTATAGGGAGTTATTGTTTGGCTTCCTGGACTAGTTGTTAGAGATAATGGTCTGACTTCCTACAAGTCTGACTGACAGATAGTGAGCTAGCTTCCTGGGCTACTTACTATAGATAATGTTTTGGTTTCCTGGTCTGGTTGCTGCAGATTGTAGATCAGAGTTCTGTTTTTATATATCATCTGATCATTATTTATTTGTATATTCATCCTCTCCGATGCTAATCATATGAAGTAAAATCTATCAGGATCCCTATGTGTGCTGGGCACAAACCTGTAGCCACACTACAAACAGCACATATGTCAATGTAAAGACAAATGTTTATAATTCCAAACTACCACTTATTAACAAATTTCAGTTGGCCACTTATGAACAATTTCAAAGACCAGATTATTTATCTCTGTAGAAAAATATTACAAAACTATTGTCAGATGAAGAAGTAATCAAGGATATGTACCCAAAAAAGTTAAGAGAAGAGTTATAATAATATAGACATATATAATATGTAACAATATATATAACATAGAAATTATAAGCATAATAATGATGTTATGTTACTTTTATGGATTTTGTGATGTTTGTGTTGTAAGTTTTTTTAAACTTGTAATCTCTTTTGAAAGTTCATTTGAGTATCTGAGAAGGAAAGTTTCCAAAGAGCTAAGGAGCAAGGGTGTAAAAGATTGGACCTAGAGGCATCTGGCAGGTAAAAAGAAGAATGGTATGGGAGGGCTTGGTAAGCAGGGCCATAAAATGTTGAGATCATCAGTGAAAGGGTTAGCCCTGACAAACAGAGGAAGGCTCTTTCTGTGTAGCAAGAGAAAAAAAATGAGAGACTAAATATACAAGGAGACAATGACCAGATGATATATAGAAATGGAACTTTGACCTCCCCTCCCCAATCTGCAGCAATCTGCCCAAGAAATTAATTCCCTTATCTGCAATAAATGGCCCAGGAAGCCAGTCTGCTGTTAAGTCAGACTTGTAAGAAGTCAGATTGCTACCACTAGTAACAATCCAGGAAGTTAAACAATAACTTCTGGAACAATCAGCTAAAAGTGGCCAGAACCTGATTAATAACTGACAACTTCCCTAATTTTTGTCCTTGTTTCCGACTTAGGACCACAAGAGAAAGCCAAATATGCATCCCTAACCAATCACATTGATAACCCACCTGTAGATTCCCCAGGCCAATAGCCTCCAAATAGGGCATGCCTGAAACCTTTCCTTTTTTTTTAACTAACAAGCTTTCCCACTGCTCTGCTTACCTTTGAGTTTCTGCCAAAATACAAGTGATGGTAGCTGACACCCTTGCTATCACAAACTCTGAACAAGTAGCCTTTGCTTTTCTCATTTGGCTATTCTTTGTTTATTTCCTTCAGGAGAGGGAACAGATAAAGACAGAGACTTAGTGATACAGAGGAAATGAGAATCTCAAGACGACCAAGAACACCCCAGAAAAGGAGATAGTTTCACCCATGGAGCCAAGAGTGTGGAGCTGGAGGCTTGAGAAGATAGAGAAGGTTCAGAGGGGATGATGTGGAGAACAGGGTAGGGAATCAACAATATGAAAGGGATATGGTAGGGTGATTTTTGAGCAGCCAGATGGTGGGGCTATATATATCCTGTCAACTGAAATGTATAAATTTAGAATCAAACTTGGAAGGTGACAGGGGTCAAGCAGGAAGCATAAGCAAGCAAACTTGGCTGAGGACAGCAGGGAATAGTGGAGACTGTGGCCAGCTGCAGAGCATGAAAGGGGGAGCAGCTACTCAACTCCCACTGATTGGGCCTGTGCTTCTTAAGGCAGTGATGTTGCCAGATGCTCAATTTTAAAGAGAAACTAGTAATCCAGAATTTCATAGAATTTTTTCACTTGTTTAAATTTTGGCAAATAATGTAATTTAGAAAATAAGATATAAAACATTCTATCAGTGTTGTTGTACATTTGTTTGCTTGAGGCTTCAGAGAAGCAACTGAAGGATACACTGATGTCTGATGATGTTAACTAATCCTCTAATATTCTGAACTTTTTTCTTATTGCTCTCCTCATTCCTCCAGTCACACTGGCCTTCTGATGCCCCTATGAATATGGCAAGAATACTCTGACCTCAAGTACTTGCTGTACATGCTATCCCTTCTGTCCAGAATATTCTTTCCCCAGGTATTTGCATGACTTGCTTCATCTTCTTTCAAGTTACTTTTGCAGTGAGGTTCTCTGACTACCCTATTTTAAATTGCAACATCTCCAATAGCATTCCCTGGCACATTTCCCTTACTCCCTATCCATCACTTTGTCACCTATCCCCACACCTTTTTATTACCATTTTAGGTACTATTTTGCTTACTGTCCTTGCCCACAGGAATGCAATACTTGAAAGCAGGTAATTTTTTCTGCTCAATTCCCAGGGCCTAAAACAGTGCCTGGAATATAGTTTGCACTTAAATATTTCAATTGTTGTTTAACTGTCTTTACACTTAGGCATTTTAGCTACAAATGCAGAATTATTTTTCCTTTTAAATGGTTTACATTTTCTCTTGCTCTGGGTGTTTCCACTCATAGAAAAGATTGCTTCTTGAGAATAAGTATCCAACAGTAATATAATCAAATTATTCTATTAATGTGAGAAATTGACTTTGATGTTTATCATATTTGCCTTAGCAGTGGATATTAGAAGTTGTGGAATGAGGGTGGACAGGAAGGGAAAAGACTGGAGATGGTGACTTACACAACCATTAATAGTGGACCAGATGGCTCAACATAACTCTCCCATGGAAGATAACTAGAAAAACCATGTTAAATATAAAAATTAACTTCCTAGAAGCATCATAGGTCTACCAACCTAGTGCAGAATTACAGAAGCCAAGGTCTACAAAAAAATGCTACTCTAAAAAGGTGAGCCCAGTAATTGGGGGACTCCAGCTGCTAATGCATTAGAGGTAGCATTATCAGATAAAACACAACCAAATTTGAATTTTAGATAAACAGCAAATGTTTTTGGGATAAGTATATCCATAATATTGCATGGGACATACTTTTACTAGAAAAAAGGATTAGTTATCTAAAAGTTAAATTTACTAGATGTTCTTCAACATAAGAATAGACAAAAACTCTTCCCAAATCCCCCTTGAATATCCATGGAGCCACCATAAATGTTAAATGACTGTTCTTTCTAAGGACTGACCAGCGCCAGGCATCACACTCAGTGCTGGGAGAAGAGAGATCAGTAAAACACTCTCTTGGCTCTCAAAGAGGAATTTTCCTTCTTTGGGGTCTCTTGAATCTGTCACTTGCTTTCCTACTGTTTTCCTATACTCTAGGGACTATGGAGAGGGCTCTCTAGTTGGCCTCCTCCTTCCTGCAGTCCTACACAGCCCTTCCAGATCAGCCTTCCTGAACCTCAACCCATCATCTGCTTTTCTACAACCCCTCAGAAAAAAAGAATCTCAGGCTCCCTGTATCCAACAAATGTGTACTCAGCACTTGCTCTGTGCCAGACACTCTTTTCAGTGGTAGAGCTCCAGCAAGGCCCTGCTGTAGCTGGAGGTTGGGAAAGATATAATGAACGAGTATACCATGTGGCACACGATGAAAGTGCCATGAGGAGGAATCTTCTATCTTTAAGTGGTGACAACTTTTGATTTTACCTGAGTCCTGTGATCCCAAAAAACAGGGAAGGTTAAGAAATCCCTCCACCCTTTGTATTCCAGAAAACCACTTACTGCAAAGGACCACCTTTTACCATATAACTGAGGTAAGACCCATAGATTCCTCTCTTATTTACCTATGAGAAGGCCAGAGCAGTATCCTCAAAATTCCCTTTCTTGCTTCATCAATGATTAACCAAACTGCTGTCTCCACTGATCAATTGGAACAGCATGCTTGTTAACCAAACTTTGGTTAAGCTTCTCTCCTTCCTCCATGTTCCTGAACTTTGGCCCATCCTCACTCTGAATCAGCATGGCACTTCCTTCCCCCCAACCCCAAGAATAGGCTGGCCTCAGGGTCAAACATTCTCTGTTCTACTATCCAATTACAATATCCTATCATCACACTATCCCATACCTGGTTCATTCTAGCTTTATTTTTAACTCCCTATGAAATAATTTTTTTCCCTTCCTCTGGAGATGGTTGTAGATCCCACAGTCACGGTGCTCTCCCTACTGCAATTGTCTCCTCCCCGCTCCCACCCTTGCCATAACCCTTTTGAACAGAATTCCCTCCTTACTAAGTCCAGATTTGCTTTTTGATATTGGTCAGTGAAGGTCTCTCTTTATAGCAACATTTGAGCAGAAGCCTGAAGGAAGTTAGGGAATGGAGCATATTGATTCTGGTGGGAAGAAACATTCCAGGTAGGGAAACAACAAATACAAAAGACACAAGGAGAGATCATGCTTCTCATGTTCAAGTGTCAAGTTAGAAGGCCAGTGGGCTGGAGCACCATAAGGAGGAAAATGATAGAATATTAGGACCAAGGGATCCTGGGGATATGATTATACTGTGCCTATGAACCATCAGTACCTGGATTTTATTTTATTTTTTTATATTTTATTTTATTTTAAAGATTTTATTTATTTATTTGACACAGAGAGAGAGATAGTGAGAGCAGGAACACAAGCAGGGGAAGTGGGAGAGGGAGAAGCAGGCTTCCAGCTGAGCAGGGAGCCCGATGTGGGACTCGATCCCAGGACCCTGGGATCATGACCTGAGCCGAAAGCAGACGCTTAATGACTGAGCCACCCAGGCACCCCCTGGATTTTATTTTAAATGGGATGGGTAGCCATTGGAGGGTTTCTGGACAGAAGCAACTTGATTTTAATGAAGTAACTTGACTATTGTCTGGTAAAGTTAGAAATAGGGAAATCTGGTTTCTACAATAGTCCAGGCAAAAAAGGATGGTGGCCTGACTAGGGGACAGAAGTGATGCATATGATGAGAAATGCTGAGATTTTGTATTAATTTTTGATGCAGAGCAGAGTTTGCTGATGGATTAGATGGGAGTTGGAGAGCAGGCCAGTGAGAAAGAGGATTCCAGAATGAATCTAAGGTTTTTGAGTTAAGTAACTGGAATTATGGAGTTACAGCAACTGACCTGAGAAAACTATGGGAGAAAAAACTATGGAAGGATCAAGAGTTATCTTTTGGGCATGTAAATTTAAAGTGTCAATTAGATATTGTCTTAGCTTGGGCAGAGCCCAAGGTCTATGTGTAAGTAGTTTATTTAGGAGGTACAGGGGTCAGCAATAAGAAAAGGGACCAGGAAGGAAGAAAGGTCAATAAAAAGGTGTGTTATTGATGTTGCTGCCATGTGCAATCAAAACTCAAATCCTCAAAAGTACCTGAGAGGATATACAAAATGCCTCCAGGATTGTCTATCTAAAGGGCAGTGGGCAGGAGCATTTATTCACTAGCTCCCCACCTCTGCTGGTTTACAGTTTCTCCAGGCTTGCTAACATCATTGAACCTTCTAGTTGTTCATGTCCCAAACAAACCCATCTGTCTGCTCTGGGGCACTGGGGGAAATCCTGGGGGCAGAAAAGGAAAATTCTTGATGAATGCTCTCTGCTAAGTGAGTCAAAGCCTGAAAGAAACTGCTTATCCCAGTCACTTGGATCAGAGCATGGGCAAGGGACTACAAAGCAGGATGTGGTACTGGAGATATAAATTTGGAAGTCATCAATGTATATATAATGTCCCTCTGAGTGGGAAATTGACTAAATAGAAGAAAATTTTCCCTGTCACAATTCAAATCAAACCATTTAAGCAGCCATCCACTCTACCTACTGGTAAGCTTGATTTTGACATAGTAGCCACTGGCATATACCCTTCCTGTCTCAGGTTATCCCATATTGGATAGTGAAGTGGGGATTTCCTCCTCCACAAACAAGATAATAGACTGCAATGATGACCCTAATTCAAATGGAAAATTTGAGAGGCATAAATATAAGATTGTTACAGAGATGCTAGAGTGTGTGCACCTGTAACTTAGTCATTCTTGCAACAGGTATGTGCTTGCTTCAGTCTCTCACTCAGACCAGAGGTTGTTGTCTCCTGAAGAATCATCACTTGGGAGTACAGGTGACTAAGCAGCAACCAGAAGAAACACTTAGGAAATGATTGATTCACAGCACTTTTAAATTACTTAGCTTCCTGTGCCTCTCAGTGGTAAAATGAAGAGCTTAGACTAGACAGTTTCTAAGGTCCTGTTCTCCCCAGAGATTTCTGTTGTTTTCCATTTTGGACTTATTACATTGAGTGAGTTCTTCTGACTCAGTGACACAATCAAAGGCTCTTATTATCAAACAGCATGGAGCAGGAGGAAAGAGTGATGACTCATCCTTGGTTGCTCTGGATCTGAAGCCCTCTAGTGGGTAGAGAGTTAGTTAATTGAGATTCCCAAGTCTGGACTTTAATATTTGAAATAAAATATTTGGCCTTTGATTTTTTTTTCTAGAGGTAAAATAGGATTATTGATTTAAGAAACATTTAAAACTTTCCAATATGTTATTCTTTGCTGAACACCAGATTGATTGTGTGATCTTCCTGGACAGAAGACTTACAATCTAAAACTGAATAAGAAGCTAACCCTGGAGAAAGTATTGGAAATACTTAGGAGAAAGAAAAATGACCATTTCTTGGGAGTGTACACCACAATGTTATTTAGACATTCATTTTAAGATGGTGAAAGACCATTTCTTGACACTGTGTCAGAACAATGTTTCCTTTCATCCCCTTTGCTCCTTCCACCCTAATCCTTAGTTACTGGGGAATTTGGGGGGGGGGTGGTTCTTACCAGAAAAAAGAAATTAAGTATTTTAAACAGAGGAATGTAATGCTGGAGATGGGCTGAATGAGCAAAGAAAATTAACAGGGTTTCATGGCTCCCAGAGGTTCATAACAATAAAAAAACTACTGCCACCCTTGAAGCAAAGAGATCTCCAGGTACCTGGTGGAAGCTGCACCACAGTGAGCCTGACCAGCAAGAGATGGAGTCTCAAAGGAGATGCAGCCCAATAGGTATGGGTAAATTTTTGGCTACATCTTCTGAACTCCCAAGTGTGTGAGCTCTGCCACTAGGAAGACTGAGTCTTTTTTGGTAAACAGCTGTGCCTGCCCTTTCCAGAAATTACCAAGCCCAATAGAAGGATTATGATAATCATGTCACAGAAGAGAACAGAAGATCCATGAAAACTTATATAAGTTTTCTGTGGAAGCAGTTTGGAAAGAAGAATTTGAAATCTGTAATAAAGATTAGAATTTTCTTATTCAGAACACTCAGTGTGCTTGATTTTGCAATTTCCTATGCTACTAAGCTCTTCTCATTCCTCTTTTTTGCGTTGCTCAACAGTTATGGGTCATAAAAGTTTTTAAATTCCTGGGTCTGTAGCTGTATTTAAGATCATCTGTTTTTATTCAGACCAAAGAGGCTGGACTCTCGAATTTTTATCTTTTATTTTACTAAGATCTTAGTACCAATGTTTATTTTGTAGGTAGTAAATTATATAGAGTCTCTCTTTTGATATGTTGAGGTTTTTATTTAACAAATCTACTTAATGTTTACAATCTGCTAGGCATTGTTCTACGGGCTACGTGCCTTACAAATATTTGCACACAAAACTCTACCCACCTTAAGTTCTCCATTTGTTAAAGCCCTTTGTTAAAGGGCTCTTTAACAAAAAGACAGATTAACAAGAGAAAAACAGTTTAATGTATACAGTGTACATCATGCAGGAGAAACCTCAACAAAGAGTAGCTCAAAGTGGTGGCTTAGAACTGTGGCCTATAAGGTGCTGTCATCTTCAACAACGAACAATAAATTTGTTTACAAGTGGCAGGACAAAGAAAAGCCATTTTAGGCTTCCTAGGGTGGCAAACTGCAAGAAGATCAATATATGGGTAGAAACTAATGGAGTAAGGTATATTTGCAAATTGCTGTAGTGCCGTCTCTATGCTGATAAAAGTCTAGAGTCATCTCCAGTAAAGCAGAATTCATATCCTGCCTTTAGGCAGGAAGGTGGAGAGTTTTTCCTGTATTTGCTGATTCCCAACTGTTGTCAGCTCAAAATAAGGTTTATGTCAAGAAGTCATATTTTGGGGTGATATATTTGGTTTCCTTCAGAGACACTATTATTATTTCATTTTGAGAAGAGAAAACTGAGGTACAAAGTGAATGAACATGTAGCCTGAAATCCCTAAAATAGCCTTTTCTATTCTGTAATTCTTTTTTTTTTTTAAGATTATTTATTTATTTATTTGACAGAAAGAGACACAGTGAGAGAGGGAACACAAGGAGGGGGAGTGGGAGAGGGCGAAGCAGGCTTCCCGCTGAGCAGGGAGCCCGATGAGGGGCTCGATCCCAGGACTCTGGGATCATGACCTGAGCTGAAGGCAGACGCTAACAACTAAGCCACTCAGGTGCCCCTATTCTATAATTCTTAAACTGATTTCCCTTTACTGAGGGTTTTTCACAAGCAGAAAGAAACAAGAGAAGTTTCTAGATCCTCTATACCTCCCTTACCTAAGTTCTATTTTATAGAATCATTTAAGAATACTTCTCTTAAACTGCTCATCCAAACTGCCACAGTACTCTGTGCATCATACCTACCATCCTTTAATGTCCACAAAAATTGTGTTAAAAAATCACCAAGTTTTTCTTAAAGCATACAAAATGCAAAGACTAACAAAAGGTATCTGCCCTGAAAGAGATACACAAGTAAAGAGCTGAAGGCAGTGTGTTAGCAGGCAGGCAGGAATACCTGACACTCCTTGCTCCCAACACACACACACACACACACACACACACACACACACACGTGTAAGGAGAAAGGTAGCAGGGAAGTTTCCTTGAGAGGTGATTCTCACACTGAATCTTGAAGGGGAATATGTAGTTCAATGGCAGAAAAGCAAAAAAGAATTTCCAGGACTAGCATGTAGAGGGGCACAGGCATGACACAGCATACAAAGTGCAGGAGATGTGTGGTGTTAGAAGTTTTCCCCCAAAAGATAAACTCATGACTTTCATAGAGATGTTAAAATGAACATGTGTTAATGACTTTCTCTCATCAGGCAGATTTTATAAATACCAGTTCAAAAGAGAAGTCCAAAGAACAGACACATTTATAGATCAGGAATATTGAAGAGAATGTGCAAATTGGGGCAAAACTGGCTTCTTCCACAAGTGAGAACAGAAGTCAACTGAACATCTATAAGACAGAATTTCCCTGTATAGAGACCATTCTTTTGTATTGCTACCACTTATTTAAATAAGTTAGAGTTGTAAGATAGCTCCCATAGAATCAGAAGAGTTTAAATAAACAACTTAGAGTTGTAAGATAGCTCCCATAGAATCAGAATCAGATAATGCAGAAGGGTGACTCCTTCACATAGTTTTCCACTGAAGCTCAACTTTTCCCCTATAGTGACAGTAAGAGACAAAATTTGTTAAATATTCAGTGGCCACATCAAAGAGAACCACAAATACCACATTGAAGAGTTTGGAGTTCTTTCTGGTAGTTTTAGTGTCTGGGTAAAGGAGATTCATGAAGGGCCATGCTGGGAAATGCCAGAATCTCCTTTCATGGGAGGGGCAGGGCAAGCCTGGGCAGGAGGTGGAAGCTTCACTGATACACTACAAATATCGCCAGCTAGACCCCAAGACCTGACATTTACTATCCACCTGCTTGTACTCACTGACCTTTGTCCCACATTTTTCCTTAACTCTTTTTTCCAGCTTATCTCTTAATTTAGGCAAATGAAAGTGAAAGCTCTCTGGAGCCATAGCGACTGCTCCAACCAGCCCAGACCACCCAGACCACTTTGAACTTAACCCCTGACTCACGCTTGCTCAGATGGACCATAGAGTGACCTGTAGAATGATCGATGACGACTTTTACCTCATAATACTAAAATCTCCACCCAAGGAAGAGCTTGAGCCTCTTTTACATAACATACCTTATGTATAGGCATGTTTTCTTAAGGCACATGCACGATCCTATGCTCTCCTCTACATACGATGACAAGGCTTCTCTAGCTAAATATTCATCCTAGCCCTAAATAAAAGGAATCCATCCACCCCTGCGAGGGAGTCATGGCTTTGGAAGCTATGCCCCCATGATCTCTTTTTTTTGCTGCAAATGAAGTTTTCTTTGTGCCACAACTCAGTCTGGTGCAATTTCTGACTCACCAAGGAGCCATCTCAAGGTTGGTGCGATTACACAAGGACAGAGGCATGAATATAATTTAAGAGGTTTATGCAGCAGATCAATCAAATTCTGAGAGCCAGAGTCAAAGTCATAGCAAAGGGGAGAGTGGCTGACAAACAGGGAGTAGAATCAAGCAGATGTAATGAATGTGGCTGAGGGGGATGACGTGGAAAGAAGTTGTCTCTGATGGTTTCTGGATTCCTGGCTTAGACAACTGAGTGGATGGTGGCACATCCACCAACACAGGAGGAGCGAGCTTGTCAGGAAAGATAAGCTCAGTTTTGCACCTCTAGAGCTTGAGGTGCCTATAGGATGTGGGTAAATACATCGAGAAGGCTGATGGAAACGGAGGCTTGGGATGGCAGTTGTCTCTGCGAGCGGTCAAGCGGGAAGGGTAGCAGGTAAGAGAAAGAGCCCTGAAAGGTTCCAGGAGGCTTTGGCCTAGAAAGGCGCCAAGGGCCACAGTCGCAAGCAGTGAAGCCTGCAACCTCAGGCTGCACCGGCTCGGGACCCTGCCGCCCGTTGGGCCCCGCCCAGCCTGCCCAGGCCGGCAGCGAACAGACCCCACTTCCGCTTCCGGCCCCGAGCCAGACGCCCGGCGGCGCGGAGGCGGGCGGAGGCCGGAGGGCGCTTGGCGGCGGCGGGAGCAGGTTTCGCGTGGTGGGTGGGCTCCCGTGAGCGGGGGCGGCGGGCCTCGGAGGGCCTCGGCTGGCAGGGCGGGCCGCCCGGGGCGGATGCAGCGGCCGCTGCCCTTGGGCCCAGCAGCGGCCCCCGGGCGTGAAGGCGACGCGCGAGGCCCGAGGAAGCGAGGCCGGCGGCCAGGGCCAAGCGAAGCGGTAGGCTGCGGCCCTGAGGCCGGGGGACGAGAGGAGAGCAGGCAAAAGAGGAAAATGGTGGCCCGGGCGTCTGGGAGAGAAGAGGTGGAAAGTGACAAGTCGGGTGAGGCGTCCGGGGCTGGGAAGGCTGCTGTGAGGCGGCGAGAGGAGGGCTTGGGGGGCCAGGCTGCCTTGGGACCCATCAGAGCCCTAGGGCTTAGAAGAAGAGAAGGAGGCGGAGCTCCCTTTGCAGTTGGGAAGACAGTAAGAAAGCACTCAGGGGTCGCTCCCATTTTAGCATTTGCACCTCAGCCTGTCTCATCGTTGTTTCACACTACTGTTTAACTTGAATTTGCGTGGGCTTCACTGATGCACGTGGTTGAACAGGAGAGGGGGAAGAACAGGAATTCTCTTAGAAGGTGTTTGCCCTATTAGGAGCCCTTGGTCAGAATTAGTTTAAGAGGAATTCCTACTAGTGATCCGTTTTGGCTAGTGTGAAGTGATATTGGTGCTAGAGGTTATTCAACTGCCTTGGAATTTATGCAGGTTTGTATGTAGTTCCTTAACAGAAATTAGGTCTTTCATTTAAAAGCAGTTGCATATTCCCATACAGCTATTCAGGGAAATAAAAGTGGATGGCTTCACAATTTTTAAATTTTAAGTTGTATTGCTTTTTCCTCCTCAATATAAAACCTTTTCTGGTATGTTTTGTTGTTTTGATCAGCCAAGGAAAAAAGAAAAGTTACTGAAGCCTCAAGTGATGATCCACAGCCAGGGATTGACCTGGTAAGAAAGGAATTATTAACCAGTTCGGAATCTTTCCAAACAGTGGAGTGCAGTGAATTTCAAAGTATGGCTTTCTTGCAGTCTTTGGGTAAGGAAGGTTTGGTAGAAGGTATTAAAAGAAGAATTCGAATTAAGAAACTTAAAAGCTTAGAAAGCCCACCTTTAAAAATAACTGAAAATAAGGCTACACAAAATATTAAGGTTGAATTCCAAGATGAACTGTACAAGAATACTCCAAAATATTCTTGTAACAGCTTGTCACCTGGAGTAGAAAGTAATTCCATTTTAAAATTACATGATTGCAATTGTTTCCCCCATTCCAAGGGTTGTAATGATGAGAATAACCTTTCATATAAGCCTGATGGTGAATGTATGCAGGTACCAGAAAATTCCTCAAAGTTAAAGAAAGAAAACTTTAGGAGTCTTGCAGATAAGAGTGACACAAATAATACTCCTCAGCTTTTACAAACTGGAGAAAACTTAATGGGAGTAAATAAGTTATTGCTTGAAGAAACTGATTTATACCAAAGTAAAAGTAATGGCTTGTTTTCCTGCCTTCAGAATGAAAAAAATAAATACTCAATAGTGGAGAGCAATGTTGGGAGAAAACCCAGGAAAAGGATGAAGGTGTCTGAAAAAGGAGATGAAATGATTATTGAGATGAACTTCTCTAATGTGTATAGCAAGTCTGAATTGGTGTTACAGGAAAACCAAACAGGTGCTGAGGGTAAAGGAGCAGAGACTTTAGAGGCTAAAAAAAGTCCTTTAAAAGTTTTGAGAAAAATAAACCACAATACATTCTCCCCAATGGATCATTTATTAAGTCTTCCAGAAACAGCAGGAAAAAAAACAAGTCCTGGACATCATGTAAATGCAATGTTTCAGAAAACCCTTGAGCCACTTTCAGAAGAAGAAACAAAAAATGCTTCAGAGTCCTTAGAATTTAAAAACACAGAGCCAGAAGAGTATCTTAAATTGATGCAAAGCTCAGTAGTGAAATTACCTAGTGATTGCCATCTTATTGAAAAGAGAGCTTCTTGGGAAGACTTGAGAAATGAAGCTGAAGAATTGAAGTTAGGCTGTCACAGAACAATACCGATGACTGGTAAAAGAATTTGGCCTTGTTATTCCTGTGCTAGAATATCTGCCCAGTGTTGGAAAAAGTCTTCCTTGCCAAATTCAAATAACTTTCTGCCTGGGTCTCAGGAAAGTTTTAGGCAAGGTGATTTTCTTAAACACCAAACAAATCAAACTCATGTAACTGATTCTAAATTATCATTACAAAGCACCATAACAGAAACAAACCATGAATCTTCAAGTAAAGAAAAACTGGATTCTAATTTAAATTGTTTGTCTTCAGTCTCTACAGTAGAACCTACTTTAATGATTATAAAGGAACCCATAATTGATGATAAAAAGATGAAGTCAGAGGAACCAAGCAGAAGTGGGTCAGAGGTAGTTTCTAATACTACTGAAGATACTCAGCTAACTAATGTGCCTCAAAACTTAACAGGAAGTAAAAAAAAAGATAGAGGGAATTTAACAAAATTTAATCTGACAGTGGCTTCCCAGGATGGCCAAGAAGCAAGTAACTCTATAGGCAAAACTATTCATCGAAAAGCGTGCATTGCTAAGCAAACCCTTGTGGTTCCAGACTTGGTTAAAATACTGAACACAGGACGGCTGACTAATTTTAAAATTCCGTTACTTAAGAATAAAACAGAAAAAAGAAAAGAAAGAAATGCCAGGTCATCAGAGAGAGAAGCATGTAGTCCCCTAGAACTTCTTGACAATTTATCTGGAGCAGAGGTAAGACAAAATAGGAATAAAGAAAATTTCTCTACAGTAACTTTAGGACCTCAATCTTTGAGAATACAAAATAGTGTAACTCCAGTGCGAGCTATTTCTGACTCACGCAGCTGCAAGAATTATTCCTGTATTATTTCTTCAAGCTTTTTAAAGCAAGGTAATGTTAATAAACCATCCAACCACATCTCTGAACCAGGCAATATTATTTCAAATAAGGAAGCTGTTTCTCTGACAGTTGAAAGAAATACTTTTTCTTGTGATCTTGCGTGTATAGAGCAAAGTCCTGCTTTCTCCTCTAATGAACAGGAAACATTCAAACCAGTTTCCTCTGAAGTTAGTGGTAGAGAAATGACTAAGAACTTTTCAGAAATTAAAATGGCATTTCCAGATATTCTTAAAGCATATGAAGATGATGTCCTCTTAATTGATGTCATTCAAGATGACCCAGACCTCTTTGGGGTCTCCAATGAAGGGGAGCTCTCATTTACTTCAGAGTTCCCTATGATAAACCAGGAACCCAATGTTGCTGAAGAGCACCAATCAACAGACTCTAAGCACATGGAACTTCCAGAAAAAAAAGAACCAAGCGATGACTTGAGGTATGCATGTTCAAGTATGCCTTTTGGTGCAGATTATTGTTGGGGGTTTCAAAAGCACTTTCTGCTCTTAAGTATCACTAATTTATTCAGTGATCATTGAAGCTCCATTATTTTTTAAAAACCCATTTATTTACTTAATGTAATACAGCATATTACTGCTGAGACCTGGACATGTCATTATTCTTAGTCAAAATAAAACAATTACATATATCTTGGAAATTATAATGGGGCAGATTAGCTGTTCAGAATTTAAAAAGATGGTTTGTAAAGTGGCTTTTAAAGTTACTAACATTGCTTCTTTCAAAAGTAAATTTGTTTTCCTATTTTCTTTATTACAAAAATGCAGATATACTTTTATTTCAGCCAAGTTATTTATTAAGAACTATATATTTTAACCCATCTTCTGTGGCTTCCTTCTTAGATAAAAAATTAGTTTTTTAAGGAACATAGAAGCCTTAGAAAAGTTTGACATATTTAGGACTTGAGAGTAGAATCAAAAGTTAAACCAGTTTTCACAGGAAAATAGCATTTTCTCATGGTTCTGCTTTTTAAGGTGATTGTTATAACTGATGATTTAGCCCCCAAAGAGGGCAAGTTTGCCTGAGGCAACTTTAAAATGGAACCAAGTAGTAACCTTCGTGCTCAGGAATTTGATCCATTCTGGTTGGTCCAAATTTTATATTATGTCATATTTTACTAAACTTTTATGATTCTTTAAGCTCTAATTTATATGTTACAATACTTGAATAAAGGAATGTTTTGTGAACAGACTCAAAAGGGAACATGAAAACATTTTCTGCTAACATTCACTGCTACATGACTTAAGTCTCTCTGGTATTTATAAATTTTATTTAGTTACTTTTGTGATACCATATATTGTTACTTACCACCAAACAGAATACTTTCTATCTGCTAAATGGAGGATTAAGAGCCTTATTATTTATTTTTAGTGATGTAATGAGATAGGACTGATAATCTGCCCATTTTGAAGATGGAAAAAATAAAGATGACAAGTTGTCACTTGTCCAGGGTCACACTGCTAATAACATAATCTGGATTTAATTTAGGCCTGTTTTACTTTAGAATTAGTGCTTAAGAAAAAAAAATTAGTGGTTAGGAACTTGACCTTTATAATCTTTATAGTTTTTTAATCTTCTCCTTGCCACCTATCAGCTATGAGACCTTTTACGCAAATTATTTTACCTTATCTGTAAAAAGGGAAGATACTTGCCTCCGGCTCATGTGGGTTAATTAATCAAAGAAAGGATTTTGGTTTTAGCATGGCACTGGGTGAAGAGTAAGGGGGTTCAATAGAAGGTAGTTATTGAACATGATTTTAACTCTTGTTATACCATGCTTCCTTTGAGGAATACAAAGGGAAATTAGAGCAAATTTTGTATTTAAGAGCGAACATCTCTGTTAGCTAATAAGATGTTGATAAAGAGCTACCACCAAAGGTAGAAAGAGAAAACTGTGAATTGGGCAGAAAGTTTGTTTTCTGTTCTTTTTTTTTTTTTAGTATAATGGCTGATTTTGAAAAAGTGATACATGTTCATTACATTAAAAGTATAAAAGGGGGAATCCTACCACCCCAAATAACAAATTAATTGCTGGGGTGCCTGGGTGGCTCAGTCGGTTAAGCGGCTGCCTTCAGCTCAGGTCATGATCCCAAGGTCCTGGGATCAAGCCCTGCGTCGGGCTCCCTGCTCAGCGGGGAGCATGCTTCTCCCTGTCCCTCTGCATGCCGCTCTGCCTATCTGTTCTCGCTCTCTGTGTCTCTGTCAAATAAATAAAATCTTTAAAAAAAACAAATTAATTGCTAACAATTTGTAATCATTTAGGCATATAGGTAAATATAATTTTATAAAAATTGTATCATGCCAGTTTTTAGTAAAAACACTTTTATTAACTCTTAATAGAGGGGAGGGGGACTAAAGCAAACCTAAAGGGATTGCTGAAACAATATACTTCTCTATCACAAGAAATTTAGTTTCTAAATGTCTCTCTTAATAAGAAAGATTATTTAAAAGTTTGAGTTTATCGTGACTTTTAAAAAAATTGTGTTCTAAGTTCAGACAGCAGCTTTGCTTTCCTGACATGAAAGATGAACATAACAGTACACTTTGGCTTTTTTGCCCAGTCTTGCCTCTCAACTTTTTTGTTTTAGAAAAAAAAAAAAGTTTTATATTGTTAAGCCTTGTGTCATTAATATTCTCATCAGTAGTCTGAATTCCCAAAGACTCTTACTCTTAGTTATGTATTTAAATTGATTCAGTCCCTACCACCAATCCTTTTACTTTCCTCTAATATTGACTAGTTGGCTAGATTTCAGAGCAGTTTATTTTTTCAAGAAGAGTTCATGATGGCTCTGTTCTTTAAGATCTTGGATACATAAGAATGTTTTCTAAGAGCAAATTGGGTATAAACTTTTCAATTTACGTTTTTCCTCTTTACAACTATATAATCATTCCTACCTGCTTTCTGGCTTTGAGTGTTGTATAAAAGTCTGAAGCCAAACTAATTGTCTGTCACCCCTCTAAACTGCTGCCACCACTTCCATCATTGTCATCTTCTTTTCCTTCTCCCTCTTCCTCCTCTGTTGTCAGTTGGTTCTCCTGAACAAGGTGAACCATTTTGATTTGCACTATCAAATTTATTTCAGATGATTTTTCTGATTGTCTTTGAACTTCATTTCTCTTTATTTCAAAAGCACCAATTATACTTTTATTGGCTCTTTTTTCTTTCATATCTGCTTCTGAAATTTTGGTTTTCAAGTAAACTTGAAAATTTTCTCAATAGTTATTTTAAGTTTTTTCTGCAATAGAAATACCAGTTTTATAATCATCCACAGTGCTAGGATATACTTAACAGGGAAAAATTGAGATATGACAACCAGAGGGTCTGCTAATAGTTGTGCAGAAAGTTGTTAATGGTTCTAGAACTAAATGAAGCTTAAAATATAATTTCAAATTTGAAATCTCTCCCTTTTGTCAACCAGTTGCTAGTTCATTTACTACTATTTCCTCATGCTAAGACAGTAAGGTTGAAGCCTTTTAGACTTGAATTTGCATTTTACAGGAACAGAAATTAAAGATGGGAGGGTTAGGCCCAGATACTGTCAGAAGCTCTGGACTGCCTCTTTTGTTAAAACAGGTAGACAAACCTAAGTTAATTCAATTATTGGGGGAAGTGTTCTCAGACCTGGTTAGGGAGAATTTGTAAGATGTTAAAGTTATGTTAGAATGCTTATTCATTGTTGATCTCTACAGTGGTTAAAACCCATATTAAAATCCAAATTATTAAAATCATATCAGAACTGACTAACACTTGAACTGATGAGCTTGGCAATGTATAATATGTGAAATTGGTAAAAGTTTTTGAAGTAGCCTGTAAATACAGTTGGAGATCTGAGAATGTCTGTAATAGTGCTGGACTTAGAACATAAGATTATCTTCAATCACAATTTTATTATATCCTAAAATTTCAGTTGGCTGATATTATACAGTGGATCATTGAGATTTTAAGAATCTGCCAGGTGTTCAAGGGACTTATTATGTAGCCTTGGAGGAAAAAATGTGTCTGAAACAAAAATATATAAACTGAAGTACTAAGAATACTAGTAGTTTAGAAAAAAGGGATGAAAAGCATCGTGGGAAAGTCAAAATTTCTGATTCTTGAAGTTTGGATTGATTTAGATTTAACAAAGGGGGAGAAACATAATGAAAAGGTGGGCAGAAGATAAAGGTAGATATGAATATGGTTGTGTAGGGCAGATTATGAAGCATTTCCTGACTCTTTCAGAGTTAGGAGCCCTTTCTGTTCCCATAGCACCTTTTCTACCTTGCCTACGGCACTGATTTTATGGTAGTATAATTTACATCTTTCTCATCTGTTAAATTCTTGGACTTCTTGAGGGTAGGAAATGTCCATGTTTCATTTACCTTTGCAAGCCCAATCCGTCATACTTTGAGGGAAGGGAGAGAATTAAACTTTTAATTTCTACTATAGTAGACTGTTCCTCAGGCATCTAGATTTGAACATATATAAGTGGAGACAGTGAATCCTTTCTTTCTAAAGCAAATAGATGTTGATGAATAGTGGGAAATAAGACTGGATAAGTAGGGTGTTGCCAGATTAAGAAGGTTGGAAAGTTGGGCATCAGAATTTGAACTCATCAG
The DNA here is from genome assembly GCF_003265705.2 of Callorhinus ursinus. NCBI lineage: Eukaryota > Metazoa > Chordata > Mammalia > Carnivora > Otariidae > Callorhinus > Callorhinus ursinus. Next base: position 147,746,549 of record NW_027397063.1, read on the forward strand.
TACAGAACTGATGCTGGTGATCAGTGAGAGTTATACCACCTTTGTGAATTGGTTTTAAATCCATAAGGAACATTGTACATTCTGGATCTGGTAATAATAAACACAAACTTAGGGGAAAATGCCTGGCACCAAGGTCATTCAAATGACACAAAGGTCCTTCTTTCTCTCCCTTGTATATATGGACTCTAGCCTGTCTTTCAGGACCCTTACCTTGCTCCATTCTCCCTTTCCACTGAATATCTGAGACATTCTATAGTGCAAAATTTTACACTCAATTGTCAAAACTGATATTTAGTGTCTACCCTATGCTAGATACATCACATATTTTATTTAGTAAAATAATTCTGAGGTTGAAACTGACCCTATCTTTTTATTTTAACTGTTTTGAGTATAGTTGACATACAATGTTCCATTAGTTTCAGGTATACAGCAGAGTGACTCAACATCTCTATACCCTATGCTGTGCTCCCACAGGTGTAGCTCCCATCTCTCACCACACAACACTATTATAATATTATTGACTATTCCTATGCTGTGCCCTTTATTCCCATGACTTACTCATTCCATAACTAGAAGCCTCTATCTCTTCTCCTTCACCCACTTGTCCCATTCCCCTACCCACCTTCCTTCTGGCAACTATCAGTTTATTCTCTATAGGTTTGATTCTGCTTTTTGTTTATTCATTTGTTTTTTAGATTCCACATATGAATGAAATCATATAGTATTTGTTTTTCTCAGTCTGACTGACTTCACTTAGCATAATACCCTGTAGGTGCATCCGTGTTGTTGCAATAGCATGATCATCTTTTTTAGTGCTGTATAATTTGTGTGTGTGTGTGTGTGTGTGTATATACCATATCTTCCTTATTCATTCATCTGTCAGTGGATACTTAGGTTGCGTCCATATCTTGGCTAATGTAAACAATGCTGCAGTAAACAGAAGTGCATATATTAGTGTTTTCATTTTCTTTCAGTAGTAGCATTATTGGATCATATGGTAGTTCTATTTTTAATTTTTTGAGGAACCTCCATACTATTTTCCACAGAGGCTGTACCAATTTGTATTCTCACCAACAGTGAGTCTCAACAGTGAGTCTCACTGTTGGTGAGAATGCAGATTGGTACACATCCTCACCAACACTTGTTATTTCTTGTGTTTTTTTATTTTAACCATTCTAACAGGTGTAAAGTGATCTCTCATTGTGGTTTTGATTTGCATTTTTCTGATGATTAGTGATATTGAGCATCTTTTCATGTGTCCATTGGCCATCTGTGTGTCTTCTTTGGAAAAATGTCTGTTCATTTCCTCCAAAACTAGCTGTCTTTAAAATTGAATCAAAGTGTTTAACTTTCCAAAGGACACACAGCTAGTAAGTTAGTAAGGGCTGAGATCTGAACCCAGGGTAACCTGCTCTGAAGTTTGTCTCCCCAGCCCAAAACAATGCTGGGAGAGTGGCATTTTGGTTATATCTATGGCTTTAATTCGATTATTCTACATTTTGCCACAGGATGTTAATTTACTTTTGATCTCTTTTCTGTCTCATCTCTTTAAAGTGGCAGGTGGAATAGTATGCAGTGTCATTCTGATTTTTACTTTTGTCTCTTTTGGACCACATAAACCATTGTTTTTTGTCTTTGCCAGAATACATGGTATTGTACTTGATAGAGTAATCATTTGTACTATAAGGAGACCTAGCACCTCACACCATGGTATCAGGTTAGGCAACCTCTGGCCAATGAATTGGATAATATTTCTCTGTTTTTGGCGACTAGTATTTGCAGAATAATTGCCCTAGTAAATTTGTTCAGATTTCAAATCCTGTTCAGAAACAGAGTACGTGAATGTGTAAATAAATGAACACCGACCACAAGGCAGCTAGTTAACTCTAAAGAAAGCAGTACCATACTGAATTTTTCTTGGGCAATAGTTTTCAGACTTGTTCTGCTAGTAATTATTATAGAGCAGTTCTGTTCCATCTTTTTGTCAATTATCCTTAGTAAAGATACATAATTGCATTATAGTCCAGTACATACTTAGGAATATGTGAAACAATAGATGTATAAAAACAATATTTTCTTTACTACAAGGGATGTTGTATCATATTTTGTATTTTATTTTGTTTTATAAAAAATAGTCCTGGGTGGAACACATTAAACTTCATCGTCCCCTTGTAAAATGCTCTGGTTGGAGGATAAACTTGATGTAATCCATGTAGTTCTTCAGAAGCCTCTTTTACTCAACCCTCTCCTTTTTGCTCAGATCTTCTCTTTTGCTTCCCTGTACTTCTGTAGCCTCACCCAAGTCTGTTTCTTTCCTTTCTTCCTCCTACCCTTCATTTTAAAAAAAATTATTCTATTTAAATTCAGTTAACATATAGTGTATTATTAATTTCAGAGGTAGAGTTCAGTGATTCATCAGTTGTTTGTAACACCCAGTGCCATTACATCAAGTGCCCTCCTTCATGCCCGTGACCGTTACCCCCTCCCTCCACCCACTTCCCCTCCAGCAACCCTCAGTCTATTTCCTATGATTAAGAGTCTCTTATGGTTTGTCTCTCTCTCTGATTATATCTTATTTTTTTTCTTTCCTTCATTTTTGAACCTTCCCACTCCATCAAGGCAGAGCTGTATCTTTCTACTCCACCAGTGCAAAACTATAAAATAATTTGTGTGGATTATAATGTTGCTTTATTTTTTTTTAATTCAGATTAATTTAACCTCTTATGGCTCTCAAATTCAAAACTAAATTACTTGTGCTATTTTACCTTCTTTGTTAGTTATTCATAGTAAAAAGTTTCTCACGCTTATAAACTATGCTAGCAATATTAAAAAATACTGTTTTAATATAGTACTTTCAAGTTAAAGCAATACACTTGCTATACCTTCTTATTTTTTAATTTTATTTATTTTTTGCAGGAATAACCTATGTGTCTGGAGCTATACCTATTTGAGAATGTAACTTTCAGGATAATTAGCAACTGCAAAAACATCCCTCAATTCTTCTCTATTTGGGTCACTTAATTGTATTCATGTTATTACTTTAATATCTCTCTCAGTTTTTCCTTCCTCTCAATTGTCACTGCTATTGTTTCATTCGTCGTTCTCCTAGATTATTGTAATGAGCCCCTGGTTAATCTTCCTGAATTCTTTTAGTTTATCCTCCTTCATAGTGATATTCTGAAATAGAAATTGATCTGCCAGTGACTGCTACATTGCTTCAGTGGCTTTCAGCCACCTGAGGATAGAGTCTAAATTGCTTGGCATGTCTTTTTAAGGTTCTTTAGTGGATTGCATCCATTCTCTCTTCAACAACTATGATTTTAGTGGGGAGGATAGGGGAGTGAAAGGCTAATGAAAGATAAGCACAACAATCAGCTCACTGTTTTCACAGTATGTCATGTTGAATCCTTTTGCATAGGTTTCTTTTTTTTTTTAAGATTTTTATTTATTTGAGAGAGAGCATGAGTGGGTGGGGGGGGCGGGACAGAGGCAGAGGGAGAAGCAGACTCCTCACTGAGCAGGGAGCCAGATACAGGGCTCGATCCCAGGCCCCTGGGATCATGACCTGAGCCAAAGGCAGACGCTTAACCCACTGAGCCACCCAGGCGCCCCTGCATGACAGGCACCCCTGCATGTTTCTTTACCTGGAAGTCCCTTTCTTTTTATTCTGTTACCCTTCAAATCTCATCTGAGCTGTTATTCTAGGAATTTGTTCCAATAATTCTCTTGGTACATGTCTCAGTATATTATGTCTGTTTGTATGTGAGTTCCTAGACAGGAGAGGCATCTTCATTTGAGTCTCCCTAGTGTCGGGCCAGGAAGATGTTAGGTGCTGAGTATGCGGAGACAACTAGATACACATGGGCCTTGTGCTCACTGAGCTTTTGATCCACCAAGAGAGGCAGATAATTAAGCCAGTACAATCAAATGGGATAGGAGAAGTGCAAGATGTTACAGGCTTCCTGGTCAAAATGACATTTAAGATGAACACTAAAGGATTAGCAGGAATTAGCCAATTGGTGAAGAAAAATAAATAGAATTTTGTTATAGAAGAACTAGCCAATGTAAAGGCCCACAGGGAAAGGCATGTCATAACTGAGAAACAGAAATAACGTCCCAAGGCTTAGGGTTCATATGGCAAGAAATAAAGCTACAAAATGTGCAGAAAGCTCAGTCATTAAGGACCCTTCAAATAGGATGACCATAGAATTTATTTTCTGAACTGTAAAACTTTTGAAAGTGAAATGAGCTTTTAATAAGATATGCCTGGAAAACAGGCATAAACAGACCATCCTAGATAAACTAGAAGTCATGGTGAGTTTGAACTTATCCTAAGAGAATTATAGGGATTCACCAAAGGACTTTTAAATAGACCAGATTTCCATTTTAAAAATCATTATAGCTCTGGTGTGGAGAATAAATTGGTAGGGAGCTATTGTAATAATTAGGCCATAATTAGGACATGATGACTTCAAACAGAAATGGGAGTGTATTTGAGAGAGATTTAGGACATGAAGATTGATTAATCTGCCTGATTAATCAGAGGTAGGAGTTAAGAATGATACCTGGTTTCTCTCTTATTTCAAAGAAAGGCATTATAATTCTCTGATATGAAGGGGCGAGATTGGGAATGTGTTCTGGTCATGATGTCAAATTTAGACATGTTGAGTTGGAGAGACCTGAGAAATACTAAAATGTAGATATTTAGTAGAGGGAATCTAAAAGAGGGAAAGAATTAGGGAGGAGATTTGCATATTACAAGTCTTGTGTTTGTATTATTGTTTTCTCATTCTTTAAACTGTATATTTCTGATTGTTTCTAGGTTTTATGTCAGGGAGCAAATACTTCATGTTTTCCAAAGACTTTAGAAAGAATGATGTATATGAAATGTTTTATTTGGTTTTTCTCTTTCTTTTTTTTTTTTAAGATTTTATTTATTCATCTGAGAGAGAGAGAATGAGAGATAGAGAGCACGAGAGGGAAGAGGGTCAGAAGGAGAAGCAGACTCCCTGCTGAGCAGGGAGCCCGATGTGGGACTCGATCCCGGGACTCCAGGATCATGACCTGAGCCGAAGGCAGTCGCTTAACCAACTGAGCCACCCAGGCGCCCTGGTTTTTCTCTTTCATGGGTAGGAAGTAATCCTGAACCAATGAGCAGTTGTAGAGCTGTAGGATAGGTTTAATAAAACTAATTTATTAAATGAAAAACATGGTGGGATTATGGGTGTTTTTTGTATTCTGTGTACTTTTATTATTTCTGATTTTTAAAAAATGGAATAATGTTTGGCCATTTATTTTTAAGTGGCTCCTGGAGATGTAGTTTTCATTTGTTGAGCCTATGCTATTGTTTTTTTTTTTTTTTTGGCTTTCGTTTTGTTTTGTATTTAGATTTTATTTATTGTCAGAAGGAGAGAGAGAGAACAAGCAGGCTGGCAGAGGGAGAAGCAGGCTCCCTGCTGAGCAAGGAGCCCAATGTGGGACTTGATCCCAGGATCCTGGGATCATGACTCGAACTGAAGGCAGATGCTTAACCGACTGAACCACCCAGGTGTCCCTATACTATTGGCTTTAAAAACGTTTTATCTCATTTAATCCTCATAATAATTTCATGGATAGATGGTAATTCCCATTTTACAGATATGGTTAGATTCAAAGAAATTACATAATGTTGCTATAGTTGACATAGTTAAGTGGCAGAACAATATTTGAAGCCACCTTGGTTAAACTCTGATTTCTGTACCCTTGACCTTTAGACCGTATGTTGTCTTTAGAGACTACAAAAAAAAGATTCAAACTGTTCTCAAACTATCTTCCTTTTACATTGGCAGTAAAATATATATACACATACTTCAGAATAGAAGTTAAGTGTCAGCTTATATTGGTGTAATATTTTAAAATTGTTTTGAATGCTTGATACACATCATCAGGTTCTCTCTGAGTAACTGTTTGAATGGCAGCACTCCCTAACAATTGTGGCATATGTGTGTGATTAAAGAACCAGATGAGGAATCTACTTGGGTATGCTGGGTTCTGAGCTCCAGTGTAGTACTCCGTCCTTGGAGGACTTGAGCTGATATTCACCAGCTACTAGTGCTGGTAGTATATAATGTTTAGAGAAGTAGATAGTTCTGTGTAGAATCCTTTATAATGTTCAAGCTCTGTTTGCTTTATAATAGAAAACTTCCTATACTGGATCCTGGAATGATGAAGTCAGAGATCTGTGCTTCCTTATCAGCAGGTAAAATTTGACATTTTCAAAATATGCAGTATTGAAGTATCTTTTTATATCTCTATTTGGGCCTACTCAAAATTAATTCATTAAATAGGAAGCTCTTCATTTTAGAGTCTGTTAACTATATGTTTTACAGTTTGTCAGTTTTCCTCAGTTTTAATTGCTTGGTTGGCAGATAAGATTTTGAGAAATTTTCCATTTGATTAGTTAGTAAATAACTTTGTGAGCTTTATCTATGAAGGATGATAGATCATTGACCTTAGAAACTTTTGTGGCCTTATTTTGAAATGGAAATATATGTTTAAGCTTTATCACATTTTAAATCTGAATCCTTATTAGAATTTTTTATAATTAACAGTTAATCATAAGTTTAAATACTTGGATCCTTACTTCACAGGAAATATTTTGAAAGTTAATTGTATTTTGATTTTCAAGTTTTAAAAATATATTGAATGCAGCTGGACATAAACATTTTTACATTTATCTTGATATATCTCAATTATGTCTTAGTGCCAATTCTTTTTATATTGTATAGTGGAGTTATTTTAAAAGAGAGGGAGGAATAATTGTATAGTTTGCTGAAAACTACTTCACGTTGATCACATTGGACTTTAAAAGAGTCTCTGAATTCTAACTCATTTTTAGAACAATCTTTGAATGATTTAGTTATTTTGCTGTATGAAGCTTCTACAGTTGAATATTATTTCTTTTCAGCAAATGAGTTAAAATATGATTCCAAAGGTGAAAACATTTCCTTAGGGGAAGTTACTAATGAGACCTGTGAAAGTGAAAAGCTGGGAGACTTCAGTGAACATATAAAAAGTTCAGACTCGGATGAAGAGGTACTAGGGAATCTTGTATTATGTTATTTCCTGGTCTAAATCGTGGTAATGCAGAAATTCATCTTTAACAGTGCTGTCAGTAGTTCAGACCTGGATGAAAAGGTGCTGTGGAGAATCTTTTTTTTTTTTCCTTTAAATTCAGTTAGCCAACATACAGTACGTCATTAGTTTCAGATGTAGTGTTCAATAATTCATCAGTTGCATATAACACCCAGTGCTCATCACATCATGTGCCCTCCTTAATGCCCATCACCAATTACCCCATTCCACCACCCACCTCCCCTCCAGCTACCCTCAATTTGTTCCCTATATTTAAGAGTCTCTCATGGTTTTTCTCCCTCTTTGATGACTTCCCATTCTGTTTTTCCTCCCTTCCCCTATGGTCTTCTGCACTGTTTCTTATATTTTACCTATGAGTGAAACCATATGATAATTGTCTTTCTCTGATTGACTTATTTCACTTAGCATAATATCCTCCAATTCCATCCATGTCAGACTGAATGGTAAGTATTCATCCTTTCTGATGGCTCAGTAATAGTCCATTGTATATATACACCACATCTTCTTTATCCATTCATCTGTTGATAGACATCTAGGCTCTTTCCACAGTTTGGCTATTGTGAACATTGCTGCTATAACCATTGGGGTGCAGGTGCCCCTTCGGATCACTACATTTGTATCTTTGGAGTAAATACCCGGTAGTGTAATTGCTGGGTCGTAGGTTAGCTCTATTTTTAACTTCTCGAGGAACCTCCATACTGTTTTCCAGAGTGGCTGTACCAGCTTACATTACCACCAACACTGTAAGAGGGTTCCCCTTTCTCCACATCATCACCATGGCTGTTGTTTCCTGAGTTGTTAATTTTAGCATTCTGACTGGTGTGAGGTGGTATCTCTTTGGGGTTTTGATTTGTATTTCCCTGATGCCAAGTGATGTGGAGCATTTGTTCATGTGTCTTTTGGCCATTTGTATGTCTTATTTGGAGAAATGCCTGTTCGTGTTTTCTGCCCATTCCTCAATTGGATTGTTTTTTGGGTGTTGAGTTTGATAAGTTTTTTAGAGATCTTGGATACTAGCCCTTTATTTGATACGTCATTTGTAAATATCTTCTCCCATTTTGTAGGTTGCCTTTTAGGTTTGTTGACTGTTTCCTTTGCTGTGCAGAAGCTTTTGATCTTGATGAAGTCCCAGTTGTTCATGTTTGCTTTTGTTTCCCTTGCCATTGGAGACATGACTAGACAGATGTTGCTGTGGTCAGGTCAAAGAGGTTGCTGCCTGTGTTCTTCTCTAGGATTTTGATGGATTTCTGTCTTTTGTTGAGGTCTTTCATCCATTTTGAGTTTATCTTTGTGTATGGTGTAAGAGAATGGTCCAGTTTTGTTCTTCTGCACATGGCTGTTCAGTTTTCCCAGTGCCATTTATTGAAGAGAGATTATCTTTTTTCCATTGGATATTCTTTCCTGCTTTGTCAAAGATTAGTTGACCACAGAGTTGAGGGTCCATTTCTGGGTTCTCTCTTCTGTTCCATTGGTCTATGTGTCCGTTTTTATGTCAGTTCAATACTATCTTGATGACTATAACTTTGTAATAGAGCTTGAAATCAGGCATTGTGATGCCACTAGCTTTGCTTTTTTTTTTTTTTTTCTTTTCAACATTCCCCTGGCTATTCAGGGTCTTTTTTGGTTCCATACAAATTTTAGGATTATTTGTTCTAGCTCTGTGAAAAATGTTGATGGTATTTTGATAGGGATTTCATTGAATGTGTAGATTGCTCTGGGTAGCATAGACATTTTAATGATATTTGTTCTTCCAATCCATGAGCATGGAATGGTTTTCCATTTGTTTGTGTCTTCCTCAATTTCTTTCATAAGCGTTCTGTAGTTTCCAGAGTACAGATCCTTTACCTCTTTGGTTAGGTTTATTCCTAGGTATCTAATGGTTTTTGGTGCAATTATAAGTGGGATCTATTCCTTAATTTCTCTTTCTTACTGTCTCATTGTTAGTGTACGGAAATGCCACTGATTTCTGTGCATTGATTTTGTATCCTGCCATGTTGCTGAATTGCTGTATGAGTTCTAGCACTTTTGGGGTAGAGTCTTTTGGGTTTTCCACATAAAGTATCATGTCATCTGCGAAGAGTGAGAACTTGACTTCTTCTTTGCCAATTTGAATTCCTTTTATTTCTTTTTGTTGTCTGATTGCTGAGGAACCTCCATACTGTTTTCCAGAGTGGCTGTAACAGCTTGCATTAACAGTGGTCAGAATGGGCATCTAGTCATGTTCCTGATCTTAGGGGAAAACCTGTCAGTTTTTCCCCATTGAGAATGATATTCTCTGGGGGCTTTTTGTAAGTAGCTTTTATGATATTGAGGTATGTTCCCTCTATCCCTACACTGTGGAGAGTTTTAATCAAGAAAGGTTGCTGTATTTTGTCAACTGCTTTTTCTGGATCAGTTGAGAGGATCACGGTTCTTGTCCTTTCACATTGATGGATTTGTGAGTGTTGAACCATCCTTGCAGCCCAGGAATAAGTCTCACTTGGTCAGTGAATAATCCTTTTAATGTACTATTGGATCCTGTTGGGTAGTATCTTGGTGGGAATTTTGGCATCCATGTTCATCAGGGATATTGGTCGTTGTCTGGTTTTGGGATCAAGGTAATGCTGGCCTCATAGAACAAGTTTGGAAGTTTTCCTTCCATTTCTATATTTTGAAACTGTGGAGATTCTTTTGCATTTCCTTATTTCTTGGTCTGAATAGTTGTAATATAGATTCATCATAACAGTATGGTCAGGTGATAAGTGTAACTTACTTACTGAGTAAAAGAATCACATCATTCTACCCAGAGGATATATTGTTTGAATCTTTGTATAAGCACACTATCAACAGGTTTCCTTTGTCTGGGAAAGTGGGGTGTTTAATTATATATTTAGCCTTTTTTTTAGTATCCTGAAGTTGATCTCAAACTGACATAAATCTAAATTGTTACATATTTTCTTGCCTCATTAAACACAGAGTACTGAATATCATTTGATCTTTGAAATTTAAGAATATCATAGTACCTGAGGGCTATGAATGCACACATCAGCTATTTAACCACAGTTATAGAAGGCATAGGAATTGGAGCTAAACCTAACTTGATGGTGGAACATACCATTGGCATATGATAGGGGGAAAAATTTAGATACCAAGTGTATTCTTGTTTTCTGTCAGAAAAAGTGTGTGATTGTCTTAATCTTTTGCATAGTTTAATTGACTCTTAGGCAACTATTTCATATTTTCTTTTTTCTCATTATTCCTTCTTATTCATCCTCACAGCTGATAGTCTAGTTTTCTACTTCACCAAAAAATTTGAAGTAACTGGAAAAGAACTTCCTAATTCCCTACCGATAAGCCCCCTTAACCTGCATCTGCTCCCAAAACTCCATCTTCTCCTCAATTACAGTAGATGATCTAGCCAAGGTTATTCCTTCCACCTGTGTGTTAAAGTCCATCTCTTCTCTCTCTTAAAATACTACTCCAATAATTCTTTTATTATTGGATTATTCTCATCAATATATAAACATGCTGTTCTCTCATCTTCAAACAAAACAAAATAAAATGATTCTGTAGTCCCATTTTTCTTTTCAGCTGTTATCTTATTTCTCAAAGGCTTATCTTTACCCACCATTTCTAGTTTCTCTCCTCTGGTTCTCTTGAACCCATTGCAAAGTTATTTGCCTTCACTGCAACTAAAACTGCCCTTAAACTCTCCAGTGACCTCCTCGTTGCTGGATCTAATGGACATTATCTGTCTTAATCTTACTTGACCTATCATCTTTATTTGTCACAGTTGATGACACTTTCCTTAAAACCCTGACTTTCAGGGTAGACATACATGCCTGGTTTATTTTCTGCCTTTTTGTCTGCAGTTGATTTTGCTGGTCTCTTCTGATCTCCCTGATCTCTACATATTGGAGTTACTCAGAGCCTAGACCGTGATGTGTTCTTTCTTATCTAGATTTGCTCATTAGACGGTCGCATCCAGCCTCATTGCATTAAATGCCATCTTTGTGCTCCGACTCTCAAATTTATAACTGCATCCTGAACTACTCTGAACTGCAGACCTTTATGTCTAGTTGCCTACTGAATTTGTCCATTTACATGTCCAGTTAGACATCTCAAACTTAACATGTTCAAACTGAATTCCTGAAACATCTATATACAGCCTGTTAGAGACTCATTTCAGATGTGAGGACACACACAGACTGAAAGCAAAGGAATGGAAAAAGATGTTCCTTGAAAATGGAAACAAAGCTGGTGTAGCTATACAAATATCAAACAAAATAGACTTTAAAACAGAGAGTGTAATTAAAGACAAAGGCAGTATATAATGATATAGTCAATCCAGTAAGAAAATATAACATTTATAAATATATATGTGCCTAACATAGGAGCACCAGAATATATAAAGTAGATAATAACAGACCTAAAGGATAAATAGACAGCAATAAAATAATAGTAGAGGACTTTAACATCTCACTTACATCAGTCATCAAGATTGAAAATAAGGAAACATAAGCCTTAAGTGACATATTTAAGATGAGATGGACTTAATAGATATATATGGAACATTCCATCTAAAAACAGCAGAATATACATTCTTCTTAAGTGCACACAGAACATTCTCTAGGATAGATAATGTGTTAGGCCACAAAGCAAGTCTCAATAAATGCAGGAAAATTTAAATCATGCCAAGCATCCCTTCCTACCACAATTGTATGAAACTAGAATTCAGTTACAAGAAGAAAATTGGAAAAATCACAATCTGGAGATTTAACAACATGCTATTGAACAATTAACGGGTAGTAGAAGAAATCAAGAGAGAACTCAAACAGTAACTAGACACAATGAAAACAGAAATAGGGCATACAAAAATCTATGCAAAAGCAGTTCTAAGAGGGAATTTCATAGCATTCAGGTCTACCTCCAGAAACAAGAGAAATCTCAAACAATTTAACTGTACACCTAAAGGAACTAGAGAAAGAATAAACAAAGCCAAAAGTTAATAGAAGGAAGGAAATAATAAAAGTCAGAATGGAAATAAATGAAATAGAGAATAAAAAGGTAATAGAAAATATTAATGAATCATAAGAGATTGTTCTTTGAAAAGAGAAAATTGACAAACTTTTGGCTGGACTAACCAAAAAAAAAGTGGGGGGGGGCTCAAATAAGTAAAATCAGAAATGAAAGGGGAGGACTTATAACTGATACCAAAGAAATACTATGAACAATTAATTATGGGCCAACAAATTGGACAGTCTTGAAAAAAATAAATTCATAGGAACATGATCTTCCAAGAGTGAATTATGAAGAAATAGAAATTCTGATTACCACAATTACTAGTAAGGAGATTGAATCAGCAATCAAAAACCTCCCAACAAATAAAAGCAGGACCAGACAGCTTCATCAGTGAATTCTGTCAAACATTTAAAGAAAATTTAATACCTACTCTTCTCAAATTTTTCCCAAAAATTGAAGAGACGGGAACATTTCCAGACTCATTTTACAAGGTCAGCATTATTGTGATACAAAAATCAGACATGGATACCAAAGAAAATTACAGGCTAAAATCCCTAATGATCACAGATGCAGAAATCTTCAACAAAACATTAGCAAACTGAATTCAATAATATATTTAAAGGATCATACACTATGATTTAGTGGGATATATTCCACAAATGCAAGGATGATTCCACATCCACATATCAATCAGTGTGATATGCCACATTAACAAAATGAAAGATAAAAACATATCATCTCAATAGATGCAGAAAAGCATTTGACAAAATTCAACATCCATTTATGATAAGAATTGTCAACAAAGTGAGTCTAGAGATAACGTACCTCCACATATTCAAGACCATATATGACAAACCCACAGCTAAGTCATATGCAACAGTGAAAGGTCAAAAGCTTTCCTCTGAGATCAGGAACAAAACAAGGAATCCTACTGTCCCTTCTTTTATTCAACATAGTATTGGAATCCTAACAAGGACAGTTAGGCAAAAAAAAGAAATAAAAGATATCCAAATTGGAAAGGAAGAAGTAAAACTGTCACTATTTGCCAGTGTCATGATATTATTTATAGAAAACCCTCAAGACTCCACCAAAAAAAAAGAAAGAAAGAAAGAAAGAAAACCTGTTAGAACTAATGAATGGGATTCAGTAAAGTTTCAGGGTATAAAATTAATATACAAAAAATCTATTGTGTCTTTATATAGTAATGAGCTGTCAGAGAAATGCAAAAAAATCCTACTTATAATCACATCAAAAAGAGTAAAATGCCTATGAATAAATTTAACCAAGGAGGTGAAAGACCTGTACACTGAAAACTATAAGACACTGATGAAAGAATTTGAAGACACAAACAAATGGAAATATATTCCATTCCCGTGAATTAGAAGCATTAATATTGTTTAAATGACCGTACTACCCAAAGCAATGTACAGATTCAATGCAATCCCTATCAAAATTCAAATGGCATTTTTCACAGAACTAGAGCAAATAATTCTAAAATGTATATGGAACCACAAAAGACCTTGAATAACCAAAGCAGTTACTCAAAGAACAAGATCTGAGGTTTCACACTTCCTTGTTTCAAACTATACTGTAAAGCTATAGTAATCAAAACAGTATGGTTATTGGCATAAAAACAGACACATGGATCAATGGAACAGAACAGAGAGCTCAGAAGTAAACCACATGTATATGGTCAATTAATTTATGATAAAGGAGGCAAGGGGGGGAAAGGACAGTCTCTTCAATAAATGATGTTGGAAAAACTGGACAGCTACATGCAAAAGAATGAAAATGGATTACTATTTTATACCATATAAAAAAATTAACTCGAAATGGATTAGTGACTTGAATGTAAAACCTGAAACCGTAAAGCCTAGAAGAAAACATAGGCAGTAATCTCCTTGACATAAGTCTTAGCAGAGTTTTTTTGCATCTGACTCCAAAGGCAAGGGAAACAAAGCAAAACTAAACAAATGGGACCACATGAAACAAAAAAGCTTCTGCATAGAGAAGGACACTATCAACAAAATGCAAAGGCAACTTAATGGGAGAAGACATTTGCATGTCATATATCTGATAAGGGGTTAATGTCCAAAATATATGAAATCCTACAACTTAATAACGAAGAAAACCACAATCTAATTAAAAAATGGGCAGAGGACCTAAATTCCATTTTCCCAAAGAGGACATACATTTGGCCAACAGACACATTAAAAGTTGTTGAAAGTCACTCATTATCAGGGAAATGTAAATCAAAACCACAGTGAGATACCACCTTACACCTGTCTAAATGACTGTTATCCAAAAGACAAGGAATAACAAATGTTGGTAAGGATGTGGAGAAAAAGGAACTTTTGTTACTCTTGGTATGAGTGTAAATTGGTACAACTACTATAGAAAAAGTATGGAAGTTCCTCAAAATACTAAAAATAGAACTACCATACAATCTAGTAATTCCACTGCTGGGTATCCAAAGAAAACAAAAATATTAATTCAAAAAGATAAATGCACCCCTGTGTTCACTGCAGTATTATTTACAGTATTACACTAAGTATGTTGGACAAAGGAAAACAAATACTGCATGATCTCACTTTTAATTGGAATCAAAACAAAACCCGGACTCAAAGATATAGAGAACAGATTGGTGGTTGCCAGAGGGGGGGTTGTGATGGGGCAAAATGGGTGAAGGGGGTCAAAAAATACAAACTTCCAGTTATAAAATAAATATACAGCATAAGGAATATAGTTAATAATACTGTATTCACTTTGTGACAGATGGTAATTAGACCTATTGTGATCATTTTGTAATGTATACAAATGTCAAAGCACTATGATGTATACCTGAAACTAAGGTAATACTTGTATGTCAGTTATACCTCAGTAAAAAATTAAATAATTGGTAAAAATTAAAAAAAATTTTTTTAAAAAACTGAACAGGAGTTCAGTTCTACTAAAAACCAGTTTTTCCAATAATCTTCTCTTTTTCTGTTAACGGAAACTCCATCCTTTTATAATTACTCAGACTGAAAACCTTGGATTTCCTTACTTTTTCTCTTGGTCCATCCAGACTATAAGGAAAGCCTGCACATTTTACCTCAGATAATGTCTAGAAACTGTCCACTTTTCATCACCCCCACCACCACCACACAGGCCCAGGCTAATAGAATCTTTTGCCTGAATTATTACAGTCACCTTCTAACAGATCTACTTCTAATTTTGCCCTTTTGTAGTTTATTCTCAATACAGCATAAGTTAGATCATGTCATTCTTCTGCTTCCAACTCCCCATTGGTTTCTGGGTTTTTTTTATTTTTTTAATTTAATTTTATTTTATTATGTTAGTCACCATACAGTACATCATTAATTTTTTATGTAGTGTACCATGACTCATTGTTTTCATATAACACCCAGGGCTCCATGCAGTACGTGCCCTGCTTAATACCCATCACCGGGCTAACCCATCCCCCCACCCCCTCTCCTCTAAAACCCTCAGATTGTTTCTGAGTCCATAGTCTTTCATGGTTCGTCTCTCCCTCCTATTTCCCCTCACCCCCTTCATTTTTCCCTTCCTTCTCCTAATGTCCTCCGTGCTATTCCTTATGTTCCACAAATAAGTGAAACCATATGATAATTGACTTTCTCTGCTTGACTTATTTCCCTTAGCATAATCTCCTCCAGTCCCATCCATGTTGATGTAAAAGTTGGGTACTCATCCTTTCTGATGGCTGAGTAATATTCCATTGTATATATGGACCACATCTTCTTTATCCATTCATCTGTTGAAGGGCATCTCGGCTCCTTCCACAGTTTGGCTATTGCGGACATTGCTGCTATGAACATTGGGGTGCACATGGCCCTTCTTTTCACTACATCTGTGTCTTTGGGGTAAATGCCCCGTAGTGCAATTGCTGGGTCATAGGGTAGCTCTATTTTTAACTTTTTGAGGCACCTCCACACTGTTTCCCAAAGTGGCTGTACCAACTTGCATTCCCACCAACAGTGTAAGAGAGTTCCCCTTTCTCCACAACCTCTCCAACATTTGTTGTTTCTTGCCTTGTCAATTTTTGCCATTTTAACTGGTGTAAGGTGGTATCTCAGTGTGGTTTTGATTTGAATTTTCCCGATGGCTAATGCCGTTGAACATTTTTTCATGTGTCTATTAGCCATTTGTATGTCTTCTTTGGAGAAGTGTCTGTTCATGTCTTCTGCCCATTTTTCGACTTACTTGTTTTTTGGGTGTTGAGTTTGAGAGGTTCTTTATAGATCTTGGAAATCAGCACTTTGTCTGTAGTGTCATTTGCAAATATCTTCTCCCATTCTGTGGGTTGCTTCTTTGTTTTGTTGACTGTTTCCTTATTATGATGATAAGAGCCAGTATGTACTAAGCCTTTGTTATATGCCAGCCAGCCACTGTTAAACACCTAGCAATGGTTATCACATTTTATCCACATAATATAATGAGGTGCTATTCAGGATTTCCCAAGACCACCCTCAGATTTAGTGATTTGCTAGAATTTACAGAGAGGTCAGCAAAGCTGTTAGAATCAAGATTGCATTTTATTACAGTGAAGGGATGCACATTAAAATCCACAAAGAGTCACATAGGGCAGAATCCACGAGAAATCAGGTACAAGTTTCCAGTTGTCTTCTCCCTGTAGAGCCATATGGACACTGCTTGCTTCTCCCAGCAATGATGCAGTACTCTCTCTACACAGAGAGTATTGCTAGCTAAGGGAACTTACTTGAGCCCTGGTCAGTGTTCTTATTGGGGTCGGTCACATTGGTATGGCTGGCTGGCTGCCTGCGTGGCTGACCTTAGTCACTCAGTCTCTCCAAGACCCTCCAAAGGTCAAGCTGATGTTACATGACCCAAGGCCCCCACCATAAATTGTTAGTTTAGACTATCTGGAGTGGCCCGAAGCCCCTACCATTGTTGTATAGGCCCCGTACATTGTGAGTATAGACTGTCTGGTCCCAGACCCCCAGTTAAGCAAAGACACATTTATCAGGCAGTATATTCCAGAGGCTTAAAAGTTACCTCCAGGGAGTAGATCAAAGACCAAACCTTCAGTGTACAGTATAGACAACTCTGACTTGCTGAGGTAGTTCTTTACTGGACATGGGGCATGTACTGTTATTTTCTTTTATAGATGAAGAAACTGAGATAAAGAGTCAGTACCTTGTCGATGGTTGCACAGCAGAGTTCCTTGACTTTATAGCAAGGGTCAGCAGAGTTTTCTTTAAAGGGTTAAATGGTAAATACCTGTGTGACTTTGTGGGCCATATAGTTGCCGTTGCAACTGTTCAACTCTGCCATTGTAGCATGAATGAAGCCATAGACAATATATAAACAAATAGTGGTTGCTATGTTCAAGTAAATCTTTATTTACAAAAACAGGCAGCCTGCAGGCTGTAGCTTGCCAACCCTTGCTCTGAAGTATTAAAAAAAAAAAAAAAACCAACAAAGAACAGTTTGTACTCTATTCTACTTAAAGCTGAGGAAAAGACTTAATCCATTCACTCCTGCAAGGATAGATTTTAGGAGATGTTTGCCAGAATTCACTGAATTTTTAGCACTGTAAATATTTTAAAGATGTAGAGTATTTTTGGCATAACTTTTAAAAATAATCTACAAAATCGTTTAGTTGCTTCCTAGTATAGTAAGATTTCTTGGTTTTGTTTAGGAGAAGGGGATGATACATTTATTCTTGTAATACCATGGTAAGCCTCAAAGTACCAGCTCTTTAGAAAATACATGACCAGACAATAATATTTGTCTTTAAGATGTCTGGCCCCCAAATTTGGGAATTAAATTTTATCCATCTCTCTCACCTTACATTTTAGGAGTTTAAGGGGATAAATAGGTTAACTTTAGGACATATGTGTGACCTATCACTTTTCTGCATTTATATACAGTTTTCTGTGAATTTTTAGAAATGCTTCCTTATTTATCTTTTATATATATGTTAATTTATGTAATAATTATATATATATGTTCTGTTTTTCCATAGACCTTGTTTTTGTCTTGTCTTGTATATCAGTTATACCCAGAATCCATATGTAACAATTGTTAGGTTTACCATGGTTGTAGTAATTGCTTAATGAATCTAGTTTTGAACTCTAGATAGTTAAAATGCAAGTATACTTTTTTTAAAAGTTTTTATTTTGAAATAATTGTAGATTCACAGGAAATTGCAAAAGTAGTATAGAGAGGACCTAGGTACCCTTCAGCTAGCTTTCCCCAGTAATTACATCTTTAAGTATAATATCAGAAACAGGAATCAGATATTAAATGTGAGTATATGTACATCTCTGTATTTTATTAAGTGGGTGGATTTTTGTAGCCACCACTCAATCAAGATAAAGAATTATTCCATCACTACAAAGATCTCCGTTATCTTATTCCTTGGTTACACCTTTCTCCCTACCTCTAACATTCCTAACTTTAGCAAACATTAATCTGTTTTCCGTCTCTGTGATTTTGGTATTTTGAAATAGATGTAGATTTGCTGAATGTTGGCTAGAAGATTATTAATTTTGTTACTATTTTAAAAGAACCAGCTTTGGTTTTATTGATTGATTTTTTTCTCTATAGCTCTGTTTTCTATTTCACTGACTTCTGCTGATCATTATTTTCTCCTTTTTTCTGCTTACTCTGGATTTAATTTTCCCTTCTTTTTGTAGTTTCTTAAGGTTGCAGCTAAGGTCATTGATTTAAAACATTTTCTGAGACAATTTAGTGCTATAAATTTATCCATGAATACTGCCTTAGCAGCATCTCACATTCTTTTAACTTTGAAATGGTTATATATTCACGTGCAGTGGTAAGAAAGAGAGAGATCTCATGTACTCTTTACCCAGTTTCCCCCAATGGTAACATTGCAAAACTGTAGTACAATATCATAACCAGGATATTGACGTTAATACAGTCAGAGATACAGAACATTTCCATCACAGCAAGGATCCCTCTTGTTGCCCTTATAGCCATGCCTACTTTCTTCCTGGCTACCCCTAACTGCTCCTTAACCCTTGACAACCACTGGTCTGTTCTACATTTCTATAATTTTGTCATTTCAAGAATGTTACACAAATGGAATCATTCAGAATGTAATGTCTTCAGATTTTTTTTTTTTACCCAGTGTAATCCTCTAGATATTCATCAAGTTTGTTGCATATATCAATAGTTCATTCATTTTTATTGCTTAGCAATACTTCATGGGATGGGTTACCACAGTTTATTTGAAAGCTCTTCACTCATTGAAGGACATCTGCATTGTTTACAGTTTTTGGCTATTACAAATAAAGCTGCTATAAACATTTGTGTACCGGTTTTTGGTGAACCTAATTTTTAACTTATCTGGGATAAATGCCCATGTATGCAGTTGCTGGCTGTATGGTAATTGCATGCTAAGGTTTTAACGTAGCTGAACTCAGCCTCCAGATTACTCTTTTGCAGGAACAGACAGTTTAAATCTTTGTTTGGTTCTTTTAGCCTTAGCTGGGCTGTTTGGAGTCTACCTTACAAAATTGTCGTTCAATGGTCAGCAAGAAATTTGGGTGGAGTTTATAAGCAGATTTCAGGGTTTCCTCTCTTAGGCTCTCTCCTTTCCTGGATTCCCAGCCTTACTTCCAGTTTCTGACTTTGTCTTAAACTTGGGCTTCTGGTTCGTTGTTTCAGTAAGGGAAATTTTTGGCCTTCTCAAGTAGTTCCAACTAGGACCTGCCTTCAAGAATAAAGCTATGAAGGGGGTGCCTGGGTGGCTCAGTCATTAAGCGTCTGCCTTCAGCTCAGGTCAGGATCCCAGGGTCCTGGGATCGAGCCCCGCATCGGGCTCTCCGCTCCGCGGGAAGCCTGCTTCTCCCTCTCCCATTCTCCCTGCTTGTATTCCCTCTCTCGCTGTGTCTCTGTCTGTCAAATAAATAAATAAAAATCTTTAAAAAAAAAAAAAAAGAATAAAGCTATGAAAGCAGAAGAGTTAGCCAGTGCTATTCCTTCTTTCCAAGTGTAGACTTCCCTCCAGATTCTGCCAGCTTTTCATATATTTCTAGTGTTTTCAGGCAGATTTTTTTATATTTTATCTAGGGTTTATAGTTTTTACCTGCAGGAGGATTATAGCCCAATAAGACATACTCTGCTATTTCTCAAAGTGGACCTATTGTATATTCTTTTTAATTTTATACAAATGGTAGCATTTTATACAAATGGTAACATACCATTTTTTATCTTGCTTTTTAAACTTAATAAATAATGGAGTGTTTCTTTTCAATGTATGTAATTTTGCCTTGTTTTTATAATTGTATAATTATCCACTATGTGAATATACTCTATTCAACAAGTTCCACTGTTGGTGGACACTTGGTTTGTTCCCATTTTTTGCTATTTAAATATTGCTGCATTATGTATCTTTGAACATAAGGCATTTTGTATATGTGCAAGCATTTTTGGATTCTTAGAAGTAGAATTGTCAGATTGGCCTACATAAAGATGGCTGTGATTTATACTTTCAACAACATTGGGTAAGAATGCCAGTTTTCTCCCTACACACTAACCAACTCAGTATTAAAATTTTTGTCCCATCTGTCTATTTTTACAAATGACTTTTAGTTTTAATTTGCTTTTCTCTTATGAGACTCAGCATCTTTTAGGGTATGTTGAAAGGCCATTTATGTTTTTTTTATGAACATTCTTTTTACATTTTTTGCCCATTTTTCTTCTGAGATTTTGATCTTTTTTTACTGGTAGGAACTTTTCATATATTAAACATATTCTTACCTCATTGTCAGGGAAATACAAATCAAAACTACAATGAGATATCACCTCACACCTATCAGAATGACTAAAATTAACAACACAAGACCAACACATGTTGGCAAGGATGCAGAGAAAAGGGAACCCTCTTACACTGTTGGTGGGAATGCAGGCTGGTGCAGTCACTCTGGAAAACAGTGTGGAGGTTCCTCAAAAAGTTAAAAATAGAACTGCCCTTGATTTAGCAATTGCACTACTAGGTATTTACCAAAAGGATACAAAAATACTGGTTCGAAGGGATATGTCCACCCCAGTGTTTATAGTAACATTCTCAACAATAGCCAAATTATGGAAAGAGCCCAAATGTCCATCAACTAATGAATGGATAAAAAAGATGTGTTATATATATATATATATATACACACATATATATATAATGGAATAATACTTAGCCAAAAAAATTAATGAATTCTTGCTTTTTGCAATGACATGAATGGAGCCAGAGAATATTATGCTAAGTGAAGTAAGAGAAAGACAAATACCATATAATTTCACTCTTATGTAGGATTTAAGAAACAAAACAGATGAACATGAGGGGAAAAAGGCAAACCATAAAACAGGCTCTTAACTATAGAGAACAAACAGGGTTGATGGAGGGGAGATGGGCAGAGGTATGGATTAAATGGTGATGGGTATTAAGGAAGGCACTTGTGATGAGCTCTGGGTATTTATGTAAATGATGAATCACAAAATTCTACACCTGAAATTAATATTACACTGAATGTTAACTAATTGGAATTTAAATGAAAACTTGAAAGTACAAAAGCACACAAAGATACATTCTTTGTCATACATTCCTGCATTTTTTCTTATTTTTTTTGTCTGTGTTCTGACTTGATTTAGGAGTTTTATTTTACCTTGAAGGAGGGTTGTTTTTATGTTTTTTATAATTTTTTTATTACGTCACCATACAGTACATCATTAGTTTTCGATGTAACCCATTGCCCCACCCTCTCCCCTCTAAAACTCTCAATTTCTTGGAGTCCGTAGTCTCTCATGGTTCGTCTCCCATTCTGATCCCCCCCCTTCATTTTTCCCTTCTTTCTCCTAATGTCCTCCATACTATTCCTTATGTACCACAAATAAGTGAAACCATATGATAATTGTCTTTCTCTGTTTCACTTATTTCACTTAGAATAATCTCCTCCAGTTCCATCCATGTTGATGCAAATGTTGGGTATTCATCCTTTCTGATGGCTGAGTTACATTCGATTGTATATATGGACCACATCTTTATCCATTCATCTGTTGAAGGGCATCTCGGCTCCTTCCACAGTTTGGCCATTGCGGACATTGGTGCTATGAACATTGGGGTGCACATGGCCCTTCTTTTCACTACATCTGTATCTTTGGGGTAAATACCCAGTAGTGCAATTGTTGGGTCATAGGGTAGCTCTATTTTTAATTTTTTGAGGCACCTCCACACTGTTTTCCAAAGTGGCTGTACCAACTTGCATTCCCACCAACAGTGTAAGAGAGTTCCCCTTTCTCCACAACCTCTCCAACATTTGTTATTTCTTGCCTTGTCAATTTTTGCCATTCTAACTGGTGTAAGGTGGTATCTCAATGTGGTTTTGATTTGAATTTTCCCGATGGCTAATGCTGTTGAACATTTTTTCATGTGTCTATTAGCCATTTGTATGTCTTCTTTGGAGAAGTGTCTGTTCATGTCTTCTGCCCATTTTTTGACTTGATTATTTGTTTTTTGGGTGTTGAGTTTGAGAAGTTCTTTATAGATCTTGGATATCAGCCCTTTATCCATAGTGTCATTTGCAAATACCTTCTCCCATTCTGTGGGTTGCCTCTTTGTTTTGTTGACTATTTCCTTTGCTGTGCAGAAGCTTTATATCTTGATGAAGTCCCAGAAGTTCATTTTTGCTTTTGTTTCCTTTGCCTTTGGAGACGTGTTTTGAAAGAAGTTGCTGTGGCTGATGTCAAAGAGGTTACTACCTATGTTCTCCTCTAGGATTTTGATGGATTCCTGTCTCACATTGAGGTTTTTCATCCATTTAGAGTTTATTTTTGTGTATGGTGTTAGAGAATGGTCCAGTTTCATTCTTCTATATAGCTATCCAATTTTCCCAGCACCATTTATTGAAGAGACTTTTTTCCATTGCATATTTTTTCCTGCTTTGTTGAAGATTAGTTGACCATAGAGTGGAGGGTCCATATCTGGGCTCTCTATTCTATTCCATTGATCTATGTGTCTGTTTTGTGCCAGTACCATGCTATCTTGGTGATCATAGCTTTGTAACATAGCTTGAAATCAGGCATAGTGATGCCCCCAGATTTGTTTTTCTTTTTCAACATTTCCTTGGTAATTCGGGGTCTTTCCTGGTTCCATAAAAATTTTGTTTGTTCAAGCACTTTGAAAAATGCCATTGGTATTTTGATCGGGATGGCGTTCAAAGTATAGATTGCTCTGGGCAGCATTAGACATTTTAACAATATTTATTATTCTGATCCATGAGCATGGAATGTTTTTCCATCTTTCTGTGTCTTCCTCAATTTCTTTCATAAATGTTCTGTAGTTTCTAAAGTATAGATCCTTTACCTCTTTTGTTAAGTTTATTCCAAGGTATCTTAAGGTTTTTGGTGCTATTATAAATGGAATTGATTCCCTAATTTCTCTTTCTACAGTTACATTGTTAGTGTATAGGAAGGCAACTGATTTCTGTGCATTGATTTGGTATCCTGCCACATTACTGAATTGCTGTATGATTTCTAGTAATTTGGGGGTGGAGTCTTTTGGGTTTTCCACCTAAAGTATGTCATCAGTGAAGAGAGTTTGACTTCTTTGCTAATTTGAATACCTTTTATTTCTTTTTGTTGTCTGATTGCTGTTGCTAGGACTTCTAGTACTATGTTGAACAATAGTGGCAAGAGTGGGCATCCTTGTTGTGTTCCTGATCTTAAGGGAAAGGCTCTCAGCTTTTCCCCATTGAGAGTGATATTCGCTGTGGGATTTTCATAGATGGTTTTTATGAAATTAAGGAATGTTTCCTCTATCCCTACACTCTGAAGAGTTTTAATCAGGAAGGGATGCTGTATTTTGTCAAATGCTTTTTCTGGATCAATGGAGAGGACCATGTGGTTCTTTCTCTTATTTATGTGTTCTATTACATTGATTGATTTGTGATTGTTGAACCACCCTTTCATCCCAGGGATAAATCCGGCCTGGTTGTTTTGTATAATCCTTTTAATGTACTGTTGGATCCTATTTGCTAGGGTCTTGTTAAGAATTTTGGCATCCATATTCATCAGGGATATTGGTCTGTAATTCTCCTTTTTGATGGGGTCTTTGCCTGGTTTGGGGATCAAGATAATGCTGGCCTCACAGAATGAGTTTGGAAGTTTTCCTTCTGTTTCTATTTTTTGAAACAGCTTCAGGAGAATAGGTATTATTTCTTCTGTGAATGTTTGGTAGAGTTCT
This sequence comes from Callorhinus ursinus, assembly GCF_003265705.2. Lineage (NCBI taxonomy): Eukaryota > Metazoa > Chordata > Mammalia > Carnivora > Otariidae > Callorhinus > Callorhinus ursinus. Next base: position 147,770,925 of record NW_027397063.1, read on the forward strand.
GCAGGGAATCCATCAGGCTCTGGACTCTTGTTTTTTGGGAGGTTTTTGATCACTGCTTCAATCTCATTACTGGTTATTGGTCTGTTCAGGTTGTCAGTTTCTTCTGTTTCAGTCTTCGTAGTTCATAGGTTTCCACGAATATATCCATTTATTCCAAGTTGCTTAATTTATTGGCATATAATTGTTGATAATAATTTCTGATAATTGTTTCTCTTTCCTTGGTGTTCGTTGTGATCTCTCCCCTTTCATTCATAATTTTATTAATTTGGGCCCTTTCTCTTTTCTTTCAGATAAGTCTGGCCAGTGGTTTATTGATCTTATTAATTCTTTCAAAGAACCAGCTTCTAGTTTATTTGATTTGCTTTACTGTACTTCTGGTTACAAATTCATTGATCTCTGCTCTAAACTTAATTATTTCTCTTCTGATGCATGGCTTAGGCTTTATTTGTTGTTCTTTCTCCAGTTCTTTAAATGGGAAACTTAATTTGGGTATTTGGGATTTTTCTGTTTTCTTGAGTGAGGCATGGATGGCTATGTATTGCCCCCTTGGGACTGACTTTGCAGTATCCCATAGGTTTTGGAACAATGTGTTTTCATTCTCATTGATTTCCATGAATTGTTTAAGTTCTTCTTTGATTTCCTGGTTGACCCAAACATTCTTTTTTTTTTAAATTTTTTTTTAATTTTATTATGTTATGTTAGACACCATACAATACATCATTAGTTTTTTGTGTTTTTTTAAAAATTTTTATTGTTATGTTAATCACCATACATTACATCATTAGTTTTTGATGTAGTGTTCCATGATTCATTGTTTGTGCATAACACCCAGTGCTCCACGCAGAATGTGCCCTCTTTAAAACCCATCACCAGGCTAGCCCATCCCCCCACCCCCTCCCCTCTAGAACCCTCAGTTTGTTTTTCAGAGTCCATCGTCTCTCATGGTTCGTCTCCCCCTCCGACTTACTCCCCTTCATTCTTCCCCTCCTGCTATCTTCTTCTTTTTCTTTTTTCTTAACATATGTTCCATTATTTGTTTCAGAAGTACAGATCTGTGATTCAACAGTCTTGCACAATTCACAGCGCTCACCATAGCACATACCCTACCCAATGTCTATCACCCAGCCACCCCATCCCTCCCACCCCCCACCACTCCAGCAACACTCAGTTTCCTGAGATGAAGAATTCCTCATATCAGTGAGGTCATATGATACATGTCTTTCTCTGATTGACTTACTTCACTCAGCATAACACCCTCCAGTTCCATCCACATGATTGCAAATGGCAAGATCTCATTCCTTTTGATGGCTGCATAATATTCCATTGTGTATATATACCACCTCTTCTTTATGCATTCATCTGTCGATGGACATCTTGGCTCTTTCCACAGTTTGGCTATTGTGGACATTGCTGCTATAAACATTGGGGTGCACGTACCCCTTCGGGTCCCTACATTTGTATCTTTGTGGTAAATACCCAGGAGTGCAATTGCTGTATCGTATGGTAGCTTGATTTTCAACTGTTTGAGGAACCTCCATACTGTTTTCCAGAGGGGTTGCACCAGCTTGCATTCCCACCAACAGTGTAGGAGGGTTCCCCTTTCTCCGCATCCCCACCAACATCTGTTGTTTCCTGACTTGTTAATTTTAGCCATTCTGACGGGTGTGAGGTGGTATCTCATTGAGGTTTTGATTTGGATTTCCCTGATGCCGAGCGATGCTGAGCACTTTTTCATGTGTCTGTTGGCCATTTGGATGTCTTCTTTGGAAAAATGTCTGTTCATGTCTTCTGCCCATTTCTTGATTGGATTATTTGTTCTTTGGGTGTTGGGTTTGAGAAGTTCTTTATGGATTTTGGATACTAGCCCTTTATCTGATATGTCATTTGCAAATATTTTCTCCCATTCTGTCGGTTGTCTTTTGGTTTTGTGGACTGTTTCTTTTGCTGTGCCAAAGCTTTTTATTTGGATGAAATCCCAATAGTTCATTTTTGCCCTGGCTTCCCTTGCCTTTGGCGATGTTTCTAGGAAGAAGTTGCTGCGGCTGAGGTCGAAGAGGTTGCTGCCTGTGTTCTCCTTTAGGATTTTGATGGACTCCTGTCTCACGTTTAGGTCTTTCAACCATTTGGAGTCTTTTTGTGTGTGTGGTGTAAGGAAATGGTCCAGTTTCATTCTTCTGCATGTGGCTGTCCAATTTTCCCAACACCATTTCTTGAAGAGACTGTCTTTTTTCCATTGGACATTTTTTCCTGCTTTGTCAAAGATTAGTTGACCGTAGAGTTGAGAGTCCATTTCTGGGGTCTCTATTCTGTTCCATTGATCTGTGTGTCTGTTTTTGTGCCAGTACCATACTGTCTTGATGATGACAGCTTTGTAATGGAGCTGGAAGTCCGGAATTGTGATGCCGCCAGCTTTGCTTTTCTTTTTCAACATTCCTCTGGTTATTCGGGGTCTCTTCTGGTTCCATACAAACTTTAGGATTATTTGTTCCATTTCTTTGAAAAAAGTGGATGGTATTTTGATGGGGATTGCATTGAATGTGTACATTGCTCTAGGTAGCATTGACATCTTCACAATGTTTGTTCTTCCAATCCATGAGCATGGAACGTTTTTCCATTTCTTTGTGTCTTCTTCCGTTTCTTTCATGAGTATTGTATAGTTTTCTGAGTACAGATCCTTTGCCTCTTTGGTTAGATTTATTCCTAGGTATCTTATGGTTTTGGGTGCAATTGTAAATGGGATCGACTCCTTGATTTGTCTCTCTTCTGTCTTGTTGTTGGTGTATAGGAATGCCACTGATTTCGGTGCATTGATTTTATATCCTGCTACTTGACTGAATTCCTGTATGAGTTCTAGCAGTTTTGGGGTGGAGTCTTTTGGGTTTTCCACGTACAGTATCATATCATCTGCAAAGACTGAGAGTTTGACTTCCTCTTTGCCGATTTGGATGCCTTTAATTTCTTTTTGTTGTCTGATTGCTGTGGCTAGGACTTCTAATACTATGTTGAATAGCAGAATATGGTGATAGTGGACATCCCTGCTGCGTTCCTGACCTGAGGGGAAAAGCTCTCAGCTTTTCCCCATTGAGAATGATATTCGCTGTAGGTTTTTCATAGATAGCTTTTATGATATTGAGGTATGTACCCTCCATCCCTATACTCTGAAAAGTTTTGATCAAGAAAGGATGCTGTACTTTGTCAGATGCTTTTTCTGCATCTATTGAGAGGATCATATGATTCTTGTTCTTTCTTTTGTTAATGTATTGTATCACGTTGATTGATTTATGGATGTTGAACCAACCTTGCAGCCCAGGGATAAATCCCACTTTGTCATGGTGAATAATCCTTTTAATATACTTTTGAATCCTATTGGCTAGTATTTTGGTGAGAATTTTTGCATCCATGTACATCAAGGATATTGGTCTGTAATTCTCCTTTTTAATGGGGTCTTTGTCTGGTTTGGGGATCGAGGTAATGGTGGCCTCATAAAATGAGTTTGGAAGTTTTCCTTCCAATCTATTTTTTGGAACAGTTTCAGGAGAATAGGTATTAAAATTCTTCTTTAAATGTTCGTTAGAATTCCCCTGGGAAGCCATCTGGCCCTGGGCTTTTGTTTGTTGGGAGATTTTTGTTGACTGCTTCAATTTCCTTAGTGGTTATAGGTCTGTTCAGATTTTCTATTTCTTCCTGGTTCAATTTTGGTAGTTGATACATCTCTAGGAATGCACCCATTTCTTCCAAGTTATCTAATTTGCTGGCATAGAGTTTCTCATAATATGTTCTTCTAATTGTTTGTATTTCTTTGGTGTTGGTTGTGATCTCTCCTCTTTCATTCATGATTTTGTTGATTTGGATCATTTCTCTTTCTTTTTGATAAGTCTGGCCAGGGGTTTATCAATCTTGTTAATTCTTTCCAAGAACCAGCTTCTAGTTTCGTTGATCTGTTCTACTGTTCTTTTGGTTTCCATTTCATTGATTTCTGCTCTCATCTTTATTATTTCTCTTCTTGTGCTGGGTTTAGGATTTATTTGCTGTTTTTTCTCTGGCTTTTTCAGGTGTAGGGTTAGGTTGCGTATTTGAGACCTTTCTTGTTCCTTGAGAAAGGCTTGTATTGCTGTATACTTTCCCCCTATAACTGCCTTTGCTGTATCCCAAAGATTTTGAACAGTTGTGTTTTCATTTTCATTGATTTCCATGAATTTTTTTTAATTCTTCTTTAATTTCCTGGTTGATCCATTCATTCTTTAGTAGGATGCTCTTTAGCCTCTATGTATTTGAGTTCTTTCTGACTCTCCTCTTGTGATTGAGTTCTAGTTTCAAAGCATTGTGGTGTGGAAATATGCAGGGAATAATCCCAGTCTTTTGGTACCGGTTGAGACCTGATTTTTCACCGAGAATGTGATCTATTCTGGAGAATGTTCCATGAGTACTAGAGAAGAATGTGTATTCTTTTGCTTTGGGATGGAACGTTCTGAATATATCTGTGAAGTCCATTTGGTCCCATGTGTAATTTAAAGTCTTTATTTTCTTGTTGATCTTTTGTGTAGATGATTGGTCCATTTCAGTGAGGGGGGTGTTAAAGTCCTCCACTATTACTGTATTGTTGTCAATGTGTTTCTTTGCTTTTGTTTATTAATTGCCTTATATAATTGGCTGCTCCCATGTTAGGGGCATAGATATGTACAATTGTTAGATCTTCTTGTTGGATAGACACTTTAAGTAGGATATAGTGTCCTTCCTCATCTCTTATTACAGTCTTTGTTTTAAAATCTAATTTGTCTGATATAAGGATTGCCACCCCAGCTTTCTTTTGGTGTCCATTAGCATGGTAAATGGTTTTCCACCCCCTCACTTTCAATCTGGGGGTGTCTTTGGCTCTAAAATGAATCTCTTGCAGACAGCATATGGATGGGTCTTGTTTTTTAATCCAATCTGATAGCCTGTGTCTTTTGATTGGGGCATTTAGCCCATTTACATTCAGGGTAACTATTGAAAGCTATGAATTTAGTGCCTGTAAGGTGACTGTTACTGTATATTGTCTGTGTTCCTTTCTGTTCTATGCTTTTAGGTTCTCTCTTTGCTTAGAGGACCCTTTCAATAGTTCTTGGAGGGCTGGTTTCGTGTTTGCAAATTCCTTTAGTTTTTGTTTGTCCTGGAAGCTTTTATCTCTCCTTCAATTTTCAATGAGAGCCTAGCTGGATATAGTATTCTTGGCTGCATATTTTTCTTGTTTAGTGCTCTGAAGATATCATGTCAGTCCTTTCTGGCCTGCCAGGTCTCTGTGGATAGGTCTGTTGCCAATCTAATGTTTCTACCAGTGTAGGTTACAGATCTCTTCTCCCTAGTGGCTTTCAGGATTTTCTCTTTGTCTCTGAGACTTGTAAGTTTTACTATTAGATGTCGGGGTGTTGACCTATATTTATTGATTTTGAGGGGGGTTCTCTGTGCCTCCTGGATTTTGATGCCTGTTTCCTTCCTCACATTAGGGAAGTTCTCTGCTATAATTTGCTCCAATATACCTTCTGCCCCTCTCTCTCTTTCTTCTTCTTCTGGGATCCCAATTATTCTAATGTTGTTTCATCTTATCGTATCACTTATCTCTCGAATTCTGCCCTCATGATCCTGTAGTTGTTTATCTCTCTTTTTCTCAGCCTCTTTATTTTCCATCATTTGGTGTTCTATATCGCTGATTCTCTCTTCTGCCTCATTTATCCTAGCAGTTAGTGCCCCCATTTTTGATTGCACCTCATCAATAGCCTTTTTGATTTCCACTTGGTTAGATTTTAGTTCTTTTATTTCTCCAGAAAACGTTTCTCTAATAACTTCCACGCTTTTTTCAAGCCCAGCTAGTATCTTTAAAGTCATGATTCTGAACTCTAGGTCCGACATAGTACTAATGTCCGTATTGAGTAGGTTCCTGGCAGATGGTACTACCTCTTGTTCTTTTTGCTGAGGTGATTTTTTTGTCTTGTCATTTTGTCCAGAGGAGAATAGATGAATGAGAGAACAGAATGCTAACAGGTTAACAATGTCCCCAACAAATATACTCTATACAAATCAGAAAAGACCTGAAACCAGGGGGCAAGAAAGGGAAAGAAGGAAAAAAGAAAGAAAGAAAAAGATAAAAACATACAAAAACAGAACAAAACAAAAAAAACAGAATATGATCAAATATGATCAGGCTAGTGCATAGATCAGTGCCACACAGTAGTTTTTGGGCGATTTTGGTCTGTTAGAAGAAAGTGCCTGCTAAAATTTTAAAGTAAGAAAGACTTATATATGTGCAAAATAAGGGTTGATACAATGAAGGATGGAATATGACTGTAAAGATTAAAATTATAAAAGATTTTATAAAAGGAATTGATAAGAAGTGTTTGAGAAAAGGAAGAGGAAGATTTAAAAAAAAAAACAGAGAATGTGATCAGGCAGGAGACTAGAACAAAGCCATACACTAGTGATTTAGGGTATATTTTTATCTGTTAGAAGAAACTGTATCTCAAAATTTTAAAGAGAGAACAACTTATATATGTATATGCCAAAAATAAGGGGTAACTACTATGAAGGGATAAAATATGACTCTAAGAATGAAAAATAAAAAATGTTTTTTTAAAAAAGGGATTGATACGATGTTGGTTAAAAAAGGGAAAAAGAAAAATTAAAAAAAAAAACAGTTAAAAAAATTAACTTTGAAAAACTAATGAATCATGATAAAAAAGCCAGGAATTCTATGTGCAGTATTCCCCTAGCGCTGGAGTTCTCCCGTTCTCCTTGATCGGTAAACTTGGTCTTGGCTTGCTGGTTGTTGTGCTGATCTTCTGGGGGAGGGGCTTGTTGCTGCGGTTCCCAAATGTCTTTGCCGGAGGCAGAATTGCCCTGCCCTTGTGAGTCCGGGCTAAGCAAGCTGCTCGGGTTTGCTCTCAGGAGCTTTTGTTCCCTGCAAGCTCTCGGTACAGCTTTGGGGGACCAGTGTGAAAATGGTGGCCTCCCAATCTCCGCCCAGAGGAGGTGAGAACTCGGGGCCTCAGTCCTCAGTGTGCCCCCAGAGAAAAGCAGTCACTCCCATCTCCCCGGTCTCCGGCCGCACTCCATGCTCACCTCGCCTGTGACCCAGCGTTTGTATCTCTGGCACCCGACCCCATGTGGCGTCTTCAAATCCAGCAGATCTCTGTGGTGCGCTCCCGCTCCGCTCCTCCCAGGGGATGAAGGGGAGTCTCCCCAGCTTTGCCGCTTGTTGGGTCCCTGCTGGAGGAGCTGTGGCCCGACTGGGCTGCAGATCACAGTTTATGGCAAACCCGAGCTGAGAGCCCGCGCCTTGGCTCCGTCTCTGCAGCCAGCTTCCCTGCTCCAATACCTGGGAGCTTTGCCGCACTCAGGCACCCCCGGTCTTTCTGTGACCCCGAGGGTCCTGAGACCACACTGTCCCGCAAGGGTTCCACCCCCTGCTTAGCCACTGGAGCAACGTCCCTCCACGGAGCTGACTTCTAAAAGTTCCGATTTTGTGCTCCACTGCTCTATCACTTTCCAGAAGCGGCCAATGGAGGCCCCCTCCCCCGCTGTCTATCCTCCCAAATATCGCCTCGGATTCACTTCTCCACAGGTCCTACCTTCCAGTAAGTGGTCGCTTCTCTGTTCAGAGAGTTGTTGCTACTCTCTTCTTTTATCTCCTGTTGAGTTCGTAGGTGTTCAGAATGGTTTGATCCCTATTCAGCTGAATTCCTGAGACCAGACGAAATCCAGGTCTCCTACTCCTCTGCCATCTTGCTCCGCCCCCTCCTGACCCAAACATTCTGAAGCAGGATGGCCTTTAGCTTCCAAGTGTTTGAATTTCTTCCAAATTTTTTCTTGTGATTGAGTTCCAGTTTCAAAGCATTATGCCCTGAGAATATGCAGGGAATAATCTCAGTCTTTTGGTATCGGTTGAGACCTGATTTGTGACCCAGTATGTGATCTTTTCTGGAGAAAGTTCCATGCGTGTTTGAGAAGAATGAGTATTCTGTTGTTTTGGGGTGGAATGTTCTGTATATATCTATGAGGTCCATCTGGTCCAGTGTATCATTCAAAGCTCTTGTTTCTTTGTTGATTTTCTGCTTGGATGATCTGTCTATTGCCAAGAGTGGAGTGTTGAAGTCTCCTACTACTAGCGTATTATTATCAATATGTCTCTTTATTTTGGCTAACAGTTGGCATATGTAGTTGGCTGCTCCTCTGTTGGGGGCACAGATATTTACAGTTGTTAGATCCTCTTGTTGGATAGACTCTTTTAGCATGATATAGTGTCCTTCTGTATCTCTAACTACAGTCTTTAGCTTACAATCTAATTTTCCTGGTATGAGAATTGCTACTCCAGCTTTCTTTTGAGGTCCGTTGGCATGAAAAATGGTTTTTCATCCTTCACTTTCAGTCTGGATGTATCTTTAGGTTCAAAACAAGTCTCTTGTAGACAGCATATGGATGGGTCCTGCCTTTTTATCCAATCTGCAACCCTGTTCCATTTCATAGGAGCATTTAGGCCATTCACGTTAAGAGTGATTATTGAAAGATGTGATTTTATTGTCATCATGTTGCCTGAGAAGTCCTTGTTTCTATAGATCGTCTTTGTAAATTTCTGATCTATATCACTCTTAGGGTCTTTCTCCTTTTATAGAACCCCCCTTAATATTTCTTGCAGGGCCATCTTGGTGGTCACATATTCTTTTAATTTCTTTTGGTCTTGGAAGCTCCTTGTCTCTCCATCCACTCTGAATGACAGCCTTGCTGGATAAAGTATTTTTGGCTGCATGTTCTTCTCATTTAGTACCCTGAATATGTCTTGCCAGCCCTTTCTGGCTTGCCAGGTCTCTGTGAACAGGTCTGACGTTATTCTGATGTTCCTCCCTCTGTACGTAAGAAATCTCTTCCTCCTCACTGTTTTCAAGATTGTTTCCTTGGATCTAAGATTTGCAGATTGTACCATTCTATGTCGTGGCGTCAGTCTGTTTTCATTGATCTTGGGAGGGGTCTTCTCTGTCTCTTGGTCACAAATGCTTGTTTCCTTCCCCAGATTAGGGAAGTTCTCAGCTACGATTTGCTCAAATATATCTTCTACACCTTTCTCTCTCTCCACCCACTCCGGGATCCCAATAATTCTGATATTGGAATGTTTCATTGAGTCACTCATTTCTCTCATTTTGATTCCTTGGATTTTAATTTGTTTTTCCCATGCCACCTCAATTTCCTTCTTTTCTATCATTTTATCCTCTATCTCACTAATTCTTTCTTTTGCCTTATTTACCCTGGCAGTCAGAGTATCCAGTTTGTACTGTATTTCATTCATAGCATTTTTAAGTTTGGACTGATTAGATCTCATTTTCATTGTTGTTAATATTTTTCTCAAGCCTAGATACCGCCTTGGTAACTGTTACTCTGAAGTCAATTTCTAACATCTTGGTTATATCCATATCCATTAGTTCTGTGGCAGAGGCCACAGTCTCTGAGTCTTTCCTTTGTTGTGGGTTCCTCCTATTAGTCATTCTGTTGAGGGATGGTTGGGGGAATGTATAGAGTCCAAATTATTGACCACAACCCAAGCAAGATGCACCTGTTTTATGGGGACCTTAGGGTTGTCAGCCTCTTGTTCTTCCAGGCTGTCTTCTAGGGAAAGGGCCTACAGTGCTGTTACTCAGGCAACCCTGTTTGGGCAGAGTTGCCCTGCCCCCTGTGAGGTGGGGGCTGGGTGGGCTCAGTAAAAACCGATTTTTGGAGGCTTTTGTTCTCTGGCGGCTTTCCCTGGTGGCTTTAAGTGTTTCTTCCAAGAGTCAGATCAGAAGTGACTGTATCCAAATCTCTGTCTCAGAACAGAGAGATTGCAGTCTGCTCTTCAGTTAGCTCTCCAGGTCACGCTGTCTCCATTTCTGTCTGTGCTGCTAAAAACCACAGTGTCCTGGGTTGTGTGTCCCATAGCAGTACTCTCAGCCCTAGCTTCCAGGTCTGGGCACATCTCTGCCCTTTGTGCTTCTAAAACCGCCAGCCACCCCCAGTTTTGCACCCGCACCCCCCAGATCCAGGCTTCAGTCTGGTGGGCTTCCCTAAATTCCTTTCCCCTCCACGACCAGTCTGCGAGTCTGTGCCTGGTCCCCAGCGCTGGAGGCTTTTGTGCTCCAGGGGTGCAGGATCCTGGAGGCTCCCCCTTCTGTTTATCTTCTGATATCTGCCCGCAGAATCACAGCTCCTCACTTCATACCTGGAGACCAACCACCAGAGATACTCTGTTTGTAGAGATCCAGATCTATCTTCTTACATCTCAGGCTGTTTTCCTGGGTGTTCAGAATGGCCTGGTAGATATCCAGCTCAATTCTGGGGACCGGTTGGAATAGGGTCCCCTACTCCTCCGCCATCTTTTCTCCTCCAAGGAGGTTTTTATTTTTGGTCAAATCTGTTAGTTTTCTGTTAGGATATTTGAGTTATGAGTCATATTTAGAGAAGCCCTTCCCCATTTCAGGATTTAAAATTTTCTCCTGTATTTTCTCCTGGTGTTTTTTAATGTTTTTTTTTATCATGTTTGAATTTTTATCTGTCTGAATCTAAAATTTATCTTGGGAGAAAGAATGTAGAGACAGTGTACCCTTAAAAATTTTTTTTGATAGATGGTTTTTGCATACTTTGTATTCTCCTTGTATAAAAATATCTAGGGCGCCTGGGTGGCTCAGTTGGTTAAGTGACTGCCTTCGGCTCAGGTCATGATCCTGGAGTCCCGGGATCGAGTCCCACATCGGGCTGGGCTCCCTGCTCAGCAGGGAGTCTGCTTCTCCCTCTGACTCTTCTCCCTCTCATGCTGTCTCTCATTCTCTCTCTCTCAAATAAATAAATAAAATCTTTAAAAAAAATAAAAATAAAATAAACAATAAATAAAAATATCTAAAATATTTATATTCAGACCTGTTGGATATCATAATTAATGGTTTCTGCTTTTGGTGTCATGCTTAGGCTTTCTCCACTCTCCAAATTATACAAATACCCACCTTTATTTTATTTTTGCTACTTTTGATATTTATTTTTTATATTTAAATCTTTAATGAACCTAAAAAGTATTTTGGTGTTTTTTTTAATTTTATTTTCTAAAAAGTATTTTGACATGGTGAGTTGGTACCAAACTTATTTTCTATCCTTTTAACCTGTATTCCTACTGCCATTTATTGAATCATTTCCTCACAAATTTCAAATGCTATTTTAATATTTTCAAATTTTTATGTATGGAACTATTCCTTCACTTTTCTTTTGTTTCATTAATTGCTCAGGTCCTTGTACTAATAACATACTGCCAATTATTTGAAAAATAAAAATAGCGAGCAAAATAAAAATAAAACAAGGAAGGCTTTCTTTAAAAGACATGAAGGCATATTATAAATTTAAAATATTTTTTGGCTGTTCTCCTAAGAGTGCTTTAAACTCAAAAGATAAAGTAGTTTTTAAAATGTATAAATTAATTTGGGGAGAATTAACATCTTTACTTTTAATAGTCTTATTCAGGAACATGGTATATTTTTATATTTGTGTATGTTTTATGTTTCTCAGTTGATTTTTATAATTTTCTTTGTAAAGGTTAATAGTATATGCAGTGTGTATCATTGTAATATGTGATTATGTACTTTATTTTTTTAAAAGATTTCATTTATTTATCTAACAGAGAGAGAGCACAAGCAGGGGGAGCTGCAGGCAGAGGGAGGAGCAGACTCCCCATTGAGCAGGGAGCCCGATGTAGGACTCGATCCCAGGACCCCAAGATCATGACCTGAGCTGAAGACAGACTCTTAACAGATGAGCCACCTAGGCACACTGTGATTATATACTTTAAAAAAGAACAGTTGTTGGGGTGCCTGGGTTGGTTAAGCATCCGACTCTTGATTTTAACTTAGGTCATGATCTCGGGGGGTTGTGAGATTGAGCCCAGAGTTGAGCTCCATGCCTGCTTAAAATTCTCTCTCTCCTTCTCCATCTGCCCATCCCTCCATGTCTGCTTTTGTTGTATCTCTGTTAGAAGATGGGTGTTAGCTGAATCTACTGTAATAATTTTACAATATATGTAAATCCAACCATCATGCTGAATGCCTTAAACTTATATATATCAATTTTCAATGAGACTGGAAAAATTTTTAATAATGAAAAAGTTTAATTTTTCAAAGTTAAAAAAACTAGAAAGATATAAAGTAAGATATTGAATGGTTATCTCTGCTCAAGTGATTTGGGGTTTAATTTTCTTGGTACCTGCCTGTTTTTTCAAAAGTTTAATATTTAAGCATGTATAACTTCCTTATATTTAGAAAGTCACAATTCCAGAACACTAATGTGAAATGTTTTAAGTATAGTGATATACGAAATACATATAAATACTTATAATGACAAAAATAAATTTTTGTTCATAAATGCCATATGAAAATAAAAATCACTTAAAGCTTTTTATCTGAATGAAAACAAATACAACTTTCACTGTTCATAATAATTTTAAATGTTGGCTTATATAACTAAAAGTGATGTCAAAAGCTGAGAAAATTTATGATTTCTACTAGCTTTTCTCTTAAGAGTGGAATTTTTAAGTCAATATTCAGTATTTCAAATATAGAGTTGTCAGTTGGCCATAAGCTAGTGGTTTAATTAACGTCCAATACATTCTAAATAATCTGGTAAGCCTCATAGCTTAATATGGAATACAGAAATATTCACTTGTACTTTTTAACCATAATCTCTTCACAGTGTAGATTTTCAGAAAAGGTGACTATTAAAGAAGAAAAAGAAAATATTTTTGAAGTTTGCAAAAGGTCTGTACCATTTTTAATTATGTAATTTTAAAATAGTCATATAATTTGTGTTTTTCATTCTCTGCCCTATGGACTTGGGCTACTATGCCTTCAGCCATACATGGATATTATTAATTGGTGTATCAGATATACCCAGATGTCAGGGATACTTTCAGGTACCTTAAAGCTGTGATAAAGTTTTTTGAGCCATTAAAATATTTTTCTGAGGAAGAAATAAGGAATAGTGATAAAAGAAAAAAGAATGTGTACATGACTTTTATGAAGGTAAAATGACATAAATCTGATGAATATTGCAGTTTGCAGGTATCTGATGTGGTTGTGGTAATTAGTACTAAGAGTTACAGTACACTCACTAGAACATATGCAAATAACAAACTTAGTGTTGGGGGACACATTGGAGATCACCTGATCCATCCTGCACCCCCATTTTGCTGTTGAGGCAAGGTATACTCAGATCAGGTGACAAATGTGTTCAAGTCCTTTTATATTAAGGCAGTAGTTTTCAAAGTGTGATTCTTGTAGCAACAGCATCAAGTGGGAACATGTCAGAAATACAAATTATTTGGTCGTGTCCCTGACCTGCTGAATCAAAAACTCTGGAGATGGGGCCCATCAGTCTGTGTTTCAGCAAGGCTACCATCTGATCCTAATACTTGCTCAAGTTTGAGAACCATTGTATGAAGGAAGAGCCTAGGTGAGAATTAGATTGGCACAGAAACCCAGTTTGATCCATGACCATCTGAAATTTTAAAAGGGAAAAAATGACAAAAGTTAACTTCTTTTTCTATTGAAAGCATTTTGCTTACAAACCAAATAGTGTCATTGCAGCCTGAAGAGTTTTATCATCAATTTGGCTCTACCACAATGACCAGGAGTGTGACATTGGACAAGTCACTACATTACCCCAAACTTCAGTCATCCAATCAGAAACAAAAGAATTTTACTAGATAATCTCTTCCATCTGTAAAATTCCATAATTCTTATTTGTTTGTTCTACATCATTGCTCTTGTTTTGAGAAAGGTTATGTTGATTGCACATATTAATGATATCCCAAGTTGGAAGGGGAAGTGAATATCTTTATTTTCTGTGTAATTTTTTTTAAGATTTTATTTATTTGAGAGAGAGAGAGAGAGAGAGAGAGAGTGAGCACACGCATGCGCATGAGTAGGGGGAGGGGCAGAAGGAGAAGCAGACTCCCCGCTGAGCAGGGAAGCCTGATGCAGGGCTTGATCCCAGGGTGCGATCAAGACCTGAGCCAAAGGGAGACACCTCACTGTTTAACCGACTGGACACCCAGGTGCCCCCTGTGTAATTTTTAAGCTCTGTCAATGCTACTAAGTTTGAACTGTTATAAGTGTGGGACCTCTTCTTTCTTACTATTTTTATTTTCCTCTGGCCCAGGAAACCCCAGCTGAAAAAGCTTATTAGAATTGTTTTTAAGGTAAAATATTATAGTATCTGAGTGATTTTTCTCCTAAAAACTAAATTCATTTATATCTGTCAGTCAGCTTTGAGATACTTCCCATTATCCCCCTTGCTTATTTTTTTTTCTGGGTAAGTGAAATTCCAGAAAACTCTTGTTTTTCCAAAATTGGTTATATAGAATCTCACATATTAAAATATAGTCGAAGCTGTTTAAATCTAAGCAACCAAGAACAGTACATTTTTTATACCTTCTTCCCAAAGGAAGTTCTTAAGTACATGTATAAATTTATTAAATATACTTGTCCTGAAGAATAATTTATAATTCATTCATTTCACTGCACTGTCAATAGAATAACTGGGTGATCTTTTCTGGATTAGAATGGCTAGCTCAGTTCCTCCTTAGAATTTTTGTCTTGCATGATCAAAAATATTCTGCTCTAGTTTTTAACCCAACCACCTTATTCCTACCTCTACCCCGGCCATTTAACAAGCATTGGTTTTCTATTTAAGAAGGCAAGAACACTTATTGAAAATACTGAAGAATAATAGGATGGTAATAGTACACAACATGGTCTATAGCGTATACATAGTGTGTTAGGTTGTGTTTCCACTTACTTGATTCTCATTACTTTAATGTTCTTAGAATAAATTTAAATTCTGCTTTTGGCTTTTCTGCTCACACAGTGAAGGTTCTAAAAATGCAGAGATTATGGTTGGTGAAAGTCAGTTGGCAGTACTGGCCCCAAAACCTCTGTGCTTATCAGTGCCACCTTTGAATCTAAGTGGTCATCAAGAAGATATATTACTGAAGCCCTGGATGAATGGTACTGTTTTCTTAATAAAATTCTGTTGGCTTTTGAAAATACAGAAAGTGTATAGGAGATTTTTTTCACCAAAAACCAAAAAGGTTAGAAAAATCAAGACAAGCCTAGAATATGTTAAAATTGGAAAGTTTGTATACCTTTACTTAGAACTTTTGATGGAACAATTTCTTAAATATCTGTATTTATGTGATAGTGGTAGTATAGATAAAATTACAGGTTATACCTAAAATATTCATATTTTAGTTGAATATCTTAGAATTTTATAATGTATTTTAGAATTTGTGTCAGTTTTTTTTGATAATCCATAATGCTTTGAACAAATAAGCTAGACTGAAGAATGAATTTAGAAACAATAAAATTTCTTTGTGTAGCCCAAACCTAATTCTTCTGTACTTTCCTGTTAACTGACTTTGTGCTGCCTGGTGTTGTGTACTACAGCAGCATGCCCAGATGATTGTGTGTTTTATCTTCAAAAACCTTAACAGTTTTTGTAATGAAAATTACAGCAAAGCTATGCAGCAGAAACTTAAGCTTGTTCCAAATTCATCTGAATGCTGCCAAGTGAAAACTGAAATTATTTAAAATATTTTTATTTTTTTATCTTTAGAGAAAAACATTTCTAAATGTCCTAATTCTCATTTTAAAATTTAGGCCAGCATTAAGGGATAGAATGCCTGGTGTATTAGTAGCTCAGGCAGCCATAACAAAGTACCACAGACTGGGTGGCCTAAATGACAGAAATTTATTTCACACAGTTATGGAGGCTAGAAGTCTAAGATCAGGGTTCTGGCAGGATTCAGTTTCTGGCTCTCTTCCTGGCGTACAGATGGCTGCCTTCTTGCTAAGTCCTCACGTGGCCTTTCCTTGATGCATGTGCATGGAAACAGCAATTCTCTGATGTCTCTTCTTATAAAGACACTAATTCCATCAAATCAGTGTCTCACCCTTATGACCCCATTTAACCTTAATTAGTTCTGTAAAAGGACCTATTTTCAAGATTTTATTTATTTATTTGACAGAGAGAGCGAGAGAGCGTGCACACACAAGCAGACAGCAGCAGGGAGAGGGAGAAGCAGGCTCCCCACTGAGCAGGGAACCTGATGCAGGGCTAAATCCCAGGACCATGGTATCATGACTTAAGCCAAAAGCAGATGCTCAACTGACTGAGCCACCCAGGCACCCCGAAAAGGCCGTATCTTCAAATAAAGTCACATTGGGGGTTAGGGCTTAAACACAGGAATTTGTTGGGGGTATCTAGTTCATTGCATAATACCTGGGTTTGTCAGTTTTCCTTTCCGAAGTGGTCACCAAATTACAATTTTAATTGTGTATCATATATGTATGTTTAATATGGAGACTGTCATTTGAATACAGTATTCAGTGCTGCTGTATAAGCTTTTTAAGAAAGTATCTTCAGCTTAAAATGAGTTTAAAATTTTACACTTAGGCCTAGAAATACCTAAGGAGCAGCTAAGATGTAAATCATTTTTTATTTCACAGGCACACGCTGTAGCATCATAGTCTGTGAACTGAGTATGAGTAGTCCAAAGTGAAACTTTAAAGCAGATAGTAGTGGTACTCTGTTCCATTGTTATGAAGGGAAGAAGCTGTAACATGTTGGTGTGTGATGTCATTCTTTTTTTTTGTTTGTTTTAATTTTTTATTGTTATGTTAATCACCATATATTACATAATTTGTTTTGGTGTACTGTTCCATGATTCATTGTTTGTTCATAACACCCAGTGCTCCATGCAGAATGTGCCCTCCTCAGTACCCAGGTGTGTGATGTCATTCTTAATCATTTCTAGATTTCAGATTTCCAGGAAAACATTCTCTCCTAAAGCTTCAGAATCCTGAAACTTGTGAAATATTTAAGAGGGAAAAAAATGTAGGGGTAAGTCTTCCATATAAAACAAATAATCTTATAAAGCACATATTTTGGTTGTATTTCCCTATCATTTTTTAAGCACTTCTGGCCATTTACAGATTTTGAATGGCAGTTGATGGTAAGAAGGAGAAAATGAGTAGTGATTCAGGAGATAGTCACAAATAATATAAGAGGTTGAAAGCAGAAGGCTGGGTGGGTAGGGTGGAGAGGGGATATCCAAAACAGAAAATATAGGATGAAAAGTTCCCTGTGATATAAGACAAAGCTAGTGATAGCAGTTTATAGGGAAAGTTTGTTGTAAATACTTTGATTCTGTCATTTCTTTCTGTTAATCAGAAAAGCTACGGAAAGTTTGGGTTCTAAATAAATGCATCTGAAATATGCATGTTATAATAGAATAATTTTTATAAAAGCAGAGGGGGCAGGTGTATGAGAAAGTGGAGGGAATGTATAAACTTATAAAAACATGTAAAGTAAAGCAGTAGTAACTTTGGAATATTTTATACTGAAGGAAATTGCAAAAATTTAGACAAATCATTTTAAATTTTTTTTTCATTATTTTTGAAAATATAAATTGGAGGTTTTTTTTTATCAAGTCAACAGACTATTTGTCTTGATAGATACTGTTTTGGGTATATAATATTTCTGGTTCCTTCAAATACTTTCTCACTTGATTATGGTGTTTTACAATTAACATAGAAAGAGAATTTATCTAATTTTCTAGGTGTTCCAGAAGCCCTTAGGGTTGATGCTACCCCATAGATATTGCAAATTTCATTTTAACACGTTACGTGGCTGTGAGCGATCACAATGCAAGTTTGCTCATGTGCCTGAGCAAGGGGATGAAAAGGTAAAATATGTAAAGTCTTTGAAGTAGAGATTGTTTTAATGATCGTCTCAATCATATGTTTTAATTCAGATTTTCTTTGACTCCTAGTAGCATAGATGAGCTTTGCCTGGTTTTGTGCTTTATATAAATGAAATCATACAGTCTGTATTCTTTAGTTTCTGGCTATTTTTTGCTCAATATTTTTGAGATTCATCTATATTTTTTACTTAATTATAAACATTTCTTTCTCATTGCTGTATAATATTGAATATTCCATTGTGTGAGTATATCAAAATTTATTGATAAATACTACTTTTGATTCATTTGGGTGGTTTCTAAATTTGGTAATTACAATAGTGATGCTATCAGTGTTCTTCTGCATGTCTTTTGGTGAATATATGTACACTTTCTGATGGGTTATACTTAAAACTGGAATTGCTGGGTCATAGGATCTGCATATGTTCAACTTTAGTCAACACTGCTAAACAGATTTCTGAAGTGATCTGCCAAATTATGCTCTCACCAGCAATGTCTGAGAGTTCTGGTTGCTTCACAGCCTTACCAGCTTTTGGTATTTATCAGCCTTTTAACTTTAGCCATTCTGGTGGGTGGGGAGTGATGCCTTCCCTGATGATGATTGATGAAGCTGAGCATCTTTCAAAATCATTGGACATTTGGATACCCTCTTTTGGGAAATACCTAAATATTTTGCCTATATTCTATGGAATTGTCTTTTTCTTATGTATCTTAAGAATTCTTTATATAGTCTAAGTTCTTTGTTGGATATATGGATAGCAGGTAACTTTTACTAGTGTACAGGTTACCTTTTCACCCTCTAAAAAGTGTCTTTTGGTAAACAGAATTTCTTAATTTTTATGTAGTCCAATTTTGTCAATTTTTTATGTTAACTTTTTGCATCCTGTTGAAATCTTTGCCAAGATCTTATGTTTTTTTCTTTAAAAGGTCTATTTTTTATCTTTGCATTTAGAACACTAAATCACCTGGTATTGATTTTTGTTTATGATGTGAGAAAAAGCTCAAGATAAATGTTTTTTCCCATGTGGATCCCTAAGTGACCCAACACAATTTACTAAAAAAAGACCATTCTTTCCCCCACTGTACTGCAGGGTCACCATGTCATATAAATCAGCTGATTATATATGAGTGGGTCTATTTGTAGGCTCTCTGTTCTAATCCATTGGTAAATGTATTTATCCTTGCACCAGTAAATGGTTATTTTTTAAATGACCTAAATAAGGTTTTTTTAAATTTCGAATGTTCAAGAATTTCCTCCCTTCCCCAATTGCTTGCTAATCTTGTCTATTTCCTTGACTATTTCTTTGTCAGCACATCTCTAAAATAAGGTTTCTGTAGTGAATTCAATATGCATTTCAAATCTGTGAGTTAACCTAACTTCAACTTTTTATGCCATTGCTTTAAGTTCACTTAAAAAAAATAGAATAAGCAGAAAGATAGGATGGAAATTTGTGCCTTTTTTATGAAATATAAAAGGGTAATGTTATGTTTTTCATTACTTGTAGGTTTGTATGGATGTGTTTAAGAAATATATAAGTATCAACGAGCTGTGTTTGCTACAACGTGCAGGTATGAGACAATGTGATTACTATAAATTCATGAATATGAGTGTTTCAAACAATATGCTATTGTGTCTTACAGTTTGAAAGTAAATTCAGTAGTTTTAGGAATGAAAACTGAATACCTTAGAGTGGCTCTGATGGTCTTAGAAAGGATTAAAAATAAGTGTGGCATTTTGGTTACTAAAAAAATTAGAATCCACCTAACAGTATAATTCTCTTATGTACTAATATTTGCATGATGTAGAAATTTTATGTATAGGTGTAAGATAGAAAAAATAATATTGTTAATTGGCTTAAAATCTTTCTGAACGGATATTTCAGAAACTGGATCTTCCCTACTTCTTTATCTTCCCTTTTAACACTTATCCCTTTGAGGCCAATGCAGCATCCATACTGAGTTCTGTGCAGTTCCCTAACCAGGCCAGGCTCTGTTATAATATCAGAGCCACTGTTCCTGTTCTCTGTCTATCTCTATCTCGCCTTTCTTCCATCCCCCTACCCTATAGCAGAGACCTATTCATATCTCAAGTCTTAGTCATAGGAAATAGCAGATTGTTGATTGTTACTTCTGATTACAGAGGTGCAAAGAGATGGGCAGCTATTACTGTTGAACTTTTCTCCATTGTTTTAAGCCCCTCTCCTTCCTGCTAAAGTGACTTCCAGAGGACTTAAAGGGCTAACACCCCCCCCTTTTTTTTTACCCTCTCTTTCATTTTTCTCTTTTTCTCCTTTTGGGAACCAGACCTTAGAGACTAGAATATTCAAAAACATCTGCATGCATATATGGGGAAAACTAAAAAGTGACTGTATGGGAAAGGCTCACAAAAGACCTGAGAAGACAGTTCAGGCTGGTCCTCCCCACAGAACATACTGCAATCAAAAAACAAAAACAGTAACAAAAACAATAAAAAACAGCAAAGCCTGGGGAAGGGAGAGAATCTGAGCTCTGTAATTACCACATTATTAGAGTCAAATGCCCACTTTTTGACAAAAAGTCACAAGGTATACAAAGAAATAGGAAAAAGAATAGCCCACTCGAAGGAAAAAATAAATCAATAGAAACTATCCCTGTAAAAGATCTAATGGCAGATAGTTGAGACAGTGACCTCAAAACAACTGTCTTAAAGATGCTTAATGTACTGACAAAGATAGAGAGAAGGTAAAGAAAATGATGTATGAACAAAATATAAGTATCAATAAAGACAGAAAGCCTAAAAAAACTCAAAAAAATCTGGAGCTGAAAAAGTACAATAACTGAAGTGAAAAATTCACTATGAGGAATCAAAGCAGGCAAAAAATTTAAGATTTAAGCAGGCAAAAATCAGCAAACTTGAAGATAGGACAATAGAAATTATCAAGTCTAAGGAACAGGAAGAAGAAAGATTGAAGAAAAGTGAACACAGCCTAGGGGACCTATAGGACTCTGTTAAATGGATCAATATACACATTGTGGGAGTTCCAGAAGAAGGAGAGAAAGAGAAAGTGGCAGAAAGAGTATGTGAATAAATAATGGCTGAAAACTTCCCAAATTTGATGAAAATCATGAATTTAAATGTCCAAAAATCTCAGCAAACTTCAAGTAAGATGAACTCAAAGAGACTACACCAAGACACATTATAATCAAAGTTTCAAAAAACAAAGACAAAGAATCTTGAACGCAGCTGGAGAGAAGCAAACCATCACATCCAGGGGCTCTTCAATAAAATTATAAGCAGATTTCTCATTAGAAACTGGAGGCTAGAAGGCAGAGGGCCAATATATTCAACATGCTTAAAGAAAATTTCTGTCAACCAGGAACCCTATATTCAGCAAAACTGCCCTTCAGAAATGAGAGGAAAATAAGACATTTTCAGATAAAAGCTAAGAGGGTTCATTTCCCCTGGACCTGCCCTGCCTGAAATGATCAGGGGAGTCCTGCATGGTGAAATGAAAAAACACAAGACAGTAACTCAAGGTCACATGGAAAAATAAAGATCTCAATAAAGGGAAATTCATGGGCAGTTGTAAAAGCTAGTATTATTGTAACAATAGTTTGTAACTGCTATTTTGTTTTCTACATGATTAAGGAGACATACATTTAAAGAAAAACGTAATTATTAGTGTAAAAACTAGTAGTATTGCAAATTTGGTAACTCCAAATACTCTTTTCTATATAATTTAAGAGACTTATGCATTTAAAAAAAAAACAGTTACTATTTTGGGACACACAGTATATAAAAAGTAATTTTGTGACATCAATAACTGAAAAGGGTAGGGATGGAGTGTAAAAATAGCAGAGTTTTTGTATGTTACTGAAGTTAAGTTGGTATAAGTTTATATTAGAATGTTATGACTTTAGGATATTAAATGTAATCCCCATGGTAATCATAAAATAGCTATAGAATATATACAAAAAGAAATGAAAAAGGAATTTAAGTGTTTAATTAAAAAGATCAACTAAATACAAAAAGACAACGGTAATGCAAGAAATAAAGAACAAAAAATCTACAAGTATGCAAATAGAAAACAAATAGCAAAATGACAGAAGTAAGTCCTTCCTTATCAGTAATTACTTTTAAAGTAAATCAGTTAAACTTTCTAATTAAAGGACAGATTAGCAGAGCAAATAAAAACACAACTATATGCTGTTTACAGGATATTCACCTTAGATCCAAAGACACAAATAGATTGAAAGTAAAAGAATGGGAAAAGATGTTCTATACAAATACTAACCAAAAGAGAGCAGGGGAGTGACTATACTAATATCAGACAAAATAGACTTTCGATCAAAAGAGGTTAAAAGAGACAAAGGACATTATATAGTAATAAAAGTTTCAACATAGTAAGAAGATACAGTAGTTATAAACATTTACACGTCTAATGACAGACCACCAAAATACATAAAGCAAAAACTGACAATTGAAGAGAGAAATAGTTTTCTAGTAATAGTTGGAGACTTCAGTATCCAATTCACAATAATGTATAGAACGAGATAAAAGAGAGAGTACTTTGTATGGTGACTAACATAATAAAAAAAAAAATGTCCCAGAAAATAAAAAAAAAACAGAGAGTACTTAACACAATATACCAACTAAATCTAACGGACATATACACAATATTCTACCCAATAACAGTAGCTTACATATTCTTTTCATGAACAAATGCGACATTTTCCAGGATAGACAATATGTTAGGCCACAAATTAAGTCTCAGCAGGTTTTAAAAGATAGATATTGCAGAGGCACCTAGGTGGCTCAGTTGCCTAAGCCTCCAACTGTTGATTTCAGCTCAGGTTTTGATTTAGGGTTGTGAGTTCAAGCCCTGAATTGGGCTCCATGCTGGACATGGAGCCTACTTTAAAAAAAAAAGATATTGCACAAAGTATCTTCTCTGACCACAACAGGATAAAATTAGATATCAATAACAGAAAGAAAACTGGAAAATTCACAAAACTGTGTAAGTTGAATGGGTGAATCAAAGAAGAAATCACAAGAGAAATTAGAAAAAAACAGACAAATGAAAATGAAACACAACATATCAAAACTTATGGGATTCAGTGAACGTGGTGCTAAGAGGGAAGCTTGTAGGTCTAAAGGCTTATATTAAAAAACAAGAAAGATCTCAAATCAACAACTTAACTTTACAACTTTAGAGAAAGAAAAACAAACTAAACTCAAAGCTAGCAGAAGGAAGGAAATGATAAAAATTAGAGCAGAGATAAATGGAATAGAGATCAGTGAAACAAAAAGCTGGTTCTTAAAAAAGACCAACAAGATGAACAAACCTTTAGCTAGATGGACTAAGAAAAAAGGAGTGTTACAATTACTAAAATAAAAAATGAAAGTCAGACATTAATACAGTTCTACAGGGGGAGACGAAGCATGAGAGACTATGGACTCTGAGAAAGAAACTGAGGGTTTTAGAGCGGAGGGGGGTAGGGGGATGGGTTAGCCTGGTGATGGGTATTAAGGAGGGCACGTACCGCATGGAGGACTGGGTGTTATACGAAAGCAATGAATCATGGATCACTACATCAAAAACTAATGATGTAATGTATGGTGATTAACATAACAATAAACAATTTAAAGAAAGAAAAAAAACTAATGATGTATGGTGACTAACATAATAAAATAAAATTTAAAAAGAATACTATGAATACAATGAATAATTGTACACAAAAGTAAATGAAATGGACAAATTCCTAAAAACACAAAACCTGCCAAGACTAAATGATGAATAGAGAATCTGAATAGAACTATAACTAGTAAGGAGAATAGGATATTTAGGATATCTGATAAAAGCCTCCTGACAAAAGCCCTGCACCCAATGGCTTCATTGTGAATTCTGCCAAACATTTAAAAAAGAATACCAGTTATTCTCAATCTTTCCCAAAAAGTTGAAGAGGAGGGAACACTTGATTACTCATTCTATGAGGCTGAGTTAGTCATTACTTTGATATCAAAGCCAGGCAAAGACGCTATGAGAAAAGAAAACTACAGATCAGTATCCCTTATGAATATTGATACAGAAATCCTCAACAAAATACTAGCAAACCAAAGTCAGCAGTGCACTGAGAGGATTATACATCATAACCAAGTGAGATATATTCTTGGACTTGCAAGGATAATTCAACATATAAAAATCAATCGGATTAATGCACCACATTAACAGAACGAAAGAGAAAAACCACGTGATCATCTCAATTGATGTAGAAAAAACATATGATAAAATTCAACATTCTTTCATGATAAGAACACTCAAAAAAACTAGGAATAAGAGGAAACTAAAAGCCATACAAGTTTCTCCCACTATTTGAAAGTAGAGTGCTCCTATGAAAACTTCCATAAGCCAAAATGGCATAAAGTGGAGAAACAGTTACCATTTTGTAAAAGTGAAAATCCCCTTCAGATTTTATTTCAGTAAGTGAAGATAGGTACAGTTCTACCTCAGAGATATTGTGAGTTCCGGTCCAGACCATTGCAGTAAAATATAGCACAAGAGTGAGTCGAGTGAATTTTTTGTTTCCTGGTGCATATACAAGTTATATTTATCATTCATCATCAGGGAGATACAAATCAAAACTATGATGAGATACCACTTCACACCTGTCAGAATGGCTAAAATTAACAACACAAGAAACAACAGGTGTTGGTGAGGATGCAGAGAAAGGGGAACCCTCTTGAACTGTTGGTGGGAATGCAAACTGGTGCAGCCACTCTGGAGAACAGTCTGGATGTTCCTCAAAAGGTTAAAAGTAGAACTACCCTATAACCCAGCAATTGCAGTACTCGATATTTACCCAAAGGATACAAAAATACAGATTCGAAGGGGTGCATGCACCTCGATGTTTGTAGCAGCATTATCAACAATAGCCAAACTATGGAGAGAGCCCAAATGTCCATTGGTTGATGAATGGATAAAGAAGATGTGGTATATGTAGGTGTGTGTGTGTGTGTGTTTGTGTGTGTACACAATGGAATATTATTCAGCCATCAAAAGGAATGAAATCTTGCCATTTGCAATGAGAAGAGGTGAACATATGGGAATTTAAGAAAGGGAACAGGTGAACATATGGGGAAGGGGAAAAGAAAAAAAGGAGAGAGGGAAACAAGTGACTCTTAATGATAGAAAACAGGAGGGAGGTGGGTGGGCGATG
Organism: Callorhinus ursinus; assembly: GCF_003265705.2. Taxonomy (NCBI): domain Eukaryota; kingdom Metazoa; phylum Chordata; class Mammalia; order Carnivora; family Otariidae; genus Callorhinus; species Callorhinus ursinus. The sequence goes on from NW_027397063.1 coordinate 147,795,913, forward strand.
GGCTGGATGGGTGATGGGTGTTAAAGAGGGTACTTGTGATGAGCACTGGGTGTTGCATGTAAGTGATGAATCACTGAATTCTACTCCAGAAACCAATATTGCACTGTATGTTAACTAACAAAATTTAAATAAAAAAGTTATATTTATTTACACTATACTGTAGTCTGTTAAGTGTGTAATAATAAAAAAATGTATATACCTTCATTAAACTTAATTGCTAAAAATTCTAGCCATCATCCAAGCCCTCAGCAAGTCCCAATCACTGATCACAGATCACTACAACAGATGTAATAATGAAAAAGTTTGAAATATTTCAAGAATTACCAAAATGTGACACAGAGACATGAAGTGAACAAATCTGTTGGAAAAAATGGTGCCACTAGGCTTACTTGATGTAGGGTTCCTGCAAACCTTTAATTTCTAAAAAATGAAGTATCTGCAAAGTGCAATAAAGTGAAGTGCAATAAAACAAGGTAGGCCTGTACTAAGGTAGGTCTTTCATAAAAGTGAAGTGGCATAAAGCAAACTTCCAGAGAGTGAGGAAAACCTGTATATGAAAGACCTACTGTAGACCTCATACTTCATGGTGAAAGACTGAAGACTCTTCCCCTTAAGATCAGGAACAAAGGCAAGGATACCCATTTTCATCACTTCTCTTCAACAGAGAACTGGAAGTTCTAGCCAGAGTGATTAGGTAAGGCAAGGAAATAAAATACATCCATTTTGGAAAAGAAGAAGTAAAACTATCTCTGCACATTATCAACAATAGCCAAGTTATGGAAAGATCCCAAATATCCATTGACTGATGGATGGATAAAGAGGATGTGGGGTGTGTGTGTATATGCACATACATATATATAACGGAATATTATGCAGCCATAAAAAGAATGAAATCTTGCCATTTGCAATAACATGGATGGAGCTAGAATGTACATGCTAAGTGAAATAAGTCAGAGAAAGACAGATACCATATGGTTTCACTCATACGTGGAATTTAAGAAAGCAGATGAACACAGGGGAAGGGAGGAAAAAAGAGAGGGAAGCAAACCATAAGAGACTCAACTATAGAGAACAAACAGGGTTGATGAAGAGGATGGGGAATGGGCTCATGAGTGATGGATATCAAGGAGGGCAGTTGTTGGGATGAGCACTGGCTGTTCTGTGTAAGTGATGAATCACTAAATTCTATACCTGAAACCAATTTTACCATATATGTTAACTAAGTAGAATTTAAATAAAAACTTCAAAAAGAATTATCTGTTTGGAAGTCATATGATCTTATATGTAGAAACTCTAAAGATTCCACCAAAAAACCTGTTAGAACTAAAATATGAATTCAGCAAACTAGTGGTATACAGAGTCAACATGCAAAAATCACTTGCATTTCTATACACTCAGAGTGAACAATCCGAAAAAGAAAAAAAACATTTCAATTTACAATAGCATCAAAAATAATAAAATATTTAGGAATTAACTTAACCAAGGAAGTGAAAGGCATGTATAATGAAATCTACAAAGCATTGCTGAAGGAAATTAAGACATAAAGTAGTAGAAACACATCCCATGTTCATGGATTGGAAGACTTAATATTGTTAAAATGTCTGTACCACCCAAAGCGATCTACTGAAGATTCAATGCAATCCCTATCAAAATCCCAATGACATTTTTTTGCAGAAATAGAAAAACCTATCCTAAAATTCATATGGTATTTCAGGAATCCCAAAACAATTTTGAAAAGCAATCTTGAAAAAGAACAACCTGGAGGAATCATTCCTGACTTGAAAACTTCCTACAAAGCTAGTAATAAAAAACTGCAGTACTGGCATACAGACAGACATATAAACCAATGGATTAGAATAGAGAGCCATACAAAAACCCTCATATATATGATCAAATGATTTTAGACAGTGGTGCCAAGACCATCCAATGGGGGAAAGGATAGTTTCTTCAAAAAATGGTGCTGGGAATACTGGATTATCCACATGCTAAAGAATAAAACTAAACCCTTACCTAACACTACATACAAAAATTAATTCAAAATGGATCAAAGACCTTAATGTAAGACCTACAACAATAAAAGCCTTAGAAGAAGTCATGAGAACAAAAGATTCACAACACTGGTTTGGCAGTGATTTCTCGGATGTGACACTAAAAACACAGCAAAAGAAAAAGACAAATTGGACTTCATGAAAATTTAAAAATGTCCATTAAAAGACAGTATCAAAAGAATAAAACTTCAGCCCACAGAATGGGAGAAAATATTTGCAAATCATATATCTAATAATGGATTAATATCCAAAAGATATAGAGAACTCCTAAAACTCAACAGCAAAAAACCAACCTGATTCAAAAATAGCAAAGTACTTGAATAGGCTTTTTTTTGCAAGATGTACAAATGGCCAACAAGCACATAAAAAAAGATCCTCAACATCAGTAATCATTAGGGAAAGGCACATAAAACTACAATATGATACCACCTCACACCCATTAGGATGGTTAGTATCCAAAAAAAAAAGCATTAGCGTATGGAGAAATTGGAACCTTTGTGCACTGTTGGTGGGAATGTAAAATGTTACATTGTGGAAAACAGTATGGCAGTTCTTCAAAAAATTAAAAATAGAGTTACTGTATGATCTAGCAAATCTTCTAGGTATATACACAAAAGAATTGATAGCAGGGTCTTGAAAGATATGTGTACACCCATGTTCATAGCAGGATTATTTATAATAGCTAAAATCTGAAGAAACCCAAGTGTTCAGTGACATGAATGGGTTAGGAAAATTTGGTATATACATACAGTAGAATATTATTCAGCCTAAAAAAGAAAAGAAACTCTAACATATGTTACAACATGGATGAACCTTGAGGTCATTATGGTAAGTGAAGTCAGTCACAAGAAGACAAATACTGCATAATTCTACTTATGTGAGGTGTTTAGCGTAGTCAAAACAATAGAGACAGAAGGTAGAATGGTGGTTACTGGGAGCTGGGAGGAGGGGGGAAGGGAGAATTATTATTTAATGGGTATAGAATTTCAGTTTTATAAGATAAAAGGAATTATGGAGATGGATGAACATTATGAATATATTTAATACCACTGAACTGTACACCTAAAAATAATGAAGATGATAAATTTTACATTATGTGTACTTTAACACAATGAAAAATTTGCGGGGGAAAAAAGCAATCTAGCAGTTCATGTCAAAAACTGAAAATAGTCAAACCTTCTTCTCCCAACAGTTTAACCAAAGGAGATCATTTTAAAAGAAGCTATATTAATATTTTAAATTTTCAAAGTACTTCATTACAAAAGAAGCAGGGCTTCATGTCAACTAGTGTGGACTACTTAAACACTAACAATTTTTTTCCAACTGTGCTTTCTTTTTTTAAACATCTGCAATTCCAGTTTTATTAATAAGTTATAGTAGCAGACACTGAATTTCCCATGTTACCTGCTAAGATGGCAACTATGTAGATACTACAAAGTGAATAGCAGGAAGAATTCATCTGTATATGCCCAGGAAAAACAATTATAGTATATAAAGGAGCTTTAAAATAAAGCTGAATGTTACTATATTGTATGATTAAAGTTGTATAAGGTAATTATAACTTCAACATTAATTTTTCTTATTATACTATTGAACTTTATCAGTAGCTCTTGATTTTCCCAAGAAGCACTAAGTAATCCAGATACTAATAAGTATTTTGGGCAGGAATAATTACACAAAAATAAAACCCTAAGTAATTTTTATTAAGGCAGTTTCAGCTAAGGCAGTAGATATTTTGACCTGCAAAATTTTGGAATGGGGAAAAAATAATTGATCCTTTAAAGCTAAAATAATTTTACTAAAATTAATGGGGAAAATTAGAAGTGGTTTAAGTGTTGTATAGAAAATAGATTAAGGAATTGAATTGACATTAAGAAATTACTTTCTCAAAGGAAATTAGTCAGTGTACTTTGTAGTTGAATGTTCACAATCGTAAACTGGCATAAAAAAAAAAATCCCTAGGATCAACATGTTGGTGGGGTTAAAACAAGAAGGGGTGTGTGTCAGAATAGTCTACATCCATCCCCAAATTATACAGTTTCTCATACCTGACCAAGCCGGGCCTGAAGAATCCCTGAGAGCATGGCTCCCTCAGAGTTCCTATTGAGACCATGTTGTATGAGGCAACTTGGACCTATTTCTTGTGGTTAGCACATGAGTTAGCTCTCTGTCTAGTGCCTGTGCTTGGTTGACTTCAAATGTTATTGTTAACTTTTGCTTTAATTTACTTTCATCAAATATTGCTGATATGGAAATGTACTTTTCAAGAAGATGAATTTATATTACTTAATTTTTAAATATAGAAAATTTGTCTAATTTAGGAAAGATAAATATCTTAAACTCAGCAAATGACTTTTATATGTTTTTATTTTTAGTAAACACATTTATGGATTACTACCGAAAGTTTCCACCGGGTATACACTTTGATTTACAAGTGCTAAATGACCTTCTAAATTCTTTACTCAAACATTGTTTATTGAAAGAAGTATTTCAGGTAGTGAACCTCAGCATAATGGTTAAAATGCTGGTAAGTAACCTGAAAATACATGCTTTTTAATACTGTAAGTGAATTTCTCTGTTGTATTTCTTGTTTGTTTTTTAGCAGTTAAATTTCTGTGTTTATTGAATACTTCCTAGAGAACACTTGTGTTTTTCAGCATAAATTTGAGAAACTTAAGGTAGAATTAAATTTCTGTGTTTATTGAATACTTCCTATAGAGAACACTTGTGTTTTTCAGCATAAATAAATTTGAGAAACTTAAGGTAGAAAACATGAAAGTGAGTGTAATTTTTTTGTTTTATCCAGCCTGCTCTGAAAATCCTACTAAAAATATTTGAACATGTGGCAACTATGAAATTAAGGAATGCTGTGCCTGCTTTAATTGATATATTTTGCAAGGTATGCTTTACTTTATCTTTTATTCTCTGATTGCGAATAACCAAGAAAATAATTCTTTCCACTTATAGTCTTAAACTGCCTTTTACTCATATTCTTGATGCCAAAGAATTCTATTTTCAGAAATTTTTTTTTCTCTTGAAATAGGATTTATAAACATATTCCAGTGACTGTTGGGCCTTATCCTTAAATAAATCATTCCAAGCACTCCAGGTGACTTCTTTCTGATTTGTGAAGTCATATCTACACCTTAAAGATGGTCAAAGAAAACTGTCTTTATCAAAAAGATATGAGTTCATTTATTAACAAAAATAAATACACAGATAAATATATAAATAGAAAATCATGACCAAAACAAAGAAAGTAGGTAGGCAGAAACATGGAGGCTAGGAATTGATTTTATATTTGACACTAAACAAAAAGAAAAAAGAATTTTTATGGCTTTTTAAAAATATATTGAGATTTGTACTTTTGGGTACTTACTGGTATTTAACACTGCCCAGCCATCCATTTCAGAACAGGCTAATATCAAGAAAACCTCCCATTTTCTTTAAGGAGCAGCATTGGAACCACTCTAGCAGAATGTACAAATATTTCGGTGAATACCTCTAGGTCCACATTACAAAACTTGACAGAATTACCTGCCTGGAAATTTTTTTAACCAGAAATTACTGATCACCACTAGTAGTTTTAGAAAACCTCAGTTTGATACTTCTCAGGAAGTTTACAATCTGGAATGAGATATAAACACAAGTGTAGTAGGCTAAAGACGAAATGAGTACCAAACAGGAGGTATGGGTGATAAATCCGTTGAGATAACTTGGAAAACAGAATATTCAAGTTTTAAATTCAAACATTATTTTTATTTTCACTTTAAATTCTTGAGGTAGGGTGTCTTACTGTGGTTCTCAAATATTGGAAGAAAATATGCTTCAGGTTTTTTAAGTGAATTATAATTCTACTTGTCTCTTTGTTTCATTTTTTTCCACCATTCTCGTAGTTGTCACATACTGGTTTTCAACTCTTTCATATATGTGTAAGAATGACTCTTTTTTTTTTTTTCCCTCTACAGTTTGTTGAAGCTGGGATGGTATTTGACCCAGAACACTTTACTTATATCGTCCAGCTCTTATACCAACTACAGGCTTCCCAACAAGAAGTATCTGCAGTTCTGGAAATGAAATCCAGGTAAGAAGTCATTATAATTAAGGTTAAATTTTACATATATATATGTATATATATATGTAATATGTATTTTTTAGGGACTTACATAGGATGAAAGCAAAGCACTTATTTATCACTATTCATATTCCAAACATCTAGATAGTAGCCCACCATAAGCCTTTCTCCCATCTCTTGGCTCTGTCCTAGTCACAGTGTCATTAGTCAAGCTGCCTCTAGACAGCCTTCCTGGCCAGGCTCACCAAATCTTTCTCAGTACCTGATTCATCTCAGTGCCTGGCACATCAAGTATAAAAGGAATCTCTTATCCTGTGTTTCAGAACTTAATTAATTATACTTAATGCACTCTCTTTTATGTGTATAAATTACCTTAATGCTTTTCTTTGTTTCACTTCTTTTCACGTAAGCTAAATAAAATATTTTAATGCCTCTTCTTCATTCTTTCTCTCACTTGTTCACTTTCTCTTTGTGGCTTATGGGCCTCCCAAGGCCTTTTTATTTGAAAACCTATGATAATTATGAGTAGTACCATAATATACCTATATTGAGGAAAAGGAAAGCCATGACTTTTTTTTTTTTTAAAGATTTTATTTATTTATTTGACAGAGAGAGACATAGTGAGAGAGGGAACACAAGCGGGGAGTGGGAGAGGGAGAAGCAGGCTTCCCGCTGAGCAGGGAGCCCGATGCGGGCTCATGACTGGAGCCGAAGGCAGATGCTTAACGACTAAGCCACCCAGGCACCCCGAAAGCCATGACTTTTACAGAAATTTTAAAGTATTCATACATAGTTTTACTAATTCTAAGTATTTAAAGGAACCATAACTTTTTAATGAAATCATATTTGATAAAGTACAAATGATATTAACCGAGAAAGTCCTTGAGAATACCTAGAAAGCTCCTTCGTACAGCATCTACAGCTGTTGTCATCACATTTCTGATTATCTTCTAATAGAAAGGTTTTCAGACTTCCTTGGTTATAGTGCCCATAGGCCAAAAGAAGTAAATTAATGGTCTTATTTATGGTAGTTAGATCCAAACAAGTTGATAGTAGCAATTTGAGGGTATCTGACAGAAGGTGCTTTGAAAATTTAAAATAACCTGTGGTGCTCCTGTGAATTTGGTCTAGTGCCCTGGATGTCATGGTACACAGTTAAGGAGTTTCAGTGATTCTACTAAATGACACTGCTTCCCTTGAAGCACCAGCATTGAAGATATACTTGACTTTTTCAAGTTCTATGAGATTTTTCATTTCTTTAACTAATGATAATATTTAGGTTGTCTATAAAAACTATAATACTATTTAAGTTAAATAGATTTTTGGGACTACCTAGGAAATAAGTTTTTGTGAGAAAAATGCAGTTTGTCTAGCACAGAATTCTAGGGTATAATCCACTTATAACTAGAGTACATCGATATTTTCTTCCAAACATTGTCATTCTTCTCCTGATCCATATGCTAATAAGTTGGCGTTTTGGACAGTGGCAGCTATGACAGAGAGCTTAAATGGCTAGCCGATGTTTGTGTCCTCTCAGATTGATTAGTATCTGGCACAAGGGAAGTGTGTACCTCTAGGTGCAAGAGGAGCAGCACTACCCTTGTATCCAGGACAGCTGCACAACTCTACCCTTAAGGCAACGATTGGGAAAAGGATCTCTTGGTATAGGAAGACTCCAGAACAAACCAGCTTTAGTTTTCAAATTTTCAAATTGACACAATCACACAAATATTTTTGTAGCTTATTTTACAACCCCTGATTTTGAAAATAGTATCCTTATACACCTGCTCCTTCCTGTGCTCCCACTTCAAAAGAATTATCTAGTATTTTTAAGAGGAATTAACATTGGTGGCTATTTGATGGAGAAGGATGGACTAGGTTAATAACTGTGAGTAGTTAAGGGGTATGGATTGTGGTTAGGGATGTGGACCTGGCCTCAATGCAAAAGGAAAAAATTAGTATTTATCATTTTATGTTTGAATTTTCCTGACACCCTTTGAAATAATTACCTGGGCTAGGGAAATGAGTTTTAATGAACACTCATACTTTGATTTTGATTATAGTTTTTAATTAGGTAGTTTATAGTTCATTAGAAAGGCTTTCACATTCACAAAGAATTCCAACATATTCAGGATATCAGTGAGAATTTAGGTGTGTCTATAATCTAGGACATTTAACATACATTTAATGACTTCAAAATTTTTTTTATTTTGAAATAATTTTAGATTTACAGAATGTTACAAAATTTAGTATAGAGACTTTCCATGCATCCTTCATCTAACTTCCTTTCATGTTAACATCCTACATAGTAATAGTACAATTATCAAAACCAAGAAATCAGTAGTTGTAAAATCCAATTAACTGCACATCTCAGTGCATCCTAGGAAGAGGTACGTGGTGCCAACATATCTTATTACTGATTACGTTAACCTTGATAACTTAGTTAAAAATGTTATCTGCCTGTTTTCTACACTGTAAAGTTACTGTTTGTCCCTTTGTAATTAATATTTTGGGCAAGAGACTTTAACATTATACATTATCCTATTTCTCATCAAACCTTTATATATTAATTTTAGTATTCATCAGGGGATCTTTCCTGCAAGTTAAACTACTGTGGTATTTGCCCAATGGTGATTCTGTATTTTCTCTCTTTCTTCTACATTTATTAGTTGGCATTTTGAGTAAAGACAAGCTTTCCTTTCTCTATTTACTCATTTATATCAGTATGAACTCCTGGGTATTTATTTTATCTTATGGGTTATATATAATCTAATACTATTATTATTTATCTTGTTGCTCAAATTTTTCTAGATTTGACCTTTGGAAGTCCTTCAGGGTGGTTCCTATATCCTTTCATCATGTACTGTTGATTTTTCTACCATTTTCTTATTTTTTGGAGCCACAGGGTGAAGTTTCATCTTCTGTTTACCCTACCCCAACACTGGCAACAACCAAGGAGACTTAGCAATCCTAAATGTGTATGCAGCATACAGCAACAGAGCTTCAAAATATATGAAGCAAAACTGATAGAACTGAATGGATAAAATAGACAAATCTATAACTTTAGTTGGAGACTCTATAAAATCAAATTACCAAAGAAGATAGCAAGAAAGGAGCAAAGGAACTACAAAATAGAAAACAATTTAACAGAATACCAGTACTGAGTCCTTGCCTATCAATATTACTTTAATGTAACTAGATTAAATTCTCTAATTAGAAGAGTGTCTGAATGGATTAAAAAACAAGACCCAGCTATATGCTGTCTTCAAAAGACTTCAGCTATAAAGACACACTTATGCTGAAAGTGAAGGGATGAAAAAAGCTATTCCATGCAAATGGAAGCCAAAAGAGGGCAAGCTATACTTTTATCAGAAAAACTAAAAAAGAGACATGGCCAATATATAATGATAAAGGAATCAGTTCATCAAGAGGATATAACAGTTGTAAATATATATGTGTACCCGTTATCAGAGCAGCCTAATATATAAAGCAAATCTTAACAGATCTGATGGGAGAAATAGAAACCAGTGTCATAAAAGTAGGGGACATCAATACCCATTTTCAACAATGTGTATGTCATCCAGCAGAAAATCAGTAAAGAAACATGTGACTTGAACTACACTTTAGACTAAATGGACCTAACACACATATACAGAACTATTCCATCCAACAGCAGCATAATACATTTCTTCTCAAGCACACTCAGACCATTTCTAGGATAGATCATATGTTAGTTCACAAAACAAGTCAAAAAAATTTAAGAATATGGAATCAAGTATCTTTCCTGGTCAGTATGAAACTAGAAATCAATAATAGGAGGAAAACTGGAAAATCCACAAATATGTGGAAATTAAACAACATACTCCTGAACAACCAATGAGTCAAAAAAGAAGTCAAAAGAGAAGTAAAAAAAAATCTTGGACAAATGAAAATGGAAACGCAACATACCAAAATCTATGGGATACAGCAAAAGCAGTTCTAAGAGGGACATTTATAGTGATAAATACCTACATTAAGAAAAAAGGGGTATCTCAAACCTAACTGTATGTACACTTCAAGGAACTAGAAAAGAAGAACAAACTGAGGGTTAATGGAAGGAAGGAATACAGATCAGAGTAGAAATAATTAGAGACTAGAAAAACAATAGAAAAGAAAACAAAACTGGTTGGTTGGTTTTTGAAAAGTTAAACAAAATTGACAAACCTTTAACTACACTAAGGAAAAAAGAGGGCTCACATAAATCAGAAATGAAAGAGGAAACATTACAACTGATAGCACAGAAATAGAAAGGCTCTTAAAAGACTAATATGAACAATTACACACCAAATAATTGGACAATCTAAAAGAATTGAATAAATTCCTAGAAGTATACAACCTACCAAGTTTGAATCATGAAGAAATGGAAAAATTGAACAGATCAATTTTGAGTAAGGAGATTGAATCAGTAAAACAAAACAAAACAAAAAAGGAACTCCCCATGAAGAAAAGCCCAGGAATAGGTGCCTTCACTGATGAATTTTACCAAATAGTTAAGGAAGAATTAATACAAATCCTTCTCAAACCCTTCCAAAAAATTGAAGATGAGGGGACACCTCCAGACTCCTTTACAAATCCAGCATTACTCTGATACCAAAGTCAGGCAAGGATATTACAAAAATTGAAAATCATAAGATGGTATTCCTGATGAACATAGATACAAAAGTTCTCAACAAAATATTAGTAAACCAAATTCAACTACACAAGATAAAGTGGGATTTATCCCTGGGATATAGTAATGGTTCAACATGTGCAAATCAATAAATATGATATAGCACATTAACAGAATGAAGGATAGATCATATAGATTCAGTAGATGCAGATAAAGCATTTGACAAAATTTAACATCCTTTTGTGATTAAAAAACTTTCAACACATTAGGTATAGAAAGAATGTACCTCACTATAATAATGACCATATATGCCAAGTCCATAGCTCTCATCATACTAAACAGTAAAAAAGCTGAAATATTTTCCTCTGAGGTCAGGAACAAGGAAATGGTGCCTACTGTCACCACTTCTATTCAGCATGATGCTAAAAGTCCTAGCCAGAGCAATTAGGCAAGAAAAAGAAATAAGAGACATTCAAATTAGAAAGAAAGAATTAAAATAGTCTCTGCAAATAACATGATCCTACATACAGAAAACCTTAAAGACTCCACCAAAACCTGTTAGAACTAATAAGTGAAGTATTTTTAATAAAGTTGCAGGATACAATATTGACATATAAAAATCAGTTGCATCTTGAAAAAGCATTTGACGACATCCATTTGTGATAAAAACCCTCCACAGAGCAGGGTTACAAGAAATGTACCTCAGCATAATAAAGGCTGTATACAAAAACCCCACACCTAATATCCTCAATGGGGAAAAACAGAGCTATTCCTCTACTGTCAGGAAAAAGACAGGGATGTCCACTCTCACCACTATTATTTAACATAGTATTGGAAGCCCTAGCCAGAGTAATCAGAAAACAAAAAGAAATAAAAGACATCCAAATTGTCAAGGAAGAAGTCAAACTTTCACCATTAGCAGATGACATGATGCCTTCAGGAGACGTATCTGGTAAGTTGCTATGACTGATGTCAAAGAGGTTACTGCCTGTGTTCTCCTCTAAGATTTTAATGATTTCCTATCTCACTTTTATTTTATTTTAATTTTAGTTGAGAGAGAGCACAAGCAGAGGGAGAAGGCACAGAGGGAGAGGGAGAAAACCCAAAAGACTCTACCAAAAAGTTGCTAGAACTGATGCCCAAATTCAGTAAAGTCGCAGGATACAAAATCAATGTACAATAATCTGTCATATTTCTATACACCAATAATGAAGCAGCAGAAAGAGAAATCAAGGAATCGATCCCATTTACAGTTGCACCAAAAACCATTTATTTGCTTAGAAATAAACCTAAGCAAAGAGGTGAAAGACTTGTACTATAAAACTATAAAACACTGATGAAAGAAATTGAAGAGGACACAAGAAATGAAAAGACATTCCATGCTCAGGGATTGGAAGAACAAATACTGTTAAAATGTCTGTACTACACAAAGCAATCTACACATTTAATGCAATCCATATCAAAATACTAACAGCCTTTTTCACAGAGCTAGAACAATCCTAAAATTTGTATGGAACCACAAAATATCCCAAATAGGAAAAAGCAAAGCAAAGCAGGAGGCATCGTAATTCTAGCCTTCAAGTAATATTATAAAGCTGTAGTGATCAAAACAGTATGGTACTGGCACAAAAATAGACACATAGATCAATGGAACAGAACAGAAACCCCAGAAATGGACCCACAACTGTATGGTCAACTAATCTTTGACAAAGCAGGAAAGAATATCTAATGGAAAAAAGAGACTCTTCAACAAGCGGTGTTGGGAAGACAACAACAACATCCAAAAGAATGAAATTGTACCACTTTCTTAACACCATCATCAAAAATAAACTGAACATAATAAAAAAAATAAAAGGCAGAGTTGGGATCTCAGTTAAAAAAAAAAAAAGATGAAAGACCTGAATGTGAGACAGGAGGGACGCCTGGGTGGCTCAGTCTAAGTGCTTGCCTTCGGCTCAGGTCATGATTTCAGGATTCTGGGATTGAGCCCTGTGTTGAGCTCCCTGCACAGCAGGGAGTTTGCTGCTCCCTCTCCATCTGCGCCTTCACCCTCTGCTTGTGCTCTCTCTCTCAACTAAAATTAAAATGAAATAAAATAAAAGTGAGATAGGAAATCATTAAAATCTTAGAGGAGAACACAGGCAGTAACCTCTTTGACATCGGTCATAGCAACTTCTTACTAGATATGTCTCCTGAAGGAAGGGAAACAAAAGCAAACATGAACTATTGGGACTTCATTAAGATAAAAAACTTCTGTACAGTGAAAGAAACAGTCAACAAAACTGAAAGGCAACCTATGGAATGGGAGAAGATATTTGCAAATGACATCTTATAAAGAGTTACTATCCAAAAATCTATAAAGAACTTATCAAACTTAAGACCCCAAAACCAAATAATCCAGTTAAGAAATGGGCAGAAGGCACGAATAGACATTTTTCCAAAAGACATACAAAAGGACACCAGGCACATGAAAAAATGCTCAACATCACTTACCATCTGGGAAATGCAAATCAAAATTACAATGAGATACTACCTTACACCTGTTAGAATGGCTAAAATTAACAACACAGGAAACAATAAGTGTTGCCGAGGATGCAGAGAAAGGGGAACCCTCTTGCATTATTTGTGGGAAGGCCAACTGGTGCAGCCACTCTGAAAAACAGTTTGGAGTTTCCTCAAAAAGTTAAAAATAGAACTGCCCTAGGATCCAGCAATTCCCTCCTAGGTATTAACACAAAGGATACAAAAATATTATTTTCAAAAGGATACATGCACCCTGATGTGTATAGCAGCATTATCAACAATTGCCAAGTTATGGAAAGAACACAAATGTCCATTGACTGATGAATGAATAAAGAAGATGTGGTGTATGTGTGTACACACACACACACACACACACACACACACACACACAATGGAGTATTACTCAGCCATCAAAAAGAATGAAATCTCACCATTTATAACAATGTGGATGGAGCTAGAGTGTATTTTGCTAAGCGAAATAAGTCAATCAGAGAAAGACAAATACCATATGATTTCACTCATATAAAATTTAAGAAACAAAACAAATGAGCATAGGAAAAAAAGAGAGAGAGAAAACAAGAAACAGACTCTTAACTATAGAGAACAAACTGATGGCTACTAGAGGGGAGGTAGATGGGGGGATGGGTTAAATAGGTGATGGGGATTAAGGATCATTTGTTGTGATGAGCATCAGGTGTTTGTGGAAGTGTTGAATCACTAAATTGTACACCTGAAACTAATATTACAGTGTATGTTAACTGGAATTTAAATAAAAGCTTAAAATAAAATTAAAAAATAAAAAATAGATCCTGTTGCATCTCTATATTACTAACAATGAAGTATTAAAAAAAATCAAGAAAACAATCTCATTTACAATAACATCAAAAATCAAATACTTAATCGGAAAGAACTCAAATACATGGAGGCCAAAGAGAATCCTCCTAAAGAATGAATGGGTCAACCAGGAAATTAAAGAAGAATTTAAAAAATTCTGGAAACCAATGAAAATGAAAACACAACTGTTCAAAATCTTTGGGGTACAGCAAAGGGAGTCCTGAGAGGAAAGTATATAGCAATACAAGCCTTTCTCAAGAAACAAGAAAAGTCTCAAATACACAATCTAACCCTACACCTAAAGGAGCTGGAGAAAGAATAAATAAATAAAGCCTAAACCCAGCAGGAGAAGAGAAAGATCAGAGCAGAAATCAATGAAAGAGAAACCAAAAGAACAGTAGAACAGATCAACGAAAGTAGGAGCTGGTTCTTTGAAAGAATTAACAAGATTGATAAACCCCTGCCCAGACTTATCAAAAAGAAAAGAGAAACGACCCAAATCAACAAAATCATGAATGAAAAAGGAGAGATCACAACCAACACCAAAGAAATACAAACAATTAGAAGAACATATTATGAGCAACTCTATGCCAGCAAATTAGGTAACCTGGAAGAAATGGAAGCATTCCTAGAGATGTATCAACTATCAAAACTGAACCAGGAAGAAATAGAAAACCTGAACAGACCTATAACCACTAAGGAAATTGAAGCAGTCATCAAAAATCTCCCAAAAAACAAAAGCCCAGTGCCAGATGGCTTCCCAGGGGAATTCTATCAGACATTTAAAGAAGAATTAATACCTATTCTCCTGAAACTGTTCCAAAAAATAGAAATGGAAGGAAAACTTCCAAACTCATTTTATGAGGCCACCATTACCTTGACCCCAAAACCAAAGACCCCATCAAAAAGGAGAATTACAGACCAATATCCTTGATGAACATGGATGCAAAAATTCTCACCAAAATACTAGCCAATAGGATCCAACAGTACATTAAAAGGATTATTCACCATGACCAAGTGGGATTTATCCCTGGGCTGCAAGGCTGGTTCAACATCTGCAAATCAATCAAAGTGAAACAATACATTAACAAAAGAAAGAACAAGAATCATATGATCCTCTCCATAGATGCAGAAAAAGCATTTGACCAAGTACAGCATCCTTTCTTGATCAAAACTCTTCAGAGTATAGAGATAGAGGGTACATACCTCAATATCATAAAAGCCATCTATGAAAAACCTACAGCGAATATCATTCTCAATGGGGAAAAGCTGAGAGCTTTTCCCCTAAGGTCAGGAACACAGTAGGAATGTACACTATCACCACTGCTATTCAACATAGTATTAGAAGTCCTAGCCACAGCAATCAGACAACAAAAAGAAATTAAAGGCATCCAAATCGGCAAAGAGAAAGTCAAACTCTCAGTCCTTGCAGATGATATGATACTGTATGTGGAAAACCCAAAAGACTCCACCCCAAAACTGCTAGAACTCATACAGGAATTCAGTAAAGTAGCAGGGTATAAAATCAATGCACAGAAATCAGTGGCATTCCTACACACCAACAACAAGACAGAAGAGAGACAAATCAAGGAGTCGATCCCATTTACAATTGCACCCAAAACCATAAGATACCTAGGAATCAATTTAACCAAAGAGGCAAAGGATCTGTACTCAGAGAACTGTAAAATACTCATGAAAGAAATTGAGGAAGACACAAAGAAATGGAAAAACGTTCCATGCTCATGGATTGGAAGAACAAATATTGTGAAGATGTCAATGCTACCTAGAGCAATCCACACATTCAATGCAATCCCCATCAAAATACCATCCACTTTTTTCAAAGAAGTAGAACAAATAATCCTAAAATTTGTATGGTACCAGAAGAGACCCCGAATAGCCAGAGGAATGTTGAAAAAGTAAAGCAAAGGCTGGTGGCATCACAATTCTGGACTTCCAGCTCCATTACAAAGCTGTCATCATCAAGACAGTATGGTACTGGCACAAAAGCAGACACACAGATCAATGGAACAGAATCGAGAGCCCAGAAATGGACCCTCAACTCTATGGTCAACTCATCTTTGACAAAGCAGGAAAGAATGTCCAATGGAAAAAAGACAGTCTCTTCAACAAATGGTGTTGGGAAAATTGGACAGCCACATGCAGAAGAATGAAACTGGACCATTTCCTTACACCACACACAAAAAAAGACTCCAAATGGTTGAAAGACCTAACCGTGAGACAGGAGTCCATTAAAATCCTAAAGGAGAACACAGGTAGCAACCTCTTCGACCTCAGCCGCAGCAACTTCTTCCTAGAAACATCGCCAAAGGCAAGGGAAGCAAGGGCAAAAATGAACTATTGGGATTTCATCCACATAAAAAGCTTTGGCACAGCAAAAGAAACAGTCCACAAAACCAAAAGACAACCGATAGAATGGGAGAAAATATTTGCAAATGACGTATCAGATAAAGGGCTAGTATCCAAAATCTATAAAGAACTTATCAAACTCAACACCCAAAGAACAAATAATCCAATCAAGAAATGGGCAGAAGACATGAACAGACATTTTTCCAAGGAAGACATCCAAATGGCCAACAGACACATGAAAAAGTGCTCAACATCGCTCGGCATCAGGGAAATCCAAATCAAAACCTCAATGAGATACCACCTCACACCAGTCAGAATGGCTAAAATTAATAAGTCAGGAAATGACAGATGTTGGCGGGGATGTGGAGAAAGGGGAACCCTCCTACACTGTTGGTGGGAATGCAAGCTGGTGCAGCCACTCTGGAAAACAGTATGGAGGTTCCTCAAACAGTTGAAAATTGAGCTACCATACGATCCAGCAATTGCATTCCTGGGTATTTACCACAAAGATACAAATGTAGGGATCTGAAGGGGTACTTGCACCCCAATGTTTATAGCAGCAATGTCCACAATAGCCAAACTGTGGAAAAAGCCAAGATGTCCATCGACAGATGAATGGATAAAGAAGAGGTGGTATGGAAGGTTATCCTGCCATCTATGACAATGGAATATTATGCAGCCATCAAAAGGAATGAAATCTTGCCATTTGCAACGATGTGG
This sequence comes from Callorhinus ursinus, assembly GCF_003265705.2. NCBI lineage: Eukaryota > Metazoa > Chordata > Mammalia > Carnivora > Otariidae > Callorhinus > Callorhinus ursinus. Next base: position 147,813,128 of record NW_027397063.1, read on the forward strand.
ATGGAACTGGAGGGTGTTATGCTGAGTGAAATAAGTCAATCAGAGAAAGACATGTATCATATGACCTCACTGATATGAGGAATTCTTAATCTCAGGAAACTGAGTGTTGCTGGAGTGGTGGGGGGTGGGAGGGACGGGGTGGCTGGGTGATAGACATTGGGTAGGGTATGTGCTCTGGTGAGCGCTGTGAATTGTGCAAGACTGTTGAATCACAGATCTGTACTTCTGAAACAATGGAACATATGTTAAGAAAAAAGAAAAAGAAGAAGATAGCAGGAGGGGAAGAATGAAGGGGAGTAAGTCGGAGGGGGAGATGAACCATGAGAGACGATGGACTCTGAAAAACAAACAGGGTTCTAGAGGGGAGGAGGGTCGGGGGATGGGTTAGCCTGGTGATGGGTTTTAAAGAGGGCACATTCTGCGTGGAGCACTGGGTGTTATGCACAAACAATGAATCATGGAACACTACATCAAGAACTAATGATGTAATGTATGGTGATTAACATAACAATAAAAAATTTTTAAAAAACCAAATACTTCAGAAATAAATTTACTGAGGAGCTAAAAGATCTGTACTTTGAAAACCATGGAACATTGGAAACCAAAAGAAATAAATGGAAGGCTATTCTGTGTCATGGATTGGAAGAATTAATATTGTGAAAATGTCCATGCTACCCAAAACCAAAGATTCAACTTAATTCCTATCAAAATTCTATTAACATTTTTACAGAAATAGAAAAAACAATTTTAAAATGCATATGAAACTACAACATAACCTGAGTGGCTAAAGCAATCTTGAATAAAAAGAACAAAGTAGGATGTGGTGTATTTATACAATGGAATATATATTATTCAGTCTTTAAAAAAAAGGTTATCCTGCCATCTATGACAACATGGATTAGCCTGGAGTATATTATGCTAAATGAAATAAGGCAGAGAGAGAAAGACAAGTCTGCATGATCTCACTTACATGTGGAACCTAAAAAAGTCTAACTCAGCAACAAATTAGAATAGTGGTTGTTACCAGGAGATGGGGAGTGGGGCAAAGGAGGAGATGTTAGCTAAACGGTACAAACTTGTAGTTATAAGATTATTAAGTTCTGGAGACCTATTTTACAGCATGATGACTGTAGTTGATAATAAGATATTGTGTACTTGAAATTTGCTGAGAGTAGATCTTGTGTTCTCTATACATACACACACAAACTAGGTGACATGATAGATACATTAATTATCTCAATAGTGACAATTATTTCACAATGTATACATCTAGTTAAATATGTATATCTTAAATATATACAATTTTTATTTGTCAACATGACTCAGTGTAACTGGAGAAAAAAAAAGTATCAATACCAATGCTAGCAAGGATGTGGAAAAAGTGTCATTAATTATCTCAGTAGTGACAATTATTTCACAGTATATACATCTAGTTAAATATGTATATCTTAAATATATACAATTTTTATTTGTCAGCATGCCTCAGTGTAACTGGAGAAAAAAAGTATCAATACCAATGCTAGCAAGGATGTGGAAAAAGTGTCTCATATGTTATTGGTGGGAATGTAAAATTGCATAGTCATTCTGGAAAATAACAGTTTCTTTAAAAACCAAACATGTAAAAATCAAGTACAGCAATTGAACTACTGGGCATTTATCCGAATTAAATGAAAACTTGTACTCACTTAAAAACTTGTGTACAAATGTTCATAGCAGCTTTAATTGTAATATCCAAAAACTGGGGGGAAATACAGATGTTCTTCAACAGGTGAATGAACAGTTCAATTGTATATCCATACCAAGGAAACTACTTAGCAGTAAAAATCAACAAACTATTGAAACGTGAAATGAATTGATCTCATTGTGTTGAATTTAAAAAGCCGATCTCAAAGGCCACATGCTACATGGTTTCATTTATATAACATTCTCAAAATGACAGAGCTATAGATATGGAGAACCAGTTATTCGTTGACAAGGGACACCAAGGGACAGGGCTTGGGGGATGAGTATAAATGGATAGTATGAGGAAGTTCCTTTGTGTGGTAATGGAACAGTTCTATATCTGTATTGTGGTGATGGTTACATAAATCTATACATAAGATAAAATTGCACAGAACTACGCACACACAGATGAATGCATGTAAAAAGTGGTGAAAACTGAATAATTAACAGTATTGTAACAATGTCAGTTTCCTAGTTTTTATGTTGCTCCACAATTATATAAGAAACCATCATTGGAAGAAGCTGGATGAAAGGTACCAGGACTGTGTACTATTTTGAAAATTCCTGTGAGTCTATAATTTATTTCAAAATAAATTTTTAAAGGTAAGTACATAGATATTGTCAAATTTCCCTCCAAGAAGGCTGTACCAATTTGTATATATGGTATGTATATATATGTTATGTTTGTATATATGGTATATGCGTATGTGTGTTAGTATATGCATTTTGGTATATGTACATGTATGTATGCACATAGGTATATGCACATCTATGTGGTATATATGCATATATAAATACACACATGTATATATATATATACAAGAATATATATATATATAACCAGAAACATAAGAGACTATTTAGCACAGCTTTGCTAATATAGTGTGTTGTCATACTTTTTAGTCTTCTTTAATCTGTTAGGTAACAAATGGTGTTTCAGTGTTCTAATTTGCTTTTCTTTTATTATAAATGAGTTTGAACATTTTCTTTTCACATATTTGAGGGTCATTTTTATACTTTTTGTTGTGAATTGTCTGCTCGTGTCTTTTCCCATTTTTCTATTGGATTCTGGTTCTTTGTTCCTTAAGTGTCAAGAGTTCTTAATATATTGTATTAGACCTTTATCTGTACTATATATTACAAATTTTTTTTCCACTTTGTCAGTTGTCTTTTGAATTTGTTTATGGTGGTTTTTGCATGGCAAAAAGTTTTATTTTTATTCAACCTAAATTAGCAATCTTTTTTTATTGCCTCAGTTTTGAGTCATAGTTTTTTATTGCATCTGAATTTTGAGTCATAATTTCCCAGCACCAAGATTTTTGGAGGAATTCACCCATGTTTTCTTCTATTACTTGTATGGTTTCATTTTTATAGTTAGGTTCATAATCTATTTGAAGTTTATTCTCATGTGTAGTGTAAGATAGAGATGTAATTTTTTCCCAATGCTTTTCCAGTTTTCCCAGAACCATTTATTTAGTTAGAGTGATTTGAGATGCTACCTTTATCATACTATAAATTTCATATGTGCTTGGGTCTGTGTCTGGACTTTGTATTCCCCTGCACCCGTTCCACATTATTTTAATTATAGAGTCTATAGTAGTATGCTTTAATGTTTTCGTGGGATAATCCCCTGCAAAATTTTTCTTTTCAGTGTCTTTCTTGCTCTTCTTGCATATGTGTTTTTACCACATGAACTTCAGTATCAACTTCCTAACCTCATATAGTAGCTTGTTAGTATTTTTATTGGAATTACATTAAATCTATGAATTAACTCAGTAAGAACTAACATCTTTATAATATTGAATTCTATTAAAAAACATGAAATGTTTTTCTGTTCAAATTTATCTGTCTTTCAGGAGTGTTTTAGAATTTTCCTCCTATAAGTATTTAATCTGTTGCTATTATAAATGAGTTTTTTATATGCTGTATTTCTTTATTTTTGTATATATAAAGGGCATTTTTGTTTGTAAATTTTATATTCTGTTAATTTACTCTAAAGTCTTTATTGTTTGACTTAGTTTCATCTTTGAATCTGTGGGCGTTTCCAGTTATACTATCATATCATTTGTGAGTAGAGATTGCTTTACTTCTTCTTTACCATTGTTATGCCTGTAAGTAATTTGTCTTATCTAATTGCCTTGGCTCATACCTCTAGTACAGTATTGAATAACAGTGGACATAGTGGACATCCTTTCATGTTCCTGATCTTAGTGGAAATATCTCCTAGAATTTTCTTATTAAATACAGTCATGGCTTTAGGACTACAGTATATATATTTAAACACTTTAAGGAAGTATCTCTCAGTTCCTATATTTGTAAGTGAATTGATGTTGAATTTTATCAAAGCCTTTTTAATATCTATGGAAATAATCATGATTTTTTTCTGTTAGATTTATTAATATGGTATATAATACTGATGGATTTTTTAATATTGAAGTTACCTTATATTTGTGAAGTGAATACCACTTTGTCATGGTGTGTCATTTCTTAAGGTGGTCTTGGATTCTGTTTGTCAATATTTTTTCAATTTTGTGGTATAGTACACTTAATATAAAACTTACCATCTTAACCATTTTTAAATGTACAGTTCAGTGGTATTAAATACATTCACATTGTTGTGCTACCATCACAACCATCATCCCCATAACTCTTCAATTTGAAAAACTGATTTGCTTGTTAATATTTTACCTTGCTTTTTGCATCACCATTATAAGTAATATTGTTTTACACTTTTCTTTCTCTGTTCTGCCTTTATCCAGTTTAAGTATCAATGTTATTTATACTTACTTCATGAAAGGAATTAGGAAGTTGTGCTTCCTTTTTAAGCTCTGGAATCATTTATAGAGCATTGGGACTAATTACCAAAATTGACGCCACAGTTGGCTGCTATATAGTACTCTTAGTTTGGTGGCATCCTCTTCTTTCTCCTTTTTTTCTTTTTCTCTTTCCAGTTGCCACAGGGTGCATCTTCTTTCATTTTTGTCTTTTTTTTTTCTTTCCCAGAAGCTATGCATTTTATAGATTGTGTTCTTTAAATCACACAAACTTTTAAGTTCCTTCTGTGTGCTTTGTGTTCTAATCTATTCAGATTCTTTTAAGCATTTTCAAGCTTAGTCTTTATGGTAGTACTTTTTTTATTCTTTTTTTTAATTTAGTTTAATTTTATTATGTTAGTCATCATACAATACATCATTACTTTTTGATGTAGGGACCCACGATTCAGTTTTCGTATGACACCCAGTGCTCCATGCAGTACATGCCCTCCTTAATACCCATCACTGGGCTAATCCATCCCCCACCCCCTCCCCTCTAAAACCCTCAGTTTGTTTCTCAGAGTCCATAGTCTCTCATGGTTCGTCTCTCCCTCCGATTCCCCCCACCTTCATTTTTCCCTTCCTTCTCCTAATGTCCTCCATGCTCTTCCTTATGTTCCACAAATAAGTGAAACCATATGATAATTGACTTTCTCTGCTTATTTCACTTAGCATAATCTCCTCCAGTCCCATCCATGTTGATGTAAAAGTTGGGTATTCATCCTTTCTGATGACTGAGACACATTCCATTGAATATATGAACCACATCTTTATCCATTCATCTGTTGAAGGGCATCTCAGCTCTTTCCACCGTTTGACTATTGCGGACATTGCTGCTATGAACATTGGCATGCATATGACCCTTCTTTTCACTACATCTGTGTCTTTGGGGTAGATACCTAGTAGTGCAATTCCTGGGTCATAGGGTAGCTCTGTTTTTAATTTTTTGAGGCACCTCCACACTGTTTTCCAAAGTGGCTGTACCAACTTGCATTCCCACAAACAGTGTAAGAGGGTTCCCCTTTCTCCACAACCTCTCCAACATTTGTTGTTTCTTGCCTTCTCAATTTTTGCCATTCTGACTGGTGTAAGGTGGTATCTCAATGTGGTTTTGATTTGGATTTGCCTGATGGCTAATGATGGTGAACATTTTTTCATGTATCTGTAGCCATTTGTATGTCTTCTTTGGAGAAGTGTCTGTTCATGTCTTGTGCCCATTTTTTGAAATGATTATTTGTTTTTTGGGTGTTGAGTTTGAGAAGCTCATTATTACATCTTGGTTACTAGCCCTTTATCTGTAGTGTCATTTGCAAATATATTCTCCCATTCTGTGGGTTGCCTCTTTGTTTTCTTGACAGTTTCCTTTGCTGTTCAGAAGGTTTTTATCTTGATGAAGTCCCAAAAGTTCATTTTTGCTTTTATTTCATTAGCCTCTGGAGATGTATCTTGAAAGAAGTTGCTGTGGCCAATGTCAAAGAGGTTACTGCCTATGCTCTCCTCTAGGATTTGGGTGGATTCCTGTCTCACATTGAGGTCTTTCATCCATTTTGAGTTTATCTTTGTGTATGGTGTTAGAGAATGGTCAAGTTTTATTCTTCTGTATATAGCTGTCCTGTTTTTCCAGCACAATTTATTGAAGAGACTGTCTTTTTTCCATTGCATATTTTTTTCTGCTTTGTCGAAGATTATTTGATCATAGAGTTGAGGGTGATATCTAGGCTCTCTATTCTGTTCCACTGGTCTGTATGTCTGTTTTGTGCCAGTACCATGCTGTCTTGATGCTCACTGCTTTGTAATATAGCTTGAAATCAGGCAGTGTGATGCTCCCAGCTTTGTTTTTCTTTTTCAACATTTCCTTGGCGATTTGGGGTCTTTTCTGAATCCATACAAAATTTAGGATTGTTTGTTCCAGCACTTTGAAAAATGTCATTGGAATTTTGATCGGGATGGTGTTGAAGGAATAGATTGCTCTGGGTAGCATAGACATTTTAACAATGTTTATTCTTCCAATCCATAAGCATGGAATATTTTTCCATCTTTTTGTGTCTTCTTCAATTTCTTTCATGAGTGTTTTGTAGTTCCTAGAGTATAGACTCAACCTTTTTGATTAGGTTTATTCCAGGGTTTCTTATGGTTTTTGGTGCTATTGTAAATGGAATCGTTTCTCTAATTTCTCTTTCTACAGTTGCATTGTTAGTGTATAAGGAAGCAACTGATTTCTGTGTTGATTTTGTATCCTGCCACATTACTGAATTGCTGTATGGGGTCTGGTAATTTGAGGGTGGAGTCTTTTGGATTTTCCCCATAAAGTATTATGTCATCTGCAAAGAGAGAGAGTTGGCTTCTTCTTTGCCAATTTGAATACCTCTTATTTCCTTTTGTCTTCTGATTGTTGTTGCTAGGACTTCTAGTACTATGTTGAACAATAGTAGTGGTGAGAGTGGGCGTGCTTGATGTGTTCCTGATGAGAATAAAAACACATCGGTCCAAAACCTATGGGATACTGCAAAGGTGGTCCTAAGGGGGAAATACATAGCCATCCAAGCCTCACTCAAAAAAATAGAAAAATCCCGAATTCACCAACTAACTTTACACCTTAAAGAACTAGAGAAAAAGCAACAAACAATGCCTAAGCCACGCATTAGAAGAGAAATAATTAAGATCAGAGCACAGATCAATGAATTAGAAACCAGAAACAGAGATCAGATCAACAAAACTAGAAGCTGGTTCTTTGAAAGAATTGATAAGGTCAATAAACCACTGACCAGACTTATCCAAAAGAAAAGAGAAAGGACCCAAATTAATAAAATTATGAATGAAAGGGGAGAGATCACGACTAACATCAAGGAAATGGAAACAATTAGAAATTATTATCAAGAACTATATGCCAATAAATTGAGCAACCTGGAAGAAATGGATGCCTTCCTGGAAACCTGTAAACTCCCAAGACTGAAACAGGAAGAAATTGACAACCTGAATAGGCCAATAACCAGCAGTGAGATTGAAGCAGTGATCAAAAACCTCCCAAAAAACAAGAGTCCAGGGCCTGATGGATTCCCTGGGGAATTCTACCACACATTCAAAGAAGAAATAATATCTGTCCTCCTGAAGCTGTTTCAAAAAACAAACAGAAGGAAAGCTTCCAGACTCATTCTATGAGGCCAGCATTACTTTGATCCCCAAACCAGGCAAAGACCCCATCAAAAAGGAGAATTTCAGACCGATATCCCTGATGAATATGGATTCTAAAATTCTCAACAAAATCCTAGCTAATAGACTCCAACAATACGTTAAAAGGATCACCCACCACGACCAAGTGGGTTTTATCCCCGGGATGCGAGAGTCTTTCAACATTCGCAAATCAACTAATGTGATAGAACACATTAATAAGAGGAGGGAGAAGAACCATATGGTCTCTCAATTGATGCAGAAAAAGCATTTAACAAATACAGCATCCTTTCCTGATTAAAACTCTTCAGAGTATAGGGATAGAGGGAACATTCCTCAAGTTCATAAAATCCATCTATCAAAAAGCCACAGTGAATCTCATCCTCAATGGGGAAAATCTGAAAGTCTTTCCCTTAGGATCAGGAACATGTGGTAGTATATTTTTAATCAATGTTAGGTCCTGCCTGTTCAGTTTTCCATGGGTTTTTTTTTTTTGCATTGTTTTTGTTTTGGTCTGTTTCTGCTTATCACAAATACTTGTTGGATCAGCAAGGGTAGAGTGGGAGCAGGAAAGATCAAGTGCTGGCTTTAATATTTTTTTCTCTTTTTATTCACAATCATTTTGAAGCTTTGGCACTCTCTGTCTTAAAGTTACCTTAAAGGCTTAAGGTACGGTTTCATGTGGAATTTGCTTTTTCCTTCTTGTTGCCTCTGGTTTGGGAAGGAAGTAGTGTGAAGTAGATATCTATGCATTTTCTATTTTCTTTAGCTCTTAGGAATTTTTTTTTTTTTTGCTCTTAGGAATTTTTATAGTATATTACTACATTCCTTTTTTTTTATAGTCTCTTAGGTATAAACTATAGAACAAATGAATTAGGGGCAATAGTGACTTTTGGAGGGTAAACATAATTAACCCTTTTTTATTGTTAAAGGTTACAGATGAGGCAATTTAAAAAGAACTGGAAATATGATTTAGATTCAGCCTTGAATGAAATAGAGGTATGACACTTATTTTTTTAAATGAATTGCTGGGATCTCTGAAAACCAGTAATAACAAACTTTGAATAGTGGGAAAAGTTTTTTAAATGCTGTTGTTATACAGAGAAAATGCTCAAGGAAAAGAAGTCTAGTATTTTTTAATACTTTGAAATGCAAACAATTTCTAGAGTTATGGACTCTTCTAGGAATAATTGTTCAGTTTCAAAATTAACATATTAAGGTATAATAATCTAAGGCTTATTAGCCTTTAATTTTTGTCGCTGGACAGACTCCGTGCACAAGAAGGTTGGCTTTCTTGTCATAATGCACAGATGGCTGCAGTATGTGAAATGATAGTGGAAAGCCACGGTCAGGGTGCCCTCTCCAGGCATTTGGAATATAAAAAATAGAGAACTTTCAGGATGATTTTGCTGTTTAGTTTAAGATCATTTTTGTACTCATCTAGTAATTGCTGGTCTAAATTAGCATTTATATCCTGAAATAATCTTTTTTTGGTGTGGAAAACTATTTCTTTGTTTACAGTAGAAAATAATAAGATGGTAAGTTTACTGAAATTATAGTCCCTTTCATATAAGAAATGTAATGTCCAAAATGATATTTGGGCCCCAAATTATAAACGGGGCCAAATAATAGCAAAATGCAATCTCTAAAAGTAGTAAAATAATGCATTTCTGTAGAGACGGCTCAAATCATATAGCTAATCATCTGTTTTCCATAAAATCTGTCTCCGCTGTCTAGTTCAGATTCGGGGGTGACATCATTAAGTACATTAGGAAAAGATTATTAAAACAAACGTACATTGCCATCCAGAAATTACAGAGACTATGCTATAGTCAGAAACACAAATTGTACAATAGTAAGTTATTGATGGTGTAACAATGTTAGTAAGTTTATAAGATCTACAGAGATTGTGTTATTAATTTCTATATATCTAATGCCTACATGTGCCTATTCCATAATGTTTTTATAAATGACATCTTTCTTTCTTTTTTCTTGTTTTGTCTCTAATAATTCTGATAGCATTGTAAAGAAAAAGGTGACTGGACCAAACTGGGAAATTTATACATTAACATAAAAATGGGCTGTGAAAACTTTGCAGATTTCCAGAGATTTTGTGCATGTATTGCTGAAACACTAACAAAAGACTGTAAAGAAGAGAGACCAGGTGTTCCATTTTGTCAGTTTGCTGAAACAGGTAAAATGTCACTGTTTAGGTCTATGTATTGTGTGTATTAGGGTGGTGCAGTGTTTTACCTGGAATGTAAAGCTCTTAGTATTTTCCATGTTGGGGATAAGTTAATATCGCAGATTTCAGATACTTCTCCTTCTCTTTATAAGTCTTTCATCTTTTTATTATCAAGTTAGATTATAATGATATAAGGTCAAGAATTGTTTTAATACCTCATGTTTCATGTTATTTGTATTTTCATTTAGATTGGTAAAACTATTGCTAGCAAATTATACTGGAGCTCTTGAATTATTGAATCATTAAAGTTGTTACTACCTTCACTACTACAAGTCAACAAAATTCATATGTTTTTGAGACTTTTTTTTTTTTTTTTGCATGAGCTCTTCACTGCTATATTTTTTATCAGAGGTCAGCAAACCTTTTCTGCAAAGGGCCAGGAGTAAATATTTTCGGCTTCACATAATCACATATGATCACACAATCATATAGTTTTCTTTTCCTTTCAAACAACCCTTTAAAAATAGGGGAACCATTCTTAGCTCACAAGCTATACAAAAACAGGCCACAGGCCAGGTTTGTCCTGTAGGCTGTGGTTTGTTTGCCAACACCTGGTCTATGTTCTAGTATCAATAATTTCATATTAATTTGCCTTTGCTGCCATTTTAAATGACTTTTTCACTTTTTTCCATATTCCTACTTTGTGTTTCAGTTAGCAAAGATCCACAAAATAGTGAAGTAGATAAAACTTTGCTGGGAAGAATCGGAATCAGTGCTATGTACTTCTATCACAAGCTGTTGCAGTGGTCCAAGGTATGTCATTAAATTTTTGTTTGGGCTTGGTACAGAGAGTGTTAATTTAAAAATTTTTTTAACAGAATATAGTTAACCCTGCAAATTAGAAATTTGCTAATAATTGTTATAAGTGGCAAAATGAGTCCCAGACTAGGAAGGTAGTGTATTCGGCAAGTGTGGAAAGGCAGTAGCATGAGACTGGCTATCCTGAAGAAGTATCGGAAGTATGCTAAGTATCATATTTATTTGAAGCAACTTTCAATACAGACTTTTGCTACCTCTTAAGTATTGATAACATCATAATTTTGCAGAAGTTCCAGACACTTTTTTAAGATTAACCCAGGGAACTCACAATTAACAGAACTCCTTAAAAATCACCTCCTAGAATGCTCTGGAACACTATATACCATATATCTTGATATCTGCCTTTGAGGTTTAGCTCACCATAGAAGTGGTCTAGTTCTTCTGGACCATACTGAACTACCATTCTTTAGATTTCCCTGCAGTATAGATTCAATAAAGTGAAATAAAATAGAGGACAGGAAAATCTAAAATAGGAAGGACATGCTGAGGGATGAATGGAGCAGTTGAGAGTGTGGTCAGTACTGAATCAGCTATTACAATGTATCTTTTGTTATTTCCTTCTTATAAAAAGGTTATTTCATAACTGAATATGTTCAATAACATTTAAGTACATGGTCACTCATACATATATAAATTCATGGATTTTTTTTTTTACTAAAAAAAAAAAAAAACAACAGCAATGGAATCCTTGTACATAAGGTCTCCAGTCTCCAAGGTCTTCAAGAGGTTAGCATTCACTGTGCAGTAGGCCTGGGATGGGCAGAATATGCCTTGTCCCTGATCTCACAGTCTAGCTTAAGGTTCATCATAGCATTAATTTCTTGGATATTTAATGCTTGAGAAATTGAGGACTACATAAACTATTTTTGACAAAGATTGATTTTGCTGAAATTTTAGGGTATATTTTAATTTTATTTGTTGTGATTATTTCTTAAGAGGCTGGTGAGTTTGTGCCTATATTGTAATTTAAAATTTTTGCTATCTTATTTGGAATGAATATTTTATTTTACTTAGTATGATTTTTTTTAGTGAAACCTATTCCTTTTGAACACAAAAGTAAAACCACTGAAATTAAGCTAGAGCTATCTCCTTAAAAATGCATTCATTTCTGTAATCAACTTAAAAGTACCTTGACATCACAATATGCATCTGACTCAAATAGTATAGAATATAATATAAAACCACAAACTAAGGGCCCAGTCTGACCCACAGCCTGTTTTTGTACATCTCAAGAGCTGAGAATGTTTTTTACATTTTTAAAGAGCTAGAAAATAAAAACAGCAACAACCAAAAAGAATGTGCAGCTGACCAAATGTGGCCTGTAGAGCCTAAGTGTTTACTATCTGGCTAATCTTAGAAAAGGTTTGCTGACCCCTTATATAAAATAATACTATATATGTCTAATTTCTGATGTCCAAACTGGAGAGAATCTTTATGTAGACTATGTGAAATAATTAGTCTGTTGAATCAAAAAAACAATTTTCAGCCAGCAGTTTATTCTTTTCTTTTCCCCACTATCATTATGGAAATTTGACAAAACATTATCTTGATTTTCACTGTCTCTCCCTCTTGGCTCCTAGGGTAATCAACAGAAGTACCAAAATGTATAGTTAGTAGTTTTCCACATTAGGGCAAGAAATCCTTTTTCCAAATGAAATCTTTAGGGGAAGCACAAGTATAAAAACACTTGAAAAGGTGGGTCAGCAGGGTGAGGGTTAATATGAGGCAAAGCCCTGCTTCCTCCCCTTCCCTGTCTGTCTCTGTGGCTAAGCAGGAGGGAGCCTAAGGAAAGAGTCTTTTGAGAACCATCTGTCTAGAAGGATGATTCAAATTGGATAATTGACTTCTGTATAATTACTGATGTTATTTATATCTCTGTGATACTCTGAATGATAATTAGTGTTCTTTATTTTTACTCTAGGGAAGGAAAGTCTTAGATAAACTATATGAATTAAAAATACATTTTACAAGTTTAAAGGGACTTACAGGGCCCGAGAAGCTAGCACCAAGATGTCAAATTGTGAATATTGCAGCAGAAATTTTTCTAAAAAGTGGAAGCCTAGATGGTGCCATTTGGGTATTGAGGGGTAAGTTATGATATATGCAAGCATAACATAATTTGTTGTTATAAATTCTTGTGCAATTACCTTACATTGATGTTGAATTGTGGGTGGTAATTTGGCCTAGTAAACCTTAGTGATCATGTAGGTAGGTAGGTGGTTATTGTGTAAAATGGAAGGAGAAAGTTAACCTCATTTTTTTTTTTAAGATTTTATTTATTTATTTAAGAGACAGCGAGAGAAAGCACGATCTGGGGGCAGGGGCAGTGGGGACAGGAAGAAGCAGAGCAGGGAGCCAGATGCGGGACTTGATCCCAGGACCCTGGGATCACTACCTGAGCCAAAGGCAGACGCTTAACCAACTGAGCCACCCAGGCACCCAAAAGTTAACCTTACTTTAAAGAAAAAATTGTATGACCTTTTATTGAAAAGCTAGTTCTTACTTTGGCCTAGGGACCATACAAAAATGCTTTACCTGGATTATCTCAGTTCATCTTCATAGAAACCCTCTGAGTTTAGAATTAGTACAACCCCCCCTTTTTTTTTGATAAAAAATGTCACAGACATCAAGCAACTCGCCAAAAATGACATAACAAGTAAGATGTAGAGGCTAGATTCAAACCCAGACAGTCCAGCTTCAGAGCCCAGGCATCAGTTGCTATCTGAGATAGGGAAATCCCTATTGTAATCTGCATAAACTCTTATCTTTGTATATACAGTCAAACATGACTTCAAACCAAGACAAGTAAAGCTTCCTTCCCTAGTAAGTCAATCCATCTAGCAGAAATTACAATGAAATTAAGTCAGCAGAAGCACCTAAGATTAGTTTGCTATGAGGTAAATAAAAATTTAGAGAGCACACTGGTAACACAGCATGCTATCTACTGGTAGCTCTGGCTACTTGAACCATCAGGCAGACTTTATTTGATAAAATGGGATAACAACAGAGAAACCTCAAGAATCTCTGGGTTTCTACATCAAAAACTAATGATGTAATGTATGGTGATTAACATAACAATAAAAAATAAAAAGAATCTCTGGGTTTAGGTGGGAAGACGGAATATACACACAAGTAAAGCAAATAGATAACCTTTACACTGACACACAAACACACATACCAGCACACATACATATTCATATACATATGAATATATAATTAACATATATTATTTATATGGAATCATTACATATATATAATACTTTGTTCAGGGCTGAGAGTATAGGGAATACAGAGGTTGTGAATGGACTTCAGGATCAAAAACTTCGAAAAGTTTTTCTTCAACTTAACAAACATAGCCAGTGAAGTTTACTAGGTGGAGAAGAGTAACCAAAATACAAAAATAGAAATTAGCTAAATGTAAGCCAGGCTTTCTTTGTTAGAAAGAAGAGATGTGGCAAGAAATGGAAAGGTTAAAATAGTTGATAAAAATGAGCTTGAGGCACCTTGTGACAGGAAACTTCAGCCTAAAATTTCTGGCAAAACTAGTCTTTCTCAAACTAGAGCCTAAAGGAGAGTTTATGGGAGGGTATGGGATGGTCTATGGAGATTTTAAATTTTTACAATTTCAGTGTTATCTTTAAAAATTGTATAAGTTAAAAACACAGGATTCTCTTTTGCAGGGACCATTTCAATTGAAAGTCACTTTCATAAATAAAAATTTACTTCTTCAAAAGAAGGGCCCACAGAAGTATGCTTACTTCTTCCCAGAATTTTTTTTTCTTTTTTGGTGTTTCAAAATCAGGGTTTTTGTTTGTTTGTTTTGCTTTTTTTAAATTTTTTTATTATATTCAATTAGCCAACATATAATACATCACTAGTTTTTGATGTAGTGTTCAATGATCCATTAGTTGCATATAACACCCAGTGTTCATCACCACACGTGCCCTCTTTAATAATAGCCATCACCCAGTTACCCCATCCTCCCACCCCCCTCCCTTCTGTAACCCTCAGTTTGGCTCCCGGATTCCAGAGTCTCTCCTGCTTTGTCTCCCTCTCTGATTTCTTTCCAGTTTTCCCTCCCTTCCCCTGTGGTCCTCCACATGATTCCTTACGTTCCACATATGAGTGAAACCATATCCTAATTTTCCTTCTCTGATTAACTTAATTTCACTTAACATAATCCTGTCCAGTTCCATCCATGTCAGTGCAAATGGTAGGTATTCATCCTTTCTGATGGCTGAGTAATATTCCATTGTATGTATATACCACCTCTATTCATCTGTTGAAGGACATCTCGGCTCCTTCCACAGTTTGGCTATTGTGGACATTGCTGCTATAAACACTGGGGTGAATATGCCCCTTCTTTTAACTACATCTGTATCTTTGGGGTAAATACCTAATAGTGCAATTGCTGGATCTTAGGGTAGCTCTGTTTTTAATGTTTTGAGGAAGCTCCTGTTTCCCAGAATGGCTATACCAACTTGCATTCCCACCAACAGTGTAAGAGGGTTACCCTTTCTCCACATCCTCACCAACATTTGGGTTTCCTGTTTTGTTATTTTTTGTCATTCTAACTGGTATAAGGTGGTATCTCATTGTGGTTTTGATATGTATTTCCCAGATAGCTAGTGAGGTTGAACATTTTTTCATGTGCCTGTTAACTATTTGTATGTCTTCTTTGGAGAAGTGTCCATTCATGTCTTCTGCCCATTTCTTGACTGGATTATTTGTTTTTTGGGTGTTGAGTTTGAGAAGTTCTTTATAGATCTGGGATACCAGCCCTTTATCCATAATTTCAATTGCAAATATCTTCTCCCATTCCATGGGTTGCCTCTTTGTTTTGTTGACTGTTTCCTTTGCTGTGCAGAAACTTTTTATCTTGATGAAGTCCCAAAAGTTCATGTTCACTTTTGTTTCCCTTGCCTTTAGAGGCATGTCTTGAAAGAAGTCGCTGTGGCTGATGTCAAAGAGGTTACTGCCTATGTTCTCCTCTAGGATTTGGATGGATTCCTCTCTCACATTGAGGTTTTTCATCCATTCTGAGTTTATCTTTGTGTGTGGTGTAAGAGAATGGTCCAGTTTCATTCTTCTGCATGTAGCTCTCCAATTTTCCCAGCACCATTTGTTGAAGAAACGGTCTTTTTTCCATTGGATATTTTTTCCTGCTTTGTTGAAGATTAGTTGACGATAGAGTTGAGGGTCCATTTCTGGGGTCTCTGTTCTGTTCCATTGATCTATGTGTCTGTTTTTGTACCAATACCATGCTGTCTTGATGATCGCAGCTTTGTAATATAGCTTGAAGTCAGGCATTGTGATGCCCCAGCTTTGGCTTTCTTTTTCAAGGATCCCCTGGCGATTTCAGGTCTTTTCTGGTTCCATACAAATTTTAGGATTGTTTGTTCCAGCTCTGTGAAAAATGTCGATGGTATTTTGATAGGGATCGCATTGAAAGTGAAGATTGCTTTGGGCAGCATAGATATTTTCACAATGTTTATTCTTCCAATCCATGAGCATGGAATGTTTTTCCATCTCTTTGTGTCTTCCTCAGTTTCTTTCATAAGTGTTCTGTAGTTTCTAGAGTATAGATCCTTTACCTCTTTGGTTAGGTTTATTCTTAGGTATCTTATGGGCTTTGGTGCTATTGTAAGTGGAATCGATTCCTTAATTCCTCTTTCTTTAGTCACATTGTGTGTATAGAAAAGCCACTGATTTCTGTGCGTTGATTTTGTATCCTGCTATGTTGCTGAATTGCTGCATGAGTTCTAGTAATTTGGCAGTGGAGTCTTTTGGGTTTTCCACATAAAGTATCATGTCATCTGCAAAGAGAGAGAGTTTGACTTCTTCTTTGCCCATTTGAATGCCTTTTACTTCTTTTTGTTGTCTGACTGTTGAGGCTAGGACTTCTAGTACTATGTTGAACAAAGTGGTGAGAGTGGGCATCCCTGTTGTGTTCCTGACCTTAAGGGAAAAGCTCTGTTTTCCCCATTGAGAATGGTATTTGCTGTGGGCTTTTTGTAAATGGCTTTTATGATATTGAGGTACATTCCCTCTGTCCCTATACTTTGAAGAGTTTTAATCAGGAGAGGACGCTGTATTTTGTCAAATGCTTTTTCTGCATCAATTCAGTGGGTCATATGGGTCTTTGTTTGGTTTGGGGATCAGGGTAGTTCTGGCCTTATAGAATGAGTTTGGAAGTTTTCCTTCCATTTCAATTTTTTGGAACAGCTTCAGTAGAATAGGTATGATTTCTTCTTTCAGTGTTTGGGAGAATTCCCCTGGGAAGCCATCTGGCCCTGGACTCTTGTTTTCTGGGAGGTTTTTGATTACTGCTTCAATTTCCTTGCTGGTATGTTCAGATTGTCTATTTCTTCCTGTTTCAGTCTTGGTAGTTTATAAATGTCCAGAAATGCATCCATTTCTTCCAGATTACCTAGTTTGTTGGCATATAGCTGCTGGTAATAAGTTCTAATAATTGTCTCTATTTCTTTGGTATTGGTCGCGATTTCTCCCCTTTCGTTCATGGTTTTATTAATTTGGGTCCTTTCTCTTTTCTTTTGCAAAAGTCTAGCCAGACTTTTATTGATCTTATTAATTCTTTCAAAGAACTAGCTTCTAGTTCTGTTGATCTGTTTTGTTCTTCTAGTTTCTGTTTCATTGAATTCTGCTCTAATCTTTATTATTTCTCTTCTCCTGCTTGGTTTAGGCTTTATTTGCTGTTCTTTCTCCAGATCCTTTAGGTGTAAGGTTAGCTTGTGCATTTGGAATTTTTCTAATTTTTAGAGAGGGGCTTGGATGACTATGTACTTCCCTCTAAGGACTGCTTTTGCAGTATCCCACAGGTTCTGAACCAATGTCTTTTCATTTTCTTGGTTTGCATGAATTGTTTAAGTTCCTCTTTAATTTCCTGATTGACCCATTCATTCTTTAGCAGGATGCTTTTTTTTTTTTTAAGATTTGATTTATTTACTTGACAGAGAGAGGCACAGCGAGAGAGGGAACACAGGCAGGGGGAGTGGGAGAGGGAGAAGCAGGCCTCCTGCTGAGCAGGGAGCCCAATTTGGGGCTCCATCCCAGGACCCTGGGATCATGACCTAAACTGAAGGCAGACGCTTAAGGACTGAGCCATCCAGGCACCCCGGCAGGATGCTTTTTAACCTCCAAGTGTTTGCGTTCCTTCCTAATTTTTCTTTGTGGTTGAGTTCCGATTTCAATGCATTGTGGTCTGAAAATATTCAGGAAATAATCTCAGTCTTTTGGTGTCAGTTGAGACCTGATTTGTGACCCAGTTTGTGATCTCTTCTGGAGAAAGTTCCATGTGCACTGGAGAAGAATGAGTATTCTGTTGTTTTAGGATGGAATGTTCTGTATATATCTATGAAGCCTGTCTGGTCCAAGGTGTCCTTCAAAGCTCTTGTTTCTTTTTTGATCTTCTGCTGAAATGATCTGTCTGTTGCTGTGAGTGGAGTGTTGAAGTCTCCTACTATTAATGTATTATTATCAATATGATTCTTTATTTGGTTTAATAGTTGGTTTATGTAGTTGGCTGCTTACATGTTGGGGGCATGGGTATTTACAATTGTTAGATTTTCTTGTTGGATAGACCCTTTAAGTATGATATAGTGTCCCTCTACATCTCTTTGGTTTAAAATCTAATTTGTTAGGGGGTGCCTGAGTGGCTCAGCCATTAAGCGTCTGCCTTTGGCTTGGGTCCTGATCCTGGGGTCCTGGGATCGAGTCCCTCATCAGGCTCCCTGCTTAGTGGGAAGCCTGCTTCTCCCTCTCCCACTCCCCCTGCTCATGTTCCCTCTCTCGCTGTGTCTCTCTCTGTCAGATAAATAAATAAAATCTTTAAAAAAATAAATAAGAAATAAAATCTAATTTGTTTGGTATGAGAATTGCTACCCCAACTTCTTTTTGAGGTCTGTTGGCATGATAAATGGTTCTCCACCCCTTCACTGTCAATCTGGCGGTATCTTTAGGTTCAAAATGAGTCTCATAGAGACAGCATATGGATGGGTCCTGCTTTTTTATCCAATCTGAAACCCTGTGCCATTTTATGGGAGCATTCAGCCCATTCATTGAGAGTAACTATTGAAAGATATGAATTTAGTGCCATCATATTGCCTGTTTCTATAGAGTCCCTGTTTCTATAGATTGTCCCTGTAAATTCCTGATCTATATTACTCTTAGGTTCTTTCCTCTTTTATTTTTTTTTAAAGATTTTATTTATTTATTCATGAGAGAGAGAGGCAGAGGGAGAAGCAGGCTCCCAAGGAGCAGGGAGCCCCACACGGGACTCGATCCCAGGACCCTGGGATCACGACCTGAGCCGAAGGCAGACTCTTAACCATCTGAGCCACCCAGGCACCCTCTTTCTTCTTTTATAGAATCCCCTTTAATATTTCTTGCAGGGCTGGCTTGGTGGTCACATATTCTTTCAGTTTTTGCCAGTCCTGTCAGCTCTTCCTTTCTTCTTCCTTTCTGAATGACAGCCTTTCAGGATAAAGTATTCTGGGCTGCATGTTCTTCTCATTTAGTACCCTGCATATGTCTTGCCAGCGCTTTCTGGCTTTCCAGGTCTCTGTGGACAGGTCTGACGTTATTCTGATGTTCCTTCCTCCGTACTAAGGAATCTCTTCCCCCTAGCTACTCTCAGGGTAGCTTCCTTGGCTCTAAGATTTGCAAGCTTCACTATTATATGTCGGGGTGTTGATCTATTTTTATTGATTTGGGGAGGGGTCCTCACTGTGTCTTGGACACGAATGCTTGTTTCCTTCCCCAGATTAGGGAAGTTCTTAGCTATGATTTGCTCAAATATACCTTCTTGTACACTCTCTCCATTCCCTCAGGAATCCCAATAATTCTGACATTGGAGCATTTCATGGCATCATGGATCTAAGTCTGTTCTCATGGGTTACCAGCTGCCTATCCCTATGTTCTTCAGCTTCCTTGCTTTATATCAGCTTATCTTCTAGATCACTAATTCGTTCTTCTGCCTCATTTACCCTGGCTGTTAAGAGTATCCAGTTTAGACTGTATCTCATTCATAGCATTTTTTAATTTCAGCCTGATTAGATTCATTTCTGCCCTTAGAGAGTCTATATTGTCACTAATGCTTTTCTCAAGCCTAACTATTGACTTCATGATTGCTACCCTGAAGTTTATCTCTGACGTCTTGCTTATATCCATAGCCATTAGATCTGTGGCAGAGGACATTATCTCTGGTTCTTTTCTTTATTGGGAGTTCCTCCTCCTAGTCATTCTGTTGAGGGATGGTTGAGGGAATGTACAGAGTCCAAAATACCAACCACTACGTAAGCAAAATGCACCTTAGAAGAAATCTGAAGTGGTCGAAAACTACCACAGAGACGCCACCAAAGCCAAGATGATCCAAAACAATAAAGAAAGAAAGAAAAGAGAAAAAAAAATGAGTGGGTGGGGAGTGAGGAGGATGATTATAATCTCTCAGGGTGGACACAGCAGGGTGATCTGCCCGTTCCTGCTTGATTTTCAGTCTGTGTGTTAGAAGACACTATATCCCAAAATTGCAAAGAAATCAGAAATTATGTATATATCAAGATAAAATTGAATAGAATGAAAAACAGTTTAGTATGGGGCATAAATCTATAAAAACGTGAAAAAAAAGTGTCTTAAAAACATAGGTTGTGAAATAAGAATCTATTTGAAATAAGAGCAGGGTTAAAAAAAAAAGAAGAAGAAGAAAGAAGGAGAAGGGGGAGGGGGAGAGGAGGAGAGGAGAAGAGGAGAGAAGAAAGAAGAAGAAGAAGAAAGTAACACCCAATGCTCCATTCAGTATGTGCCCTCTACCCATCACCAGGCTAACCCATCCCCCCACCCCCTCCCCTCTAGAACCCTCAGTTTGTTTCTCAGAGTCCATAGTTTCTCAGGTTCATCTCCCCCTCCAATTCCCCCCTTCATTTATCCCTTCCTGCTATCTTTTTTATTTTTTAACTAATAATGTATTATTTGTTTCAAAGGTACAGGTCTGTGATTTAACAGTCTTACACAATTCACTGCGCTCACCATAGCGCATTCCCTCCCCAATGTCTATCACCCAGCCACGCCATCCCTCCCACCCCCACCACTCCAGCAACCCTCAGTTTGTTTCCTGAGATTAGGGAATTCCTTATATCAGTGAGATCCTATGATACATGTCTTTCTCTGATTGACTTATTTCGCTCAGCATAATACCCTCCATTTCCATCCACCTCATCACAAATGGCAAGATTTCATTTTTTTGATGGCTGCATGATATTCCATTGTGTGTGTGTGTGTGTGTGTGTGTGTGTGTGTGTGTATACACCCCATTTTCATTATCCATTCGTCTGTCGTTGGACATCATAGCTCTTTCCATTGTTTGGCTATTGTGGACATTGCTGCTATAAACATTGGGGTGCATGTACCCCTTTCGAACACTACATTTGTACCTTTAGAGTAAATACTAGGAGTGCAATTGCTGGGTCTTGTGGTAGCTCTATTTTCCACTTTTTGAGGAACCTCCATACTGTTTTCCAGAGTGGCTGCACCAGCTTGCATTCCCACCAACAGTGTAGGAGGGTTCCCCTTGCTCCACATCCCCGCCAACATCTGTCGTTTCCCGACTTGTTGATTTTAGCCATTCTGACTGGTGTGAGGTGGTATCTCATTGAGGTTTCGATTTGGATTTCCCTGATGTCGAGCGATATTGAGCACTTTTTCATCTGTTTGTTGGCCATTTGGATGTCTTCTTTGGAAAAATGTCTGTTCATGTCTTCTGCCCATTTCTTGATTGGATCATTTGTTCTTTGGGTGTTCAGTCTGATAAGTTCTTTATACATTTTGGATACTAGCCCTTTATCTGATATGTCATTTCCAAATATCTTCTCCCATTCTGTCAGTTGTCGTTTGGTTTTGTTGACTATTTCTTTTGTTGTGCAAAAGCTTTTTATCTTGATGAAGTCCCAATAGTTCATTTTTGCCCTTGCTTCCCTTGCCTTTGGCAATGTTTCTAGGAAGAAGTTGCTGCAGCTGAGGTCAAAGAGGTTGCTGCCTGTGTTCTCCTTTAGGATTTTGATGGACTCCTGTCTCACACTTAGGTCTTTCAACCATTTGGAGTCTATTTTTGTGTGTGGTGTAAGGAAATGGTCCAGTTTCATTCTTCTGCATGTGGTTGTCCAATTTTCCTAACACCATTTATTGAAGAGACTGTCTTTTTTCCATTGGACACTCTTTCCTGCTTTTTTGAAGATTAGTTGACCATAAAGTTGAGGGACCATTTCTGGGGTCTCTGTTCTGTTCCATTGATCTAGGAGTCTGTTTTTGTGCCAGTACCGTACTGTCTTGATGATGACAGCTTTGTAATAGAGCTTGAAGTCCGGAATTGTGATGCCTCCAGCTTTGCTTTTCTTTTTCAACATTCTTCTGGCTATTCGGAGTCTTTTCTGGTTCCATACAAATCTTAGGATTATTTGTTCCATTTCTTTGAAAAAACTTGACGGTATTTTGATAGGGATTGCATTAAATGTGTAGATTGCTCGAGGTAGCATTGATATCTTCACAATATTTGTTCTCCCAGTCCATGAGCATGCAACATTTTTCCATTTCTTTGTGTCTTCCTCAATTTCTTTCATGAGTATTTTATAGTTTTCTGAGTACAGATTCTTTGCCTCTTTGGTTAGATTTATTCCTAGGTATCTTATGGTTTTGGGTGCAGTTGTAAACGGGATCAACTCCTTAATTTCTCTTTCTTCTGTCTTGTTGTTGTTGTATAGGAATGCCACTGATTTCTGTGCATTGATTTTATATCCTGCCACTTGACTGAATTCCTGTATGAGTTCTAGCAGTTTTGGGGTGGAGTCTTTTGGGTTTTCCACATAAAGTATGATATCATCTGCAAAGAGTGAGAGTTTGACTTCTTCTTTGCCCATTCAGTTGCCTTTTCTTTTCTTTTGTTGTGTGATTACTGAGGCTAGGACTTCTAATACTATGTTGAATAGCAGTGGTGATAGTGGACATTCCTACTGTGTTCCTGACCTTAGGGAAAAAGTTCTCAGTTTTTCCCCATTTAGAATGATACTCACTGTGGGCTTTTCATAAATGGCTTTTATGATATTGAGATATGTACCCTTTATCCCTATACTCTGAAGAGTTTTGATCAAGAAAGGATGCTGTACTTGGTCAAATGCTTTTTCTGCATCTATTAAGAGGATCATAGGGTTCTTGTTCTTTCTTTTATTAACATATTGTATCACATTGATTGATTTGCAGATGTTGAACCAACCTTGCAGCTCAGGGATAAATCCCACTTGGTCGTGGTGAATAATCCTTTTAATGTACTGGTGGATCCTATTGGCTAGTATTTTGGTGAGAATTTTTGCATCCATGTTCATCAAGGATATTGTTCCATAGTTCTCCTTTTTGATGGGGTCTTTGTCTGGTTTGGGGATCAAGGTAATGGTGGCCTCACAAAATGAGTTTGGAAGTTTTCCTTCCATTTCTATTTTTTGGAACAGTTTCAGTAGAATAGGTATTAATTCTTCTTGAAATGTGTGGTAGAATTGCCCTGGGAAGCCATCTGGCCCTGGGCTTTTTTTTGTTGGGAGATTTTTGATGACTGCTTCAATTTCCTTAGTGGTTATAGATCTGTTCAGGTTTTCTGTTTCTTCCTGGTTCAGTTTTGGTAGTTGATAGATCTCTAGGAATGCATCTGTTTCTTCCAGATGATCTAATTTGCGGGCATATACTTGCTCATAATATGTTCTTATAATTGTTTGTATTTCTTTGGTGTTGGTTGTGATCTCTCCTCTTTCATTCATGATTTTATTTGTTTGGGTCATTTCTCTTTCTTTTTGATAAGTCTGGCCAGGGGTTTATCAGTCTTATTAATTCTTTCAAAGAACCAGCTAACACAAATTTGATTTGTTTCATTGATCTGCTCTACTGTTCTTTCGGTTTCTATTTCATTGATTTCTGCTCTGAACTTTATTATTTCTCTTCTCCTGCTGGGTTTAGGCTTTATTTGCTGTTCTTTCTCCAGCTCCTTTAGGTGTAGGGTTAGGTTGTGTATTTGAGACCTTGTTTCTTGAGAAAGGCTTGTTTTGCTATATACTTTCCTCTTAGGACTGCCTTTGCTGTATCCCAAAGATTTTGAACAGTTGTGTTTTCATTTTCATTGGTTTCCATGAATTTTTTTAATTCTTCTTTAATTTCCTGGTTGACCCATTCATTCTTCAGTAGGATGCTCTTTAGCCTCCCTCTATTTGAGTTCTTACCGACTTTCCTCTTGTGATTGAGTTCTAGTTTCAAAGCATTGTGGTCTGAAAATATGCAGGGAATGACCCCAATCTTTGGGTACCAGTTGAGACCTGATTTGTGACCTAGGATGTGATCAATTCTGGAGAATGTTCCATGGCTCTAGAGAAGAATGTGTATTCTCTTGCTTGGGAATGGAATGTTCTGAATATATCTGTGAAGTCCATTTGATCCAGTGTGTCATTTAAAGTCTTTATTTCCTTGTTATCTTTTGCTTAGATGATCTGTGCAATTTAGTGAGGGGGGTGTTAGGGTCCCCTAGTATTATTGTATTGTTGTCAATGTGTTTCTTTGCTTTTGTTATTAATTGGCTTATGGTTTTCCACCTCCTCACTTTCAATCTGGGGGTGTCTTTGGGTCTAAAGTGAGTCTCTTGCAAACAGAATATCAATGGGTCTTATTTTTTTATGCAGTCAGATACCCTGTGTCTTTTGATTTGGGGTATTTGGTCCATTTACATTCAGAGTAACTATCGAAAGATATGAATTTAGTGCCATTGTATTGCCTGTAAGGTTACTGTTACTGTGTATTGTCTGTGTTTCTTTCTGGTCTATGTTACTTTTAGGCTCTCTCTTTGCTTAGAGGACCCCTTTCAGTGTTTCTTGTAGGGCTAGTTTTGTGTTTGCAAATTCCTTTAGTTTTTGTTTGTCCTGGAAGCTTTTTATCTCTCCTTCTATTTTCAATGACAGCCTAGCTGGATATAGTATTCTTGGCTGCATATTTTTCTCATTTAGTGCTCCGAATATATCACGCCAGTCCTTTCTGGCCTTCCAGGTCTCTGTGCTAGGTCTTTGCCAATCCTATGTTTCTACCATCATAGGTTACAGATCTCTTGGGAGACCAAGCTGCTTTCAGGATTTTCTCTTTGTCTCTGAGACTCGTAAGTTGTACTATTAGATGTCGGGTGTTGACCTATTTTTATTGATTTTGATGGCTGTTCTCTGTGCCTGCTGGATTTTGATGCCTGTCTCCTTCCCCAAATTAGGGAAGTCCTCTGCCATAATTTGCTTCAATATACCCTCTGCCCCTGTCTCTTTTTCTTCTTCTTCTGGGATCCCAAGTATTCTAATATTGTTTCGTCTTATGGTATCACTTAACTCTCGAATTCTGCCCTCATGATCCAGTAGTTGTTTATCTCTCTTTCTCAGCTTCTTTATTTTCCATCATTTGGTCTTCTG
Source organism: Callorhinus ursinus (assembly GCF_003265705.2). Classification (NCBI taxonomy): domain Eukaryota; kingdom Metazoa; phylum Chordata; class Mammalia; order Carnivora; family Otariidae; genus Callorhinus; species Callorhinus ursinus. The sequence goes on from NW_027397063.1 coordinate 147,838,384, forward strand.
TATCACTAATTCTCTCTTCTGCCTCATTTATCCTAGCAGTTAGAGCCTCCATTTTTTATTGCACCTCATTAATAGCCTTTTTGACTTCGACTTGGTTAGATTTTAGTTCTTCTGTTTCTCCAGAAAGGGTTTCTGTAATATTTTCCATGCTTTTCTCAAGCCCAGCTAGTATCTTTAAAATCGTCATTCTGAACTCTAGTTCTGAGATCTTACTAATGTCCATATTGATTAGGTCCCTGGCAGTCGGTACTGCCTCTTGTTCTTTTTTTTGAGGTGATTTTTTCCATCTTGTCATTTTATCCAGGGGACAATTGATGAATGAGAGAACAAAATGCTAACAGGGTAACAGTGTCCCCAGAGAAATATGCACTAAACAAATCAGAAGAGACCTGAAACTGGGGGAAGACAAAGAGAAAGAAATAAAAAATTAAAAAAAAGGAAAAAGAGAAAGATAAAAACAAACAAACAAAAAACAGAATATGAGCAGATATGATCAGGGTGGTGCATAGATCAGTGCCACACACTAGATTTTGGGCGTTTTGGTCTGTTAGAAGATAGTGCCTCCCAAAATTTTAAAGAAAGGAAAACTTATATATGCGCAAAAATAGGGGTCAATGCGATGAAGGGATGGGATATGACTGTAAAGATGAAAATTATAAAAGATTTTATAAAAGGAATTGATAAGAAGTTGGTTGAAAAAAGAAGAGGATTTAAAAAAATAAAAGGGAGAGAATGTGATCAGGCAGGAGACAAGAACAAAGCCATACACTAGAGATTTAGGGTATATCTTGGTCTGTTAGAAGAAACTGTATCCCAATATTTTAAAGAGAGAACAACTTTTATATATACCAAAAATAAGGTTAACCATTATGAAGGAATAAAATATGACTCTAAAAATGAAAAATCAAAAAGATTTTTTTAAAAAGGGATTGATAAGTTGTTGGTTCAAAAAGGAAAATAGAAAAATTAAAAAGCAAAAGAAAATTAAATTAACTTCAAAAGACTAAAGAATTATGGGAAAAAAGCCATGAATTCTGTGTGCAGTATTCCCCTAGTGCTGGAGTTCTGCTGTTCTCATTGATTGGTAAACTTGGTCTTGGCTGGATGTTCTTGCTGATCTTCTGGGGGAGGGCCCTGTTGCCATGGTTCTCAAATGTCTTTGCCGGAGGTGGAACTGCCCTGCCCTTGCCAGGGTCAGCTAAGTAATGTGCTCAGGTGCCCTCTCATAGCTTTTTCACCCTGCAAGGTTTCCCTACAGCTTTGGAGGACGAGAGTGAAAATGGCAGCCTCCCAATCTCCTACCCGGAGGAGCTGAGAACTCAGGGCCCCACTCCTCAGTGAGCCCCCAGAGAAAAGCAATCACTCTGTCTCCCTGGTCTCTGGCCTCACTCCATGCTCACCCAGCCTGTTACCAAGGCTTTCTGTCTCTGGCACCCGACCCTGTGTGGAGTCTCCAAACCCAGCAGATTCCTGCGGTGCGCCCCCGCACTGCTCCCCCCGGGGGGAGGACAGAGAGTCTCCCCGATCCGCCGCTTGTTGGGTCCCTGCTCAAAGTGTAGTGTCCCGACTGTGCCTGTGGATCCCGGTTTATGGCAACCCCAAGCTGAGAGGCCACTCCTTGGTTCCGTCTCTGCAGCCGGCTTCCCCGCTCTGATACCTGGGAGCTCTGCCGCACTCAGCACCCCCGGTCTTTCTGTGACCCCAAGGGCCCTGAGACCACACTGTCCCAGTGAGGGTTCCACCCCCCGCTTAGCCACTGGAGCGAGTCCCTCAGCAGAGCAGACTTCTAAAATTTCCGATTTTGTGCTCTGCTGCTCTATCACTTACCAGAAGCAGCCGATGGAGGCCCCTCCCCCGCCATCTATCTGCCCAAATATCACTTCGGATTCACTTCTCTGCACGTCCTACCTTTCAGCAAGTGGTCACTTTTCTGTTCAGAGAGTTGTTGCTATTCTTTTCTTCGATTTCCTGTTGAGTTCGTAGGTGTTCAGAATGGTTTGATCCCTGTCTAGCTGAATTCCTGGGACCAGACGAAATTTAGATCTCCTACTCCTCCACCATCTTGCTCCTCCCCCCTACAGCTTTAGTTTTTGATGTAGTGTTCCATGATTCATTGTTTGTGTATAACACCCAGTGCTCCATTCAATATGTGCTCTACCCATCACCAGGCTAACCCATCCTCTCACCCCCCTCCCCTCTAGAATCCTCATTTTGTTTCTCAGAGTCCATAGTCTCTCATGGTTCATCTCCCACTCTGATCCTCCCCTTCATTTATCCCTTCCTACTATCTTTTTTTTTTTAACATATAATGTATTTTTTGTTTCAGAGGTACAGGTCTGTGATTCATCAGTCTTACACAATTCACAGCACTCACCATAGCACGTACCCTCCCCAATGTCTATCATCCAGCCACCCCATCCCTCCTACCCCCCGCCACTCCAGCAACCCTCAGTTCCCTGAGATTTAGAATTCCTCATATTAGTGAGATCATATGATAATGTCTTTGATTGACTTATTTCACTTAGCCTAATACCTAGTTCTATCCATGTCATTGCAAATGGCAAGATTTCGTTTTTTTGATGGCTGCATAATATTCCATTTTATATATACACTACATCTTCTTTATCCGTTCATCTGTTGATGGACAGCTTGGCTCTTTCCATAATTTGGCTATTGTGGACATTACTGCTATAAACATTGGGGTGCACATACCCCTTCAGATCTCTACATTTATATCTTTGGGTTAAATACCCAGTAATGCAATTGCTGGGTCGTACGGTAGCTCTCTTTTCAACTTTTTGAGAAACTTCCATTCTGTTTTCCAGAGTAGCTGGTGCAAGCTGTTCTATATCTCCCCTAGGATGTTAGCCCGCATTTTCTAGTCCTTTTCAGGCTGGTCATGCAGAGGTCAGTCTCCCTACCCCCTCGGCTCTCAGTTTATGGTGCCCAGAGCTGAAATTCCCCTCTAGGCTCACTGACCATAACCAATGTCCCTGCTCCACTGCTTGGCACTCTATCAGTTCAGGCTCCCCCGTTCTTTCTGAGTCTCCTGTAATCCTGAGTCCACAATGATCTACTTAAAATTCTGCCCTTATTTGCCCCCTGTGCCCTCTTCAGAATGGGGTGACTCTCACCAGAGTAGATTGCTTGTGGAGGCTCCCTCCCCCCTCCACTTATCTTCGGATATTTCCCCTGAAGATTCAAGGTTCTGCACCTCCTACCTTGCAAAAAGTTGTTGTTTTTCTGCTTGTGGAGATCCAGATGAATCTTACATCTCAGGTTGAATTCATGTGTGTTCAGAATGGTCTTATTGATATCCAGCTAAATTTGAAGGAGCAGATGAAATGAGGTCCCCTTCTCTGCTACTATCTTGCCCCCTCCCCCAGAATGGTTTTGTTCTTAAAAGCATTCTGCAGTAAACAGACCTTTCTTAAGAAAGGAAATACAAAGATCTCTATCTCATTTGTAGTACGTGTGAGTAATACTCATAATAAGAGAAATACATATTAAAATTACAAAACACCTATCAGACTAGCAAAATAAGAGTTTAATGATATGCTTTTCCTGAGAGTATAGGGAAACAGCCATTCATATACATTGTCTTTAGGGGTTTTGGGCTAAATATCTGTCACAATTTAAGAGTGAATATTTCCTTTTATATATCATCTTTATTCCTAGGAATTTCTCCTACAAACACAAGGGTATGTACTGTAAGTTATCCAGAATCTTTTTTTTTTTTTTTACCATCAACAGTGATAACAAAGGATTCATATAATTTAAATGTCCATTAAGAGAGTACCAGTTGATTAACTGTGTGATAGCCATATGATGGAGTAGAATGAGGCAGACCTACAGATACTCATTTGGAATGATCTCCAGGATCTATTGCCAGGTGAAAAAAGGAATGTGCAGACCAGTGTGTACAGTAACAAAAATAAATAATATGGATAAATACATATTTGCTTTTATACCCTTAAAATATTTGTAGAAGGATGCATAAGAAATAAATGATTGTGGTTGCTTCTGGGAAGAGGAATTGAGTACTTGGAGGACAGGGATAAGTGGCAGATTAACTTTTTACATATGTTTTTTCTGTATTTTTTCCTTTTGGAAAAATATGCACTTATTACCTACTAAACTTTTTATAGAAGAATACATTAGTTATGTTTGAGAAATGCAGAATATTTTACACATTTTAGTGAGTGGCAGACTTTATGATGAGAAGAAATCTATTGTTTTGGAGTTTTAGTTTGACATTTAAAACTCTTTCTCAGGACTAGTAGCTTCTGTCTTGGCAATTGAACAATAAATTCCTGCCTTCTCCCCTACCAGCATAAAAAAGAGCCTTAAAACCATAATATATGTAATGATTGTTTGGAGGCTGAAGAATAAGTGTCTTAACCCTTTGAATATACATTTTGTAAAAAGTTATGCCATTTCTTGAGAAGCTGCCCTTGAACTTTAAATTTTATTGCCTTAATGTAAGTAACACATATTATCAAGAAATAAAATGTAGATAAGAAAAACTGATGATAGAAATTCCTTATGCAGCCCACCCAGAAAGACTGTTAACTGCTTTAATGTTACTATACATACTCTTTTTGTACCTTGCATTTTTTTTTTTCAGGGAACAGTCTTTCTATGGATATCTTTCTGTGAAAAAGAATAGTCTTCTACAACATCACTTACTGGGATGCATGGTTTTCTCTCTTATGAAGTAATATATATATTTATATAAATATAGATATATAAATAATGAAGTGATATATATATTTATATAAATATTTCTATGGATCCACTTTTCTTGGTCTAGTTTGTTTTCAGATGTCTCTGAAAAACAATAATCCCTGCTAAACATCCCTGCTAATATTACATTCTTAGGATAAATTCTGATGGTATTGCTAGGTAGATTTGCCCTTACTCCCATTCAGATTTGCGTCAAGTTATTTTAAGTTTATTAAAAAGCCTCCCTTTGTAAGAAAATCCTAGAGAACTATTGCATAGGTATTTCTTCTATACAGACATTGTCCTTTTAAGGAGTCATAGGTGTATATAAACAGTCCAAGTGTTAGTGCCCAATATTATGGTTTTTAGTTATCAGACAGACTGGTGCATTCCAGTTATACAAACCCTAATTTGGCTATCAGTACTTTCCATTCCAGGTCTTATCTCTTGGAATGGAATACAAAAGTACCCTACACCTTTAGAAAGGTTATAATAATTTTAGTCTTACCCGTGTATGAAGATGCATGTTATGAAACACCCTCCCCAGTATTATTTTTTGAATATTACTTTTCTTATCTCTTTGCTAGTTTGATAGGGGAAAAGTGATATTTACTGCTTTACTTTGCATTTAATTGCTTATTAGAAAATTTAACTCTTTCTCCTTTTTTTCCATTTGTACTTACTTTTTGTGAATTACTAGTTCGTGTTCTTGGTCTGTTTTCAGATTTTAGTCTTTCTCTTCATTATTGATTGAATGTATTTGCTATATACCAAAGCATTGTGCTAAGTGTGTTACTTGTGTCATCTCATTTAATCAATACTAGCCCCATGAGGTAGGTGAAAGTATCCCAAGATGAAGACACTGAGGTTCAGAGAGGATCACACAGCAAATAAGTATAGAGCAAGAATTCTAATCCAGGTCTGTCTGATTGCAAATCCATATTTTTAAGCCTTATACCAGTACTGTTATTTTCCTAGTCTTTCCTCTAAATGGGCTTTATAAAATTGCAACTAGGACCAAAGCACAAACCACATAAACAGACCTGGATCTAACTTAGCCAGCCACCTGAGGAAGATGGTGATTCCGATCTTGTTTTTATAAATCCAAGACAGTGATTTTCAAAGCTGACCATCAGAACACCCTGAAAGATTGTTAAAACACAAATTGCTTGGCCCATTCCCAGATTTTCTGATTCATTAAGTCTGGGATGGGTCCTGAGAATTTGCATTACTTAGAAGTTCTCAGATGTTGCTGATGCTGATGCTGGTCTGGGAACCTCACTTTGAATACCACTACCCTACAGCTCTCTCACATGGGGACTTCTCACACCTCCCCTTGTGTCCCTAAACCACACTTCGTCAAGTCATTCCCCTATAGGTATTACCATTTTTATTATGCATTACTTGTGGATTTTTTTCCTTTAACTATCTTTGCACCTTCCTAGGGAGGAAATGTATGGAGGAGTTTTTCATTTAGACTTTCTCCTAATTTTATTGAGATATAATTGACATACACTACTGTGTAAGTTTAAGGAGTATAGTATAATGGCATATATATTGTGAATTGATTAGTATAGTAAGTTTAGCTAATATCTATCATCTCATATAGATAAAAGAAAAAGAAAAAAATGTTTTTTTCCCTTGTGATGAGAACTCTTAGGATCTACTCTCAACAACTTTCCTGTATGTCATACAGCAGTGTTAACTATAGTCACCATGTTGTATATTACCTCCACAGTATTATAATTGGGAGTTTGTGCCTTTTGACCACCTTCATCCATTTCCCTACCCCCCACCTCTGGTAACCACAGATCTGATCTCTTTTTCTAGGAGTGTGTGTGTGTGTTTAAAGATTTTATTTATTTATGTGAGAGAGTGCACAAGAGGGGGGAGGGGCAGAGGGAGAGAGAAAGGGAGAACCAGACTCCCCATTGAGGAGGGAGCCTGACGCAGGGCTTGATCCCAGGACCCCAGGATCATGACCTGAGCCGAAGACAGATGCTTAACCAACTGAGCCACCCAGGCAGCCCTAGGAGTTTGTTTTTTTTAAAGTGAGATCATACAGTATTTGTCTTTCTCTTTTTCACTTATTTCACTTAGCATAATGCTCTCAAGGTCCATCTCTATTGTTGTAGGCTGGAATTGTTTAAAGTATGTGTGTACGTGTGTGTGTGTGTGTGTGTGTGTGTGTGTTTTGGTTTGTTTAGAAAAGTGTTAATATTTTTATAGTAGGAAATTTAGCGTACAGGTTAACCTGAATACCTAGACCAGTGACTGTTACTGCAGTACTAATATAAGCATATAAACAGTGTTAATATTTGGGAAAAACTCTGTCGTCTTCATTTTCAATCAGTGGATGGTTCTGTTCAGCACAATGTTGTGTTAGGCCAGGCCATCTTTTCAGTCTCTGTTTTCATATAACAGTTTCACTTATATCTACCTATGTAGGCATAGCCATTATTTAGGTCATTGACACCTCTTTCCCAAATAATTTTCTTTGTTTTTTTTTTTAAGATTTTATTTTATTTATTAGAGAGCACAAGAGGGGGTAGGGTCAGAGGGAGAAGCAGACTCCCCGCTGAGCAGGGAGCCCGATGCGGGACTCGATCCTGGGACTACGGGATCGTGACCTGAGCCAAAGGCAGTCTACCCAACCAACTGAGCCACCCAGGTGCCCCCAAATAATTTTCATCAAATATGAGCACTGGTCATTTTCAGTGATTTAGATTTTTGTTAATTTCTTCTTTGTACTTTTCTGTTGCTTTAATTTTTTATAGTGATCATTTATATTTTTAAAATAAACATTTTTTTAAAGATTTATTTATTTTAGAGAGAGAGAGTGCACATGAGCAGGGAGAGGGGGAGAAGGAGAAGGAGAGAGAGAAATCTCAAGCAGACTCCCTGCTGAGCATGGAGCCCAATGTGGGGTTTGATCCCAGGACCCTGAGATCATGATCTGAGCCGAAATCAAGAGTTGGATGCTTAAGTGACTGAGCCACCCAGGCGCCCCAAAATATAAACATAATTTTAAAAGTAAATCAACTAGCTTGGTCTCATCCTGAACAATAATATCTATAAAATAACCAGTTTAATCTGGTTTTTATACTTAACATGCTCTTTTATTTTTATAAATTTTGTAATACACAAATAAATTACTAAAATTATAATGTAACTGAAAAACCAGTCAGGTACTTACCATCAGTGATGCATATATTCACACTCAGGAAAAACCATACTGTAAATTATGCCCCTTAATATTCTGGGGCGCCTGGGTGGCTCAGTCATTAAGCGTCTGCCTTCGGCTCAGGTCATGATCCCAGGGTCCTGGAATTGAGCCCCACATCGGGCTCCCTGCTCAGTGGGAAGCCTGCTTCTCTCCGCTTCTCTCTCTCCCACTCCCCCTGCTTGTGTTCCCTCTCTTGCTCTCTCTCTCTGTCAAATAAATAAAATCTTTAAAAAAATATTATGATAGTTCTATCTTAATAATATTATTAATCAATAATAAAGTTATTTGGCAATCTCACTGACTAGTCTTAATTAATATTAAAGATGTTAGCCCAGTGATGGGTATTAAGGAGGGCACATATCGCATGGAGCACTGGGTGTTATACACAAACAATGAATCATGGAACACTACATCAAAAACTAATGATGTGCTGTATGGTGGCTAACATAACATAATAAAATTAAAAAAAGATATTAGTCCTTGATCTGTTGGATATTTGCAAATATTTTTTTTAGCTTTTCATTTTCCTTTAACTTTATGATATTTTTGCATTTTTGTTTTTCTTCTTTTGCCCACCTGACTTTTTTTCTACTTAAACTGCTTTTTATCCTTTTAGTATTCTTTTTTGTATAACTTTTTATTTTTTTAATATTCCTTTTTTAGTATAGCTGGCACACTATATTACATTAGTTTTAAGTGTACAACATAGTGACTCAACATCTCTATATATTATGTTAATTTTCACTACAAGCGTAGCTAGCATCTGTCACCATACAACACTATTAGAATACCATTTACTATATTCCCTGTGCTATACCTTTTATTCCCATGACTTATTCATTCCATAACTAGAAGCCTGTATCTCCCACTCTCCTTGACCTATTTTGTCCATCCCCTCCCCATCACAGTTTATTCTCAGTATTAATGGGTCTGTTTCTGCTTTTTAAATTATTACTAATTTTTGTTTTGTATCATGCTTTAAGGCAGTCCTTGGCTATCTCAAAATTATATATTTACCCTTTGTTTTTCAAAATTTTTGGTTCATTACCAGTTTTAAATTTTGATATGAGGTAGGAATGTGATTTTATTTCCCCAAAACGTCATAGCTCACCCTTTACTCACTTCTTTGAAATGCCACTTTTATTATATATTAGAATCTTGTGACTGCTTCTAGCTTTCTCTCCCAGGGATCTCTGTTTCTGTGGTAGCACCAAACTCTTTTTAGTTAATGTAGCTTTAGAATATGCGATAATATCTATTTAGGCAAGACCACTTTCACTTCTCTTCCAAAACTATTATTTACATTCTCAAGTGCTTATTCTTTTGGATGAATTTCAGAGTTATTGAATCAGTTTTCCATACAGTTCTATAGGAAATTTGATTGGGATTATATTAAATGTATATATTAAAGGGAGAAAGGTATCTTTAGATATTCCTTATGGTATATACAGTATTCACTATGGTAAAGGATAGTAATTTGGTAATCTCACTGACTAACCTGGAAATTCATTCACTGCAGACCATCTTAATAGTCTTTATATTCTTAGTGCCCTATATTCAAAATCTTGCATGAATAATGACTGAATATGCATAGATAAAGAATTGATATTATAGAAAATTTGCCTGCACTTTGAGATTTTTTAGACAAATGGAAAATATTCCCAACCGTGGAATAGAGAAAAACATGAGGATTAATGCAATGAGAACTTTTGTCACCATAAAACTAGTATTTACACGAGTAAACTGGTTTTTGTTTTTGAAAATTTAATTCTCCTAAGAGTTCTTATAAAATTTTCATAAAAGTGATAGAGTTGTGAATGGGGTGGATTAGTTAAAAGCTATTAATTTCACAAATGACTTCCCATTACCAGTCTCAGTTAACTTTGGTACATAAAATGGCCAACTTACTCAGATTTTTTAAGATAGCTACACAATTTGTTAAGATTTCAAAATGAATCTCCTAAAATACCATCTATTCTTTCAAAAAATGGGACCATTATGCCACCTTAATAATTAAAAAATGAGTACTAAATAAAGAAGAACAATACAATTGTTATAAAAAAAAAAGGCCACATAGTCTACTTTTTATAAATATGACATATCTACCAGATATACGTTTAACAAAAAATAATTGAACTTATTTGATAAAAATACAATTCAGTTTATAAGGAATGGTGATTTAGTGGTTTTACTTTTGGGAATTATGGGGAAAATGGAAATACTGTTTTTTGTTTTTTGTTTTATAAAGATTTTATTTATTTATTTGACAGAGAGAGACACAGTGAGAGAGGGAACACAAGCAGGGGGAGTGGGAGAGGGAGAAGCAGGCTTCCCGCTGAGCAGGGAGCCCGATGCGGGGCTCGATCCCAGGACACTGGGATCATGACCTGAGCCAAAGGCAGACGCTTAATGACTGAGCCACCCAGGCACCCCGGGAATTATGTTTTAACAGCTGATTTATGTAGTCTTTCAGAAGATAATAAGTTCACTTAAATTTCTCTATATATTAAAATTTAAGCAAATTTGGGAGTAAATTAATGAAAGTATCTGTTTAAATGAGCAACAATATTTATAAAACATTGCCTAGCACATACTATAAGGCAAGTCAAGCAATCAGTCAATCAAGTGGGCTCTAGTAATTTAAAGACAAAGCTCATTTTAAAGTTATACTGGAGGGCACCTGGGTGGCTCAGTCATTAAGCGTCTGCCTTCGGCTCGGGTCATGATCCCAGGGTCCTGGGATCGAGTCCCACATTGGGCTCCCTGCTCAGCGGGGAGCCTGCTTCTCTCTCTCCCTCTGCCTGCCGCTCCCCCTGCTTGTGTGCGCACTCTCTCTCTCTGTCAAATAAATAAATAAAATATAAAGTTATACTGGATAATTAAGGCTTTATTTTGGCACTGTGTACGTGAATTGCCAAATCTTTCTTTAATACTGTTTGTATTCACTGTGCTGGGAAGGCCAAAAAAGAAAAAGAATACATGACTCCTGCACTTAGTCAAGTTAAAAAAGAACACGGAAATGTGACTTGGGTGTTATATAACAATGTTTCATTTATGTATCTTGTGTATGATGATGGAGGGAATTAGATAAATGATGAAATATTGACATATCTAATATTTTAGCACCTCAGTGTTCTCTATTACAGTTTCCTATTGCTTTTAATGTGCAAATCAGGCAGAAATTAAGGAACTTCAGCATTATAGGTAATATTCTTTTTTTTAAAGCTGAATGAAGGGTACATAAAACTTTATTATGTTTTTTTAACTTATGTATGTTGGATATTCTTGTGTACATATAAAATATAATAAAAATTGTTTAAGAAATTGGGGGGGAACTGTTCTTCAAAATAACTAAACTAATTAAATTATGTATTTTTTTAAAGATTTTATTTATGTATTCTATTTTTTAAAGATTTATTTATTTCAGAGAGAGAGAGAGAGAGAGAGGGCACGAATGTGGGAAGGGACAGAGAGAGAGAGAAACTTTAGCATACTCCACACTGATTGTGGAGCCCAACACAGAGCTCAATCTCCTGACCCTGAGATCACAACCCAAGCAGCTGAAACCAAGAGTCTGACCCTTAACTGACTGCGTCACCCAGGCTCCCCTTTATTTGAGAGAGAGAGAGAGAGAGAGTGCGTGAGCAGGGGGAGGGGCAGAGGGGAAGGAGAGAATCTCAAGCCAATTCTTCACTGAGCAGGGCTCTATCTCAACCCTGAGATCATGACCTGAGTCGAAATCAAGAGTCATATGCTTAACTGACTGAGCCACCCAGCGGCCCCTAAATTATGTATTCTTTATTGTAAAATTGTTAAACTTGTCCACACAAATAATATTTTACATTATAACAAATATTCACTATAATCAAAACATTATTGTCATGCAAAAATAAACATTAACTTCAGAATCAATAACTGATTAGTACACTTAGAAAAATGATTAATTAAAAAATACATATAACAAAGCGCTTATTAGTTTGCATCTCCTTAGGATGGTGATCATCACTATATAAGTTGTTTCTAATAAATTTGAGTCATTGTTATCTTTTCTGAACACATACTTAAGTTTTGATACTTACCATATTTGAAAACAGTTGTGATTATATTCTTAAGTGTAATTTCCATAGTATAAAGTATTAGTACCTTTTTCTTTTTGGAAGAGTCAGAATGGATCATCAATACACCACTGTGGCCTTGTGATAGACTGGATGTACTCAATCGACATAATCTGCTCTGTACAATTGCACATGAAATCTTAGCCAAGAGCCTTTACAGACAGACATTTGAAGTTTTGCAAAATCTACCAGGTTTTCAAAATTCTCAAGGTATGTTTTTTAAAAGTTTCAATTAATCTCTTGTCCATCTGGTATTTTTTAAGATTTCATTTTGTCAGAGAGTGCGTGCACACACACACAAGCGGGGGCAGGGGTGGGCAGGCAAAGGGAGAAGCAGACTCTCCACCAAGCAAGGAGCCCAATGCAGGACTTGATCCCAGAACCCTGGGATCATGACCTGAGCTGAAGGCGGACGCTTAACGGACTGAGCTACCCAGGTGTCCCCATCTGGTGTTTAAATAAGAAACAGTTCTGCACCTGTTTTGGTTGAGCATATATTTTTAATGAAATTGTTTTCTGCAAAATGTGTTCACTGAAAATTGAATATGCTTTTCTTTGTTTGGTTTTGTTTTTTTAAAGCAGAGGTGCTCACCTTTGGGTTGTCAGAAGTTCCCAACTGTTTTTGTCAGTCCCCTTTCTCTACCTGTCAGGTCAGCAGCAAACAAACAGTAATGCCCCAGCAAGCTTCATGTGGTAAAAATTCATTGCATTAGAATAATGAAGAATACTTCTTTTATTAATTACTATGTATATAAATATAGAGCTTAGTTTCCATTACCTTGGAACATAGGGAAACATGAAATAAATGGAGGAAACTAGCAAATGCCAAGTTCAAAGAAAGGGAACGTTAATGTGGGCCATAGGAGGTAGTGCTCTCGGATCCTAACGCTCAAGTCTGAGTATGTCAAGTATGAATAGGAAGAGAGTCCATGTTAAGGGAAGCATGAGCAAAAGCTTTGGGTCAAAATGAGCTGAGCAGTGAGTTCAGAGTGGCAGGTTACCACTTCATCAGAATGTTAACCTGAGGGCCTCCCACAGTGCTTTGTCAGTCAGTGTTACAGGAAAGTTCCACTGGTGGAGATGTTTAGGAAGAGACTAAAAGGTAAGGAGATTAATTTCCTGCTAAGGCCTAGATCACTAAAGGATGCTGCAGATAAAGTGATAAAGACCAGAGTCTAGGTTATAGATTGAACTGACTGAATATAGTGAATAAAAGACTTGGCAGTCTCCAAGTGACTTCACTTTCTTCTAAGTGAGGAATTGAACTAGAAATGCCCAATAAAAGATTTGTTTTTAATTTGAGAGAAAATACTATGAGGGGGTGATTTATTTTTAGTCATAGGAAATTAAGTCTGAGGTCTGAACTGTATGTAGACAATGCAAGCAGAACTGTGCAAGTCATTCATTTTGAGACACTGAAGATGCAGACACATGGGGATCACGAATGGGTATTTAATGCAGCCTCTGCAATAGTTGTCAAGCTTCCTTTCTTATTCTTTGTTACAAAGTAAATGAATGAGTTTGCTTTTGTTGAATGCTTATTTGTTTCTTAGAGAATATATAAGATGATTGCATTTTAATGACTGTGACTCCCATAGTGGGTAGCAAAGTGCCAATGGGAGCACAGAGAAAAGAAAAGTAGTGAGAGAGAAGATGGAGAGACTAAGCTAGATCGATTTCATATCTTTTTTTTTTTTTCCAGAAACTGTGGAGGTCTCACAGTATAGCCTTCTTTTTAATAAACTTCTAGATGCCTGTATAGAAAGCAACAGTCTTGGTATGTCATCCTCTGTGGCAGAATTCATGATTTCAAAGAACATCCCTATTGATTTCTCCTTTCTTAGAAGATTAATTACTTCTTTAGGAAGGAGTTGTTTATGGCTCAAAGCCAGAGCCCACTACAAAAGTAAGTTACATTTAAAAAATTTATATTTGATATATTAGTTTTGACTTTGATTTTTCTAACCCTGAAGGCTTGCATAATTTTTATGACTAGGCATTTAAATATGTAAAAAGAGCATTTGATACACATTCAAATATAGTGGTCTACACAGATTTGTGCTCTCTTTTGAAACCTGTTCTTTCCCTGGTTTCTAATTACTATATCTTCATTTCTTTGCACATTAGTATGCCCACTGGAGGGTGCACAAAGGAAATAAATGACAGCATTTGAACTAGTTTGGCATAGCTTATAAATATATAGGAGTAAAATAAATGGGTAGAATGAAGTTTAAGGAGTGTTTATATATTTTATTCATCCCTGCCATATCCCTGATCTTTATAAGTTAGAATATTTTATAGCAGGCCACATAGGAAGTGCAAAGGCTGCCATTACTGAACATGATACATAGTTTTTTGCACGGTTCCTAGTAATAGAACTTTGTTAATCTGTTTACAGTTGTTTCTCCTTAACCAGTAAGCCTCGAAAACTAATGCTTTCTCTAGTCCCAGCCATCTCACAGGTATTTGAATTGGGAAGTAATTTCGTATAGAATCTAGATCCAGAAAACAATTCTTTTCTGCCTTCCTGCAGGAATTTGTCTTAAATTTCCGTTTCTTTTCTTTTTTTTCTTAGAGCGTGCAAGTGTGAGCGAGAGGGGGAGGGGCAAAGGGAGAGGGAAAGAAAGAATCCTAAGCTTGATCTCACAACCCTGAGATCATGACCTGAGCCACACAGGCGCCCTTGAATTTCTATTTCTTTGACTGCCATGTATATAACAAACATTTGAGTGCCTACTGTGTGTCACTACTGTGCCAGATTTGCCAAACATCCCAGCCATCCCAACAGCACTTGGAAGTGTTTTTCACACTGCCAGCTGTGATCAGTTAAGCCGGTGGTGACTTTTTTCCCCAATGAAACAAGAAAGAAAACCTTAGCATACATTACAGGTAGTAAGGTTAAGTATTATTTGGTAAAATTTCATTTCAGTTACATGTATACAGATTATGTACTGGGTTAATCAAAAGTTTTGAAAGCAGAGTTTTTTTTTTTAAGGATGATCAGAAATTTAGTTTGTTCATAAACACCTCATTTCAATTTTGTGGTTATGTTTCAACTCCTTATACTATTTCCCTGCAGATTACTAGAAATCACACACAAAGTATATATGTACTGCTTGCTATAACTCCTTGATTTTAGTTTTTAGAATCAATGTTAATGGGGTTTATTTTCCAAATAATTGTTAATAATGGCATGTTCCCCAAATTGAACAATTAGAGGTGTTTATATGCGACAGGAACAAAACCTAAACTTGGAAACATTTCAATGAGATTTCTATGAATATCTGTTTTTTAGTTGGAAATAAGATTTTGTATTAAAGCAGCTAAACTTAAACTTGTAGAATTTTTTATTAACAGCTTTATTGAGATACAACTCAAATACCATTACAGTTCACCCATTTATAGTGGTGGTAAGTTATTCACAGTTGTGCAGCCATCACCACAGTTCATTTAGAACATTTTCATCATGCCAAAAAGAAACCCCATATCCATTAGCAGTCATTCCCCATTTCCCCCCCAAATTCTTCCAGTCCTAATCATAATTTATTTTTAGAGTTTTTCTTTTTAAGTAGTGTTAAAACAATTCATGGCTAGTACAATTCAGTACCTTTTTTACTAGCACTTTTCCTCTTATCTAAACACATCTATGCCTAGTTTCATATGCAGTGAACTTCTGGGACTTATGTAGGTGAGGTATAGGACAGAGTATTTTTTTTTTTAAGATTTTATTTATTTATAAAAAGAGAGAGAGTGGGCAAGCAGGGGGAGGGGCAGAGGCAGAGGCAGAGGGAGAGGGAGAAGCAGACTCCCTGCTCCCGAGCAGGGAGCCAGATGTCGGGCTCGATCCCAGGACCCCAGGATCATGACCTGAACCAAAGGCAGATGCTTAACCGACTGAGCCACCCAGGTGTCTGTTTTTTTCTTTAAAATGTACCTGAGTTATAGAATGATATGAGTAATTTACAATCATTGATCAGTCTTCAAAACATCTTATTTCCTGACAATGTTGACATTTAAAATATCACTGGATCTTTCTTTAGATTTATCTTCACACATAGTTACCACTCTAAAAAGCCTTTCAGTGCCTTATAATCAATCTAGTAGTACTTGATTCTGGGCAGATGGCTTTTTCATCAAAACACTGTTAAGACTGTGGTGCCAATGCCTTTGTTTTGCTTCTTTTTTTTATTATTTTATACAGCTTTATTGAAATAACTTCACATACCATAAAACTCACCCATTTAAAGTGGACAGTGCATTAGTTTTTTTTTTTAAAGGTTTAAAGGAGTTTATTTTATTTTATTTTATTTAAGATTTTATTTATTTATTCATGAGAGACAGAGGGAGAGAGAGAGAAGCAGAGGGAGAAGCAGGCTCCCAAGCAGCAGGGAGCCCGATGCGGGACTCGATCCCACGACCCCGGGATCATGACCTGAGCCGAAGGCAGACGCTCAACCATCTGAGCCACCCAGGCGCCCACATTAGTTTTTATTATACTCACAGAATTGTGCAGCCATCATCACAGTCTAATTTTAGAACATCTTCAGCACCACCAGAAAAAGAAACCCTAAACACATTAGCATTCCCTAGATGCCTCCTGCTGACCCAGCCCTAGACGAGTAATCTACTCTATTTCTGTGGATTTGCACATTCTGGGCATTTCACGTAAGTGAAATAATTCAGTATGTAGTTTTTTATGACTAGCTTCTTACACTTAGCATAATATTTTCAAGGTTCATCCATGTTGTAGCATGTATCAATACTTTATTCCTTTTTATTGCTGAATAATATTCCATTGTATGGAATTTATTTATCCATCCATCCTTTGATGGACAGTTGAGTGGTTTCCACTTTTTGGTTATTATTAATAACACTGTGCAAACATTCACATACAAGTTTTTGTGTGGAGATATATTTTTATTTCTCTTGAGAGCAGAATTGCTGGCTCATATGGTAAATCTATGGTTTTACTATTTTGAGAAACTGCCAATCTATTTTCCCAAAGAATCTGCATCATTTTATGTTTATATACCCACCACTCAAGTTTGAGATTTCCATTTTCTTCATCTCTTCACCAACACTTATTACACTGTGGTTTTTATTTTAGGTTTCTTGGTGGATATAAAGTGATATTTCATTGTGGTTTTGATTTTGCATAATCCTAATGACTAATGATGTTGAACACCTTTTCATGTGCTTATTGGCCATTTATGTATCTTCTGTGGAGAAATCCTTTACCCATTTTTTTTCTTTGTACATTTTTATTTTTTTATTTTTTTATTATTTTTTTAAAGATTTATTTATTTATTTTGAGAGAGAATGAGAGAGAGAGTACATGAGAGGGGGGAGGGTTAGAGGGAAAAGCAGGCTCCTCGCTGAGCAGGGAGCCTGATGCGGGACTTGATCCCGGGACTCTAGGATCATGACCTGAGCCGAAGGCAGTCGCTTAACCAACTGAGCCACCCAGGCGCCCTCTTTGTACATTTTTAAATTGGTTTTATTGTTGTAAGAGTACACACATAATACACATACAGATACATACACGCCCTGAGTGCAAGTCCCATGTCGAATACATGAATTTCGATTTTTTTTTCCTCCACTCTGTGAATTGTCTTTCACTTTCTTTATGGCTTGGCTTTGCTTTTTGTTTTCAAACTAATCAAAAGGAAACTGTCCAGGGACAGTAAATTTGCCTTCCTGATGCTGCTGATTTGCTCTCACTAGTCCTAAAAATACTGATTTTCTCTCAGAGCCGGAAAGTCAGGAAGGGAGATGTTATTAGTGTGTCTTTCCATTATGTTTTCCCCCTAAAACCAAATGGGAATATTTTTCTTTTCATATTTGCTTTTAGGGGAAAAAAGTTAATGATAGTAAATTTCTATTCAATTTGTTATTTTTTGTTTTCCTCATCTGGTCAGCAAAGTAAAACAAGAATATATGTAAATTATACTTATCAGTAGCTAGGAAGGTTAATGAGTTATAGTGTTAGTCCTAGAAGTGACCTAGGGAGGTGGGACTACCTAGTATTTAGGAATCCAAAATCTGTGGGGTCAGAAGGCTGGGGTGATTCCCAAAGCCCCTTCACCTATAATGTGGGAGTCACTGTACCTGATTTCAAAAGTAGTAAACTGTCAGTTAAAATTAGGTAAAACCTATGTGTTTAACACAGGTTCCTGGCACATAGTAAGTCCTCAAAGATTAACCATCATCATCCACATTAGATTTCTTAAAGAATTTATCTTAACAAAACATTTTAAACAAATTTTACATACAGATTTAAATTGGTTTCAGTAAAACATGACAGTATAATATTGTCTATATACAGGTTGGATGTCTTAGGACTTAAGGGGATTTCCCTACATATCATTTGTAATAAGCACCTAAATAGTTTAAAAATTAAATCTCTTCTTTTGAAAAGTAAAATTTTTAGAACATGAATTGGTGAACACCTACAACACACTGAGCACCTACAGGAAAGATACGTATTTTATTTATTTTTATATCTAAATAATGCTTAGCTCAATGTCAGACATAGAGTCGAACAGTAAATGTTTATTATGCAAACTATAACAGCACATAAATAAATGCTCAAAAATAGTATATCTGGGTGACAGAAAAATCTTCAAATTATAGTTTCTACTTTTTTTCTACATTTTGGATTCATAATTCAGGATAGGCAATAATTACAATATATGTAGTTGCTATTAGACCAGATCCCATTTAAACAAAACCCAAGGCACTATTCTGGTTTTTTCAGTTAAATTCTGAAATTATGTTGTGTTGACTATGGCTTGAAATAAATGGGCAGTTGCCACAATGAGGCTCAAAAGTAGTTTTTAGGAGAGTTTTTAAGATCTATTTCTTCATATTTAATGTTTCAGAAGTATTTTACAAAGAATAATATCAAATGTACTAGGATAAGCTCACCACCATATAATTTGTATAATAAACCTACTGATGTGAAGAATCATTCTGTAATGTAATTATCACCTGTGGAAGTCTAACTTTTCACCTGTTGGGGTTTTGTAAAGTTTGATCTATTATTTGATTTCCAGGTGCCCTTTCATTGGGTTGCTACCCACCGTTGGAGGGAAATTTATACCGAAAACTTCTACTGATTCCTTCTTATTTATCTGAGATTGAAATGCTTTTAGCTATTGAAATCTTCCTAGTATCTAATGCTAGTAGTATTCAGAGTCCTGGAACTTCTACACAGATACTGCAGATAGTTTTGAAAAGGTTGGTAATTTCTAACTGCATGCTAAAAGTAGATCATGGCTCCATACACCTGACCTAGGATGTAAATGTTTTTATGTATTACATTTTATAATAAATATTATGTATATTTTTATGCATACTTTATATATACACACATATATACATATATATGTACATATACATACATACTAGTATATGTATGTATTTACACTAGTGTATGTATGTATTTACACACTAGTATATGTATATATTTACAAACTTTGATAATATACACACTAGTATATGTATGTATTTACGAACATTGGTAACATTTAAATTGAAAAAGGATTTGACCTGTTTGAGACTTAAAACCAAACAAGCTGGTAGCATTTAATAAACACATTAGCAACTTCAAAAATGCTGTCAGATGTTCAAAGAAATGGACCCTCTTTAAGTATCAGTCTTTCTTGTGTACAGATAGTTTTTAGATAGGTATCTAAAAGTTACTTATCTTTCTGGTCAACACAAAAGATCTAAAAACCAGGTCTAAAAGGGAAATATGTAATAGTTTATTTGGCTCAGTAAAGAATTCTGTTGAAAATAAAGCTATCAGCCTAATTTCTAGATCTTAAAATGTTGTTATAAATGCGTAATATTATAATGTAGCTGTTGGACCAGACTGGTATCTCTTCAAATAATTTTGTTCAAAGTCCCAGAATGTAGGCTTATACCACTCAGATTTCTTATCAGCCTATACAGAAAACTAATAAAGATCTCATGGGTTTCCTGTTTTAGAGTTTCTTGACAAGAATTTTGCTTCAGTTTATTGGTATTATAAACCATATCATCAGATTGGATATCCTATCAGGTATCTATTACTGCATATAAATTATCTCCAAACAGCTTAAAACAGCAAATATTATTTTAGTTTCTGTGGGTCAGGAATTTTGGAGTAGCTTAGCAGTATGGTTCTGGCTCAGGATCTCTGAGTTGGTCAGGAGTTGAGGTCACCTACCTGATGGTTTGACTGAGGCTGGAGGATCCATTTTCTAGATGGCTCACTAACATACCTGTTGCCAAGAATCCTCAGGTCCTTGAGTGTTTTCATGACAGACAGCTAACTTCTCTGAGTGAGTGATCCAAGAGAGAAAAGGCAAGGAGGAAGCTACAGTGCCTTTTATGACCTATATCAAGAACTGTGAAGGCTCTCAATTTCACCCTGTTTGCAGGCTACCAGTCAATCTGACACGGCTTCCTAGATCCTAGCATAAGACGCAAGATTCTTTTTTTTAAGATTTTATTTATTTGACACAGAGAGAGCACAAGCAGGGGGAGTGGCAGGCAGAGGGAGAGGGAGAAATAGGCTCTCCGCTGAGCGGGGAGCCCGATGTGGGGCTCGATCCCAGGACCCTGGGATCATGACCCAAGCGGAAGGCAGTCGCTTAATCAACTGAGCCACCCAGGTGCCCCTAAGACACAAGATTCTTGCATTGGAGACAGATGTTATTATTTATGGTACAGCAAGCAGTATAATTATCTGCATATTTGTATCTCTTGTTCTGCTCCCCAAGTCCCACAGATGGGCCCAGCTGGATACCTGCACATACACTGGGGTTCTGTTATAGAAGAGTAATCTTGAACTTTAGGGGACCTAAATCTGTTACAGTGAATGATAAGCATGCCTTGCCCTGTTGCTTTGAAGGGAAATACCATCTCCATCTTATAAGGCTATAAGCAAACCTACCCTTTGCTCTAGAAGACCCTATCTTTGTCTTTCAAGGTGGTCCACTATATAAACATCCTTGAAATGCAGAACAAGAGGTAGTCAGTGTCTCTGCTCTCAAAACTTCTAGAAATGCAGAGACCCAGGAAGAATTGTCATCTAATAACCAGTGTCCAAAGGTACATGCTGTCATTTCTGCCTAATTCCATGTGTGATAGTGAGTCATCTAACCTAGCCCATACTTAAAGGGAAGAAAATCAGAAAATAATTTTTTTTAAGTAGGTTCCACACTGGGCTTGAATTCACAACCCTGAGATCAAGACCTGAGCTGAGGTCAAGGGTCAGACATTTAACCAACTGAGCCACCCAGGCACCCCAGGAAATAATTTATTTTAGGTCCACAATTTTTTAAAAACCCACTACAATTAGCTTTTTCTTTTTTTTTTTTTTTTAGTAGCTCTGTTCTTTTCTGAGGGCCTCCTTGTTTACTTCTGTGCACTGTAAGTGGCATGAGGCATTTGGGCTCCCCAACTTCCTGAGGAGGGTCTAATTTTCTCATAGCTTTCCATGCCCCATATATATGCAGCCTTTTTATTCATTGTTGAATTTTGGGGGTATTTGTGACCTCAGTGCATAACTAGTGACATGCCTAAATCTTTAACTTTGTCCCAAACAATATTATTTTCTCTATTATTATCATACTAAGACCTGCCTTGTTACACTAACCTCTCTCAGAGAGAATTTTATTCATCTTTAGACTTTCAAAAACTGCACCTAGTTGGCATATGCCCAGTCTACCAGATTTTAGGCACCACTAAGCTAGAATGTAGTAGAAGGCACCTGCCAGTCCTCCTTCTCTGTGACCTCTCTGTGACAACTCTGTGACCCCTTGGTGACCAAGCTGAAGTTCTCACTCGCACCACTCTGTGCATCACACTAAGGTATTAATGCAAGTAGACTCATTCTCGCACCCTGCTGTTGGGCCCTACAGGTGCCAGGAGCAGGATACAGTGAACACAAACAACTGATGCCTAATATAACAGCCACATCTCTATTTTAAATACTTCCCACTCCCTATCCCTTAGGATAAACAGTCATAAGAATTTTATGAATTTTATGAAATTTGGAGAGTAGTAGAAAAGTTATTAGAAAAGTAACTAGCACTTTGTGAAGAATCTTAAGACTAAAAAAAAAAACCTGGAAATTTAGTAAAAGTATATAGCTACAATTCTGTTACCAAACGTTAGCTACCTGTTAAGTATATGCTTATAATTAAAAATAGCTAATATCAAGGTAAGACATGTGACTGTTAGTAACTCCAAATTTGATTAAATTCAGTATTCTTGTATACATTACAGTGAATAGTTATGCAGTTATCAACTTTCAGAATACAAAGAGAGAGGTTATTAGCTGTGTTCCAGATCAGTGGTTTTCAAACTGTGGGTTGTAGTGCATTTGTGTGATGAAATCAATTTAGGGAATTGCAACCACATTGTTTTTTTAAAGATTTGTTTATTTATTTGAGAAAGAGAGAGGAAGCACATATAGGGGAGGGGCAAAAGGAAGAGAGAAAGTCTTAAGCAGACTCTGCTGAGTGCAGAGTGAAACGTGGGAATGGGCTTGATCTCACAACCCTGAGATCAGGGCCTGAAACCAAGAGTAAGAAGATTAACCAACTGTGCCACTCAGGCACCCCTACAACCACATTATTAAAAAAATAAAAGGGAGCCTAGGTGGCTCAGTTAAGCGACTGCGGAGTCCCACATGGGGCTCCCTGCTCAACAGGGAGCCTGCCTCTCCCTCTGCCTGATCCACCCCCTGTTTGTGCTTGCTCTCTGTCAAATAATAAGTAAATAAAATCTTTAAAAAAAAATAAAAGACAGTAGAAAATAGGGTACATTGTCTTAAGGGTAAGTTCTTGTTTTGTGAAACTTCCATCTTTATGTATGAGGGTATATACTGGGTCACAGTATAAAATGTTCAAAAAAATTTGAAAGCCACTGTCAGAAAAATACAGTAGAAAGACTCATAGCTTAGTACCAGTAAATGTAAATGACTTTTTTGAAGAAACTAGTTTCTGACTTTGTGAGTTGTTCAATTTGTAGATGTGAAGAAAGCAAATCTCGGAGCAAGGATGATTATCAAGCCGCAGTGGAAAGATTAATTATGGCTGCTCGTATATCGGATCCAAAGCTCTTCATTAAGCACATGACCATCAATGTTAATAAGGAACAGGTTTATAGTTTGGAACATTGTTCTGCCCTGAAATGGTTGAAAGAGAATATGAAGTGGGCTGGAAAGGTTTGGCTTTTCAGTAACCATTAGTTAATAAAGGCTTTTTTTTTTTTTAAGTTCAAGTAATCATTGTTGAAAAAAAAGGCAATAAAAATAGTTTTCACTATATTCACCTTTTACCTTTTATT
This sequence comes from Callorhinus ursinus, assembly GCF_003265705.2. Lineage (NCBI taxonomy): Eukaryota > Metazoa > Chordata > Mammalia > Carnivora > Otariidae > Callorhinus > Callorhinus ursinus. The sequence continues at coordinate 147,861,793 of NW_027397063.1, forward strand.
GGTTTATAATAAGTTAACAGTTTCCAAACACTAAAAATTTAGATTGAAGTATGCAAATGGTTTTATCCACACTGAAAAGTGATTTTTTCAAATTACTTTTTGACTTCTCTTTACCTTAGGTAAGCCCTAAGTATGGTTAATTCCTATTTATTCTGAAATCTAAACAGTGGAAAATCACAAACTGAATATTGTACAGCATTTAATAAGAGTAAAGCCTAAAAGGGAAAGTAGGTGAGCAGGTAACTGGGGTTTTCAGATAAACCTTTAGGGGAATGAAATAAGTTTATACACGGTACAGAGTCTAAATCCAGTTTTACATCTGCAATCTAGAATAATAAATACTATTGAAAAATGATTCAAATACTAAAATTCTAGAGCACCTTCTGAGTTATACCAAACAATTTTAAATTACTGTCGAATAATTTTCCTTTAGTGTACCTTAGAATATATGTATTTTGGAAATTTGTAATTTGTTACATTAGGTATTACTAAAGAAAACTATTTTAAACAAATATACCACAACCTAAATACCCTAACAAGGACTGTTCCCAACCACCTTAGGAAGTTAAAACTCCTTTTCTCAAGTCCTTCTCCGGATCTGTAGCACTATTCAAGGTGATCATTCTCAATTCTTGATTTGATACTTTAAAACATAATTTAAAATCATTTAGAGAAAAAGTCTGAATAAGGTGAGTAATAAAAGAGTAAGTCGTGACTAAGGGGACTGAAAGTATTTCTTAAAGTTCTCAAAATGTGGTAATAGCATCACTGGAATAAGTATACCCTCCCAAGACTAAAAAAAAGTTAAATCCTAGCACTTAGCAAAATGCCTATTATCATATGATGAAATGTGAAATGAATACTATCAGAACAAGATATGGAAAGTGAAGCAGAGAAAAGGTAAAAAAAAAAAAATGCTCACTTCTCTAGTATGAAGAAACCCAGTGACAATAACTGCCATTACTTAAATGCGGCACCTAGAAAATAGGTTTGGAGATTACTAGCATCAGTTTGAGGCGCCTTTGAGGACACTTATAAATTAGCCCTTCCTATAGATGGAAACTGAAAACCAAAGAAAGGGGTTAAAGAAATATGAGACCATTTAGACGCTGGTGGCCAAGAGGCATTTGGAAAGACTAAAATGCGAATGATGGTAAATTAAGCTTCTGGGGGGGAAAATGGGATTGGATGGAATGGATCACAAGTGACCAAATTGTCAGGAGCAAGAGCCTTTAGGGAGGGGGAACAAATGGAGGCGGCTTTCCTTTCTTCCTTCCTTTTCTTTTTCCTCTCTCAACAGTGCCAAAAGGTAGGGAAAAGATTGGTTGGTGCATATGCCTAATTTCATTTGTGGCCGTTCCTTGGGATAATCAAAGCCACAAGAGCAAAGTAAAGCTAAAACCCAAAAAAAGGGGGCGGAGGGAATGTTTACGGTTTGAAAATAGCAAGATCTCGAAGGGACCAAAGTCAAAAAATGTGAACTGGAGAAAAATGTTTAGGAATTAGCTATATTTCTGTAAGGAATGCTAAAGGGCATACTTCAATAAGACCTTTAAAATCTGGTGCTCTCAACTGAGAGCCGACCTAAGGCTTCAGCTCCGAAAGCACCGCGGGCGATTCGCAAGGCCAGCCGCAAGGCCAGCCTCACCCCCTCCCTGGACGCCAGGGCTGGGAGACGCGGGGCGGCCCGGCGCATGCGCGCGTCCCCCCTACTCCAGGCTCTGGCGCGTGCTCGGTCACCCTCTGCTCCCCGTCCTGTCCACCCCGTTCCGGTCAGGCCCCGCCACCTGCCCCCTAGTCATTTTCCGACGCCCGCCGGCCTAGCCCGTTACGTCTCGGAGTGATCATTCGCGTCTCCCAAAGCTTTCCGCGGAGCCCCCTCCCGGCCGGTCGGTAAGAAGGCTTAGGAGCAAGGGCTTCAGGGGAGCGGGGACAACAGCCGGGTTACCGGGGGCCCGCTAGGGGTTTCCCCCGCGTCCGGCTGCGCGCAGGCGCTCAGGGAGGAAGGCCGGGTACGCGTCGGCCAATGAGAGCGCAAGCTCGGCGCCAGCAGCGCTCCGGACTCACCCCGAGCGACCCGCCGCGGCCGGTGCCGGTGGGACGCGCGAGCGGTGCGCGCCCGACTGGGATTTCAGGGGCGGGGGCTCAGCGATCACTGCCTGTAGGAACCCGTCAGCTGGTCCAGTGGAGTGGGTCGAATGCAGGTGGGAACGCCGGGCCCTGCGGCTCGCTCCAGTTGGCAGGGCTGGCGCCCCGGTGCGCATGCGTCCCCGCACAGCCCGGCGGGAGTGACGATCCTTCCTCCTGACGGGGTGGGAGGTGGAGCAGGTCCGAGGCATACCACGCGGCAGACGCTGGCCGGAACTGTAAGGAGCGGGAGGGGAGGGCGTCCAGTGGTGCTGTCGGGCTGCTCATCGCGGAAGGAGGGGTCCGGGCGGGCAGCTTGCAGAGTCACCTTAGGTCGACATGATAACTTCTGAACTGAAGCGATTCCAGGGCCCGGAGTATACGCGCCGCATCTGTTTTAACTTGTTTTGAAATGAGACACCAAAGACGGTTTAAGTTTGTTTCCGACTATAATGTTTACCCGAAGTCCTTACTTTTATCATAGAAGTGTTGTGATTCAAACCTCATAGCTAAAGATTTAGGACGGAAGCTTAAAGAACCTACAGGTACTTTGCTGTTGCCATAATTTATTAATTTATTTAATAGAACTTCCTGCTTTGCTTTTTCTTTGTCTTTTTCGCTTCCCTGAGTAGTCAACTGAAAAGCAATGAAAAATTGCCTGCTTTTATTTCTCCTTGACGGAACAAACTGCTTTTTTAAAAACCTTGCAGTATAGTTACTAAGATAAGTCACAGTTTAAATGAGAGTAGCCTGAGGATATTAAACTTTGTTAAAATAAGTTACTTTCAAATAAAAATTACGCCAAATGGCTGAAGACCAATCCTAGAACCTTTATTTAACAATCACTGTTACTGGGCGCCTGGGTGGCTCAGTTGGTTAAGCAACTGCCTTCGGCTCAGGTCATGATCCTGGAGCCCTGGGATCGAGTCCAACATTGGGCTCCCTGCTGGCTCCCTGCTCGGCGGGGAGTCTGCTTCTCCCTCTGACCCTCTTCCCTCTCGTGCTCTCTGGCTCTCATTCTCTCTCTCTCAAATAAATAGAATCTTTAAAAAAAAATAAAATAAAAAAAACACTTACTATTTCTGTATCTATCAGAGGTAAGCAAAATCGTTTTTCTTTAAACAGCCCATAATTTGGCTTTTCCACAAATTAGATACCTCTTTCTCCTAGATTTGATCTGAAACTGCATAGATTTAATGCCTCAGCACAGAGTTTAGGTTAAAATCAGATATTTTCACTTTATGAAGTAAAAGCTAATATCCCTATTAAGTGGATGACAGTGGCCATTTAAGATGGTTTGTAAATGAATTGTGACCTTCCTCATCTTCCAGCCTCAATCCAGAGTTCTCTATCTCCTTGGAAAAGACCTTCCAAATCCCCCTCCCCCCCCATAATGCTCAGTGCATGGCTGTATTATTAACTATATTTTATAATTACCCTTATTTTTCCATTCACTCCATCTTTCCTAAACTAAATTTTTGGACAAGTGGGATTGGCTTAGTGTTTTTTTATTCCCGGTACTTTGCACAGAGCCTGGCACATAAGAACTTGGCAAATGCCTGTTGATAAATTAGGTGAATTAAGGACCCAGAGTGCCTCCCTGAAGAGTTAGTTATTTTATAGCATGCCTGAGGCCTTTTCCAAATGGAATAGTAGGCTACATGGAATTTGTTTAAGAACCACCCATGTAAAAATTTGTCTGAAGACAAGAACCCTGCAGTTGACCTGGGTGCCCCAGGCTTTCAGACTGTTTCTCACTAGCAAGTGGGAGCACCCAACTCTGAAGCAGTGGATTTTCAGTCTGCTAAAAGTCATTTTGACTTTCAGGGTAGCTAAGTCCTATAAGGGAAAGAAACAGATCTAAGTCGTCTTGTTGGCAATCACATTTCACATGGTAAATTTAACATTGGGCAGTTATTAGTCAGGCCCCTTATAATTTTGTTTTCCCTGAGGCCTGTGTATTTCTGGCTAGAGTGATGAAGTTGGGTTCTTGGTCTTGCAGAGACAAGGACTGACCCAAGCAGCCACATGAAAAGGCAAGCAGCCATGCCTACCAGAGGGCTGAGGTTTAACCTTGTTTCCACTTAGAATTTTTTTAAGCTCAAGAAGTGGGTAAACCATACAGAAAACAAAAGAACTAGTTCAAATGAAACTTAAAATTATTTGATTTTTCACATACAATTGAGTATCCAGAGATATTTCCCTAAGTTTGTTAAAGAAGCATGTTTAATGAATTAAAATTTAAAAGTTTTCTGACACCTTAATCCTGTAAAATGATGAAATAAGGGTTCCCTAAACTTAAGTGTGCATCAGAATCCCAAAGGCATGTTAAAACAGATTGCTGGGCCCCACCCAGTTAGATTCTGCAGGACTGGGGCAGGCCTGGTCATTTGCATTTCTAAGTTCCCAGAGATTCTGTTCCCCTTTGACAACTACTGCCCTAAAGGATGTTTCCTGTTTCTTTTTATTTTGTTTCTTCCCTAATCCCTACCTGTCCAAAAGGATCCTGATCCCATCATACTTTCCCTGTCACTTAGTTGTCTGAGCCCACTCTTCAAGGAAAACTTAAAGGAAATGCTTAAAAAAACTCATAGGACTCCAAGGGGAAACCACATATTTCTTACCTGGTACTTCAGCAGAACCAGAAAAAATATTTTTGATTTAAATAGGAAACGATCATCTTAGAATAATAATTTTGTTGAGTGTATATCAGAATTAAATGAATTTTTTTATGTACATAGGCTTTTTCCTATAGAAATATGAGTTAGCCACCATTGGTGGGGAGAAGGGGGGATTGTTGGCAAAAGGAAAAGAAGTTCCATTTCCTCTCATGTTGTCTCCTCCTCCCAGTTGAGAAAACCACTTTATTAATTCATTAAAAAGGCAATTCCCACTGCACAATATAATTTTATTATTTCCAGTTCTCTTTTTTTTAAGATTTTATTTATTTTTTTGACAGACACAGCGAGAGAGAGAACACTAGCAGGGGGGAGTGGGAGTGGGAGAGAGAAGCAGGCTTCCTGCTGAGCAGGGAGCCCAACGTGGAGCTCTATCCCAAGACCCTGGGATCATGACCTGAGCCAAAGGCAGAAGCTTAACAACTGAGCCACCCAGGTGCCCCAAGTTAAGTTCTCTTTTTTTGAAGAGAAGTACTACTGTGAAAACTTGTTTTTTTTATTACTTAGCAAGTGCTAACTTTCTTTTTGTCTTTGAATCTTGTTTTTTTTTAATTACTTAGCAAGTGCTAACTTTCTTTTTGTCTTTGAATAACAAAAATAAACAGCCATATTTATTTGTTCTGATAGATTTAGTTTTTTCCCTAAAGTTTATGAAATTAAATCATTCATTTGTAATTTTTTACTTGTATATAGTCTTGCATTGTCTTTTTTAAGACTTTCACACACCCTTATTGTGATAATTCTGAGTTTTCCAATTATGAAATTTGTTTTTGAATAAAATATTGTGTTTATTTTTTTAATTTTTTTTAAAGATTTTATTTATTTATTTGAGAGAGAGAGAATGAGAGCCAGAGAGCACGAGAGGGAAGAGGGTCAGAGGGAGAAGCAGACTCCCCGCCGAGCAGGGAGCCTGATGGGGGACTCGATCCCAGGGCTCCAGGATCATGACCTGAGCCGAAGGCAGTCGCCCAACCAACTGAGCCACCCAGGTGCCCAAAATATTGTGTTTAAATACATGTTCTGGGGCGCCTGGGTGGCTCAGTCGGTTACGCTGCTGTCTTTGGCTCAGGTCATGATCCTGGGGTCCTGGGATCGAGCCCCATGTTGGACTCCCTGCTCAGCGGAGAGCCTACCTCTGCCTGCCTATCTGCCTACTTGTGCTCACTCTCTCTCTGTCAAATAAAATCTTTAAAAAAACAAATAAATAAATAATGTTCTACCTATATGTAAGCCCTTATTAGGAGGGGTTAAAAGGAATTCTGCAGAATTTTATACACCCTGAATTGTATAATAATAATAGTTGCACTTATATGAATTTTCTGTTTGCCAGATGTTGCTAATTCCCTTATGTACATTATTGTATTTAAGTTTCACAAAAATCCTAGACAGCCCCTACTTTTTACACATAACATACTCCTTAAAACATGTAGAAAAGTCTAATGCAGGGGGGTAGCAGGGGGCGGCGCCTGGGTGGTTCAGTTGGTTAAGTGTCTGCCTTTGGCTCAGGTCATGGTCCTGGGGTCCTGGGGTCCTGGGATTGAGTCCTGTGTGGGGCTAACTGCTCAGTGGGGAGTCTGCTTCTCCCTCTGCCCCTCCCACTGCTCTTGCTCTCTCTCAAATAAATAAATAAAATCTTTTTAAAAAAAAAGTCTGATGTGGGATTCCATATCCAGAGAGCTAAAAAATAATTATAATATTCTAGATTACATTTCAGCTTTTAGAAATAGACTGTAATGAATATTTCCAGCATTTTATATGTGTCTTTCAGCATTTTCTCTTAAACACACAGTGCAGATAACTTCAGTCTAGTCCGGTGACTAGACAAACGATGATACCTGTATTTATTGTTGTTGCATTTGTATTAAATTTGTTAGTCTTTGTTGCTAGTATTAGAATTGTAATTCTTCCCTTTTGATAAAGACAAAGGTCAATAAAATACTTACTGAATTGACATTTTCTACAATAAAGTTTATGACTAAACTACTTTTTTTTTTTTTTAAAGATTTTACTTATTTATTTGACAGAGACACAGCGAGAGAAGGAACACAAGCAGGGGGAGTGGGAGAGGGAGAAGCAGGCTTCCCGCTGAGCAGAGAGCCCAACATGGGGCTCAATCCCAGGACCCCAGGATCATGACCTGAGCCAAAGGCAGCCGCTTAACGACTGAGCCACCCAGGCGTCCATGACTAAACTACTTCTGTCTAGCAGACTATAGCATAGTGTTAGCTCCAAGTATTCTCTCAGCTAATGAAAATTTTTTAATTTTGAATTAAAGGGCAGTTTGGGGTGACAGTACATATTATACAGGTGTTTCTGCTGTAATGACATATACACGTTATTGGAAATCCTGACATTCTGCAGGATAATACACTAAAATAACAGGGTTTGTGAAGAAAAAGTACACACCACTCAAAACAAGACATGTGGAAGTCTCCAGCTTTTTTATCTGCACTGACAGCTTTCCAGATTGCTTGATGTCGTGAAAAATGCAGGGATACTTGAAGCCACTAACCCTCAGCTTCTTAAACCAAAGGAACTACTGGGGAATTTTCAGGTTTTGTCATTAAGGTCTTTACATATGGCTGAGGCCTTTGTAATTGTAGAAAGACCACTTCTGATCTCGCTAAACCTTTAACATGCTGGGAAAAAACTGCATAGGATATAACATCTTTCCCCTATTCACCAATTGCACATAAGCTAATTCACATTAAACATTCTTCATAGAAGAGACAGCTCTTGACCCATCTGTATTATTTACGAGATGAGGAAACAGACTCAGGAAGGTGAAATAACTTGCCCAAGGTCACACAGGTAGTCAGTGCCAGAATCAACATTTGAATACAGATTTCAGACAGGGCAACCTCCCTTTCCTAACCATTGTACAGACTGCCTTCTCTGACAGAGTCATGTTAACTTAAAAGCATTTTTGCCTTGCACTGGCTTAGATCAGCACAATCCAATAGAAGTATAATATGAACCACAGATATAATTTTACCTTTTCTAGTAAGATGCAAAAGACAAAATCAGGTTTTTTACTTTTTAAAAAGCATAAAAAACTAATATTAATTTTAATAAATTATTTCAACTTTATTAATGAGATTCTTTGCCATTCTCTTTGTACCAAATCTTTAAAATCCAGTGCATACTTACCTTTAAAATACGTCTCAATTCGGAGTAGTCATGTGTGGCATAGTGGCTACCATACATGCTAATTCTTTTTACTCTAGTACCATGTGGACCTTTTTTTTTTAAGATTTTATTTATTTGAGAGGGAGCCGGGGGAGGAGTAGAAAGAGAGGGACAAGCAGACTCAGTGCTGAGCACAGAGCCTGATGCTGAGCTTGATCCCAGGACCCTGAGATCATGCCTTGAGCCTAAACCAAGAGTCAGACACTTTACCCACTGAGCCACCCAGGTACCCCCCATGTGAACCTTTTTAGGAAGTCACCTACTCACCACAAAAGCAGACAGAAAACACCTAACTCTTAACCTGTAATACCCTTTTTCTTTTTTTAGGTTCTCTCTAAATCTAGAAATCATGATTTAATGTTCAGACTTGTATTTAGGAACATTTTATTTTCATTGGGAGAATCCGTTGTCCCATTTCTAAGTATTAATGTCCTTTATTAGTCATTGCTCAGTAGTAATTTTACCCTATGGTTACAAAGTGGACAGTGAATGTATAATTTTTCTGTACAAATGAAAACCAGTACTTTAAGTACAGAAACTTGCTTATTTAAATTCAAGTTACTTAAATTCAAGAAACTTTTTTTTGCTTTATTTTTGACGGAAACGCTTCTAAACATGCTACATAAAGTCTCTGCACAAAAAAAAATTCTCTGCACAACATACCTTGTGCTCCATGTTTGAAAATCATTAAGGATTTTTTATAATTTTTGCAATTTTGCTGTTGGTGATTCTTTGGAGACTAATTCTGAGCTAACTCTGAAGTTATAAAGTTACTTTCTATGGTAAATGAGCTGCTTTTCCTAGCAAATCTTATTCATGAATGTTTAGATATATATTTAGTGTAACTTGGCTGTCTGCCTCGAAAACTCTTTATGAATCAAATTTGAAGCAGCTAGTCTTTCCTAAATTCATTTCAAAATTTTTGTCTTTATAGTGTTTTAATTTTCAAACTTCAAAACATTTTTTTCAAATCAGTTATCATAACAGTTTCTTTTCAGTGTTGTGTGGTTTTGATGTCTTGCTTTTGAAAATGTGTAGTAGAGCATGTCGTTTGGATCACTTACCTTGTTCATTGGATGGAGACATTTTGATTTTATGACTTTCTAAGATATTGCTGCAGAAGACAAAACAGGTTGCACTGTTGTACGCCAAGGTGCTTTGCATTTTTCAGTAATTCTGGCTTTTCAAGGATGCTTTTAGGATCATTTTATGCTGAATAATGGATGTTGGTTAGAGCATGGCTGTGTATTTCATCTGTTTCCTATCTGTATTCTTGGATGTTCATATGCCTCTCAAGTATTATTCCTCACTTCATATCCACAGTTTTAGCTCATTTATTAGTATCTTTGCAGTTAAATGGCATAAATTTTCTCAATAATACAAAAAATGAGGGGCACTTGGCTGGCTCAGTCAAAAGTGTGACTCTTGATCTTGGGGTTGTAAATGCGAGCCCCCACACTGGATGTAGAGAGTACTAAAAAAAAATAAACTTTAAAAAAAATAACATAAAAAATGAAATTTCATTATGTGTGAGCATGGCAAGCTGTTTCTTCTTGAGCTAAATTGGGACTATAGGACTGTCTTTGGACAGATATCCCAGGGAGATAGGGTCCTGTCTTAAATATCAAGTGAACAACACCCCTTCCTACTATATACATTTTCTTCATTTAATTTGAATGCTAAAAGCATTGATTTAAAAAAATATATAAGAAGGTATGTCACATGTTCATTGTAAATAAACTAGGAAATTAAAAAAATTAAAGCATTTAATATCCTACTACCTAGAGATAGCCAGTTAGAGATTGCATCTGTATATCCTTCTAGTCTTTTCTTTGCAAGCTTTGAGCCTTATATCTGTGCTATCTTAACTAAGATTAAGATTATTCTGGTTATTTCTTGAAGAAATTTGGTGAGAATTCAGTCCATCACAGATTACACTGAACCTTTATTTAGATAGTCCAAATGGTTTTCTTTCCTCATTGCATCTCCATTTGATCTCCACTCTTCAAAATGATAGCAGTATTTCCTGAATCTGTGTATTTGTCTCAAATTATAAAGGTAAATGGTTAAATAAAATCACCTTTTTAAACATTTAAATAAATACCTCTTAAGACATTATGCATCCCAGTATACATATGACTTGCCACACCAGTCAGCCAGAAAATAAAGTACCCATTGTTGTTTGAATATCTTGATTTGTCTTTAAAATACGTATTTCTGTCATTCTGTTAATGGCAGTTATGCTTCATTACATTATCTTGGCTTGGGTATATTAACTATATCATGAAAATATTTTTTTTTTGAAGGTGGACGGGGGGAATGGACAGAGGGAGAGGGAAAGAGAGAAGCAGGCTCCATGCCCAGTAGGGAGCCCGACACGGGGCTGGATCATGACCTGAGATCATGACCTGAGCTGAAATCGAGTCGGACACTTAACCAACTGAGTCACCCAGGCACCTCTCATGAGAATATTTTCTTAAGCATACTTAATGCCCAAGCTTTGACGGAATATGATTTTAGACATCTAGTGGTTTGTTTTGAGAGTATGCTGCTGAACAGATCTCTAGAAGAGTGGAATAATGGAGAGTGAGAAAGCTTAAGAGCTTGATAATAAAGGGAAAATAATTTTTTACCTGGTGATCATTGTGTGAATTATTTGGCATTTCAAGATTTATTTAGGGACTACTTTTAGGATTTTTTTCTCATAGGATTTTTTTTAAAATCACTTTATCAGTTGACATGGATACCATACTGTAGTTGAAGATCTTCCTAAAATCTAAATTATTGGAAAAGTTCATGTAATTAAAATCTCTTCCCCCATTTATCTGCTTAACTTTTTTTAAAAAATAAAACTTTTTTAGAGCAGTTTTAGGTTCACAGCAAAGTAAAGTATAGAGTTCCCATATACACCCTGTTCCTGATACACAGTCTTCCACACCCTGCATGGGACATTTGTTTATAATTCATGAACCTACAGTGACACATCATTATCACCCAAAATCCACAGCTTACATCAGGGTTCACTCTTGGTATTGTATATTCCATGGACTTTGACAAAAGTATAATGATATGTATCCACCATGGTAGTATAGAGAGTAGTTTCACTGCTCTAAAAATCCTCTGTGCTCCAGCTGTTCATCCCTCTCTCCATGCAAGCCCTGACAACCACTGAACTTTTTACTGTCTCCATAGTTTGCCTTTTCCAGAATATTGTGTAGTTGGAATCATATAGTATATAATCTTTGCAGATTGGCTTCTGTCACTTAGTAATTTGCATTTAAGTTTTCTCCATGTCTTTTTGTGGCTTAAAAGCTCATTTCTTTATCTTTTTTAAACTTTTTAAAAATTTATATTGCTTTATTTAAACTAAAAAAGGACAGTTCACTCATTTCTTCCCTTCAACCCCCACCCCTCCTTTTGCATCCACCAGTCTGTTCTCTGTATCTGTGAGCTTGGTGGGTTTTTTAATTTTGTTTTTGTTTGTTTGTTTTTTAGATCACACATAAAAGAGAGATCATGTAGTATTTGTCTTCCTTTGTCTGACTTATTTCACTTAGCATATTGTCCCTGAGATCCATCTATGTTGTTGCAAATGGCAAGATGTCATTCTTTTATATGGCTGAATAATATTCAATTGTGTGTGTGTGTGTGATATATATACACATAGCACGTCTTCTTTATCCGTTCATTCATCAATGGACACTTAGGTTGTGTCTGTATCTGGGCTATTGTGAACAATGCTGCAAGAACATGGGGGTGCATGTATCTTTTCAAATTAGTGGTTTTGTTTTCTTTGGATAAATACCCAGAAGGAATTGTTGGTAGTTCACTCTTTAATTTTTTTGAGGAACCTCCATACTGTTTTCCATAGTGGTCACACCACCTTACATTCCCACAACACTGTACAAGGGTTTCCTTTTCTCCACATCCTCACCAACCCTTGTTATTTCTTTTGTCTTTTTGATAATAACCATTCTAAAGAGTGTGAAGTGATATCTCATTGTAGTTTTCATTTGCATTTCCCTGATAATTAGGCTGAACATCTTTTCATATGTCTGTTGGCCATTCTGTGTGTTTTCTTTAGAAAAATGTCCATTCAGATCTTCTGCCCATTTTTTAATCAGATTGTTTGCTATTGAGTTGAGTTCTTTATATATTTTGGATATTGGCTCCTTATCAGATATATGATTTGCAATTATTCTCTCCCATTCAGTAGGTTGCCTTTTCATTTTGTTGATGGTTTCCTTTGCTGTGCAAAACCTTTTGAGTTTGATATAGTCCTAATTGTTTATTTTTGCTTTAGTTACTTTTGCTTTTGGTATCAGATTCAAAAAAAAAAATCATTGCCAAGACCTATTTTAAAGAGCTGGCCACTTTTTGTTTTCTTCTAGGAGTTTTATGCTTTTAGGTCTTATGTTGAAGTCTTTAATCCATTTTGAATTAATTTTTGTGTCTGGTGTAAGACAAGAGGTCCAGTTTCCTTCTTTTGTATATGGCGGTCCAATTTTCCCAGCATTATTTCTTGAAGAGACTGTCTTTTCCCCATGGTGTATTCTTGACTCCTTTGTCATAAATTAATTAACCATAATATGCATAGATTTATTTTGGGGCTCTATATTCTGTCCCATTAATCTAAATGTCTGTTTTTATGCCAGTATCATACTGTTTTAATTACTGCAGCTTTTGAAGCTTCTTCCATGTCTTTTTGTGGCTTGATGGCACTTTTGTTTTTAGCACTGAATAATAATCCATTGTTTAGATATACCACAGTTTATTTATCCATTCACCTACTGAAGAACATCTTCGTTGCTCCCAAGTTTTGGCAGTTATTAATAAAACTTCTGTAAACATCTGTGTGGGGACATCTGTGTGGCTCAGTTGGTTAAGCCTTTGGCTCAGGTCATGATCCCCAGGACCCTGGGATCGAGTCCCACATCGGGCTCCTTGCTCAGCAGGGAGCTTGCTTCTTGCTCTGCCTGCCACTCCCCCTGCTTGTGCACCCCCTCCCAGACAAATAAATAAATAAAATCTTTTTTAAAAATTAAAAAAAAATAAACATCTGTATGCAGGTTTCTATATAAACAGAGTTTTCAGTTCCTTTGGGTAAGTACCAAGGAGTGTGATTACTGGATCATATGGTAAAAGTATGTTTAGTTTTGTAAGGAACTGTCATACTGTCCTTCAAAGTGGCTGTGCCATTTTGCATTCCCACCAGCAGTGAGTAAGAGTTCCTGTTGCTCTCATCAGCATTTGGCGGTGTCAGTGTTCTGAATTTTGGCCATTCTAATGGATGTGTAGTAGTATTTCATTGTTGTTTTAATTTGCAATTCGCTAATGATATGTCATGTTGAACATCTTTTCATATGAGTATTTACCATCTGTATATCTTATTTTATGAGGTATCTATTCAGGTCTTTGGTCCATTTTTTTTTCTTTGTTCAAGAACTTTATTTACTATAAAGACAAAACACCAAAATAGATACAAATACTATAAAATTTGTTCAGTTGGGTAAAATTTTTAATTAAATATCTTGATATATTTAACAAAGGACACATTTAATTTGCCCTTTCTTTAATCAGGTTGTTCATTTTCTTCTTGTTCAGTTTATTAAAGATTTTTTTGTGTATATTTTGGATAACAGCCCTTTTTCAGATATGTGTATCTTTTGCAAATATTTCTTCCCAGTGTGTGGTTTGTCTTCTCATTGTCTTTTGCAGAGCACAAGTTTTTAATTTTAATGAAGTTCACTTTATCAATTATTTTTTTCATGGATCATGCCTTTGGTGTTGTATCTAAAAAGTCATCAACATACCCAAAGTCATCTAGGTTTTTCCCCAATGTTATCTTCTAGGAGTTTTATAGTTTTGTGATTTACATTTAAGTCTGTGATCCATTTTGAGTTAATTTTTGTGAAGGGTGTAAGGTCTTTGACTAGATTAATTTATTTGCATGTCGATGTCCAGTTGTTCTAGCACCATTTGTTGAAAAGACTATCTTTGCTCTAAAGATCAGTTGACTATACTTATGTGGATCTATTTCTGGACTCTCTGTTCTGTTCCATTGATCTATTTGTCTGTTCTTTTACCAATACCACACTGTCTTGATTGCTATAGCTTTATAGTAAGTCTTGAAGTCAGGTAGTGTCATTCTTCCAACTTTGTTCTTCAACTCAATATTGATTGAGTTGGCTATTCTGAGTCTTTTACCTGAGTTAGTATCTATAAAATAACTTACTGGAGTTTTGATTGGGATTGCTCAGAATCTATAGATTCAATCTGTTGTCCTATAGATTAAATTGGAAAGTACCGACATCTTGACACTATTGAGTCTTCAGATATCTCTCTATTTATTTAATTCTTCTTTGATTTCATTCATCATTTTTGTAGTTTTACTCATTTAGATCTTGTACATATTTTGTTAGATTTATAGGTAAGCATTTCATTTTGGGGGGTGCTAATATAAATGGAAATGTTTTAATTTCAAATTCCACTTGTTCATCACTTGTATCTGCTTAACTTTTTAAGTGATTAATGGATGCCTGGGAGTTGATGTACATATATATTCAGAAATGTTTTGCCACCTGAGACCTGTGAGAAGGTAAGCTTTGTGGTCCATTATGTAATTAGTATGGGGGGGGATTCTGTTATGGATTAGGCTAATTTTAATTGTTATTTTTCAAATTCTAAAATTATATTATGGTAGTGGAAGGCAGGAACAAAAAGAGAAAAAGAAAATTCATATGAACATCCAGGTCCTCCAAGAGTTCATTCAGGGCAAAAGATGAAAAAAATACCATCTTTCAGAATAGTTCACTGCTAAAGGTTTAAGAGGAAAAAAGATAGTTTGTCCTTAGCACAGTTTTTGTTGTGTTGCCCTCAAGGCTATTGCTGTCATGTGGAAAACCACTTTACATTTAAATTGTATAGTAAGGTCATTTGACTACTATATTTGCTATTTATGATATATAATTTAAATCCTACTTCAAGAAAGGATTTAAGGAGTTCAACTATACAAATTTAATTGACATTTTATAATGGGCATATATAGGATAATTGAAAGAGATCAGAAGCCCTGTAGAGAAAAAGATTATTGTGTTAAAAAGCAGAACTGATTAAACAATTACTCAAATGTCAAATTTAGTCCTGGCTTCTTGGTAACCAAGCTAAAAAAGGGAAAAATCGTGTGCTTTTGGCTCCAAATAAAATACAAGTTGACCTGTTACATAAAAATGATATGTGGAGAATTAGGTTTCTAAAATATTTGCCAAATATAAAATATTTGGCAATAATTAGTACTTTTAAATAACTGTCCTGTTCCAGTAAATAGTCACTGTCAAAAGGGAGTTAATTAGGGGAAACAGACTTTTTCCACCAACTTGTTTATGACAAGGGTTCTCAAAGAAAGGGAAACTTACTCTGATTGAATTTATGACACAGTTCTTAGGACATGGAGGGAGGAGGAGGAGAGGCAGGGAAACAAAGAAACTGAGATACAGTGTGCCCTGAAAGATTGTTCTTCTGCACATGCGTAGACCTTCTTCATGTTGTGGTATCTTAATAATGTTCAACCACAGAAAACCAGGCTGACATGTTTTCATACTCTAATACAAGGAGAGATCATAGGAGCCTGGAGGAATACTTGCCTCCTCATGCGTGCCATTGACACGCAGTGAATAGTAGTGGTTGCATAATAGAGCCACGCTTTTCCAGCTTGTTTTATTCCAGCCTTCAGAAAACTGTATTTTAATCATAATGCATAAAATACAAGTTTTATAACCATAGTTAACCCTTGCCACACACAGTATCCAGTGATATTTTCTGTTGCGTGTCTTCTCTTTTTTGATGTTGGTCATGGCACTATGGGTCATGAAAAGCACTGCTCTAGAGTAATTGCAGTGCAAATTCTTAGTTGTTAATTAGAAATCAAGTCATATGCTTTAAGTACGAAATAGATACCAGTAGTGACATTCTGTTACTTCAGTCTGTAAATTCCCTAATCTCCTAAAGTGTTAATGGCTCTCCATTTGATTTAACTCAAGGCAATGTTGCTCTTTTCAGTAGGATAACTTTCTTTTTTGGAAAAATCCAGGTGATTTGACAGATTTCTTGCTTTACATAGTCTGTGTTCTACAAAAATTAGAAGTAAATTGTACGTGTATTTTTAAATGTACTTATATTTAAATCCTCTAGTGCAGAGGTCAGCAAAGTATAGTCCATGGGTCAGAAGGGCCCACTGCCTATTTATGTAAGTACAGTTCTATTTGACCACAGCCACACTCGTTCATGTGCTTTATTGTGGCTGCTTTCCCCCCATAGCCGCAAAGTAGAGTAGTTGTAACACAGATCATGGGGCCCACAAAGCCTAAAATGTTTACTATATGACCCTTTTTCGAAAAAGTTTACTGACCCCTCTTCTAGTGATTTGTCTTTCAAAAATCTAATCTTTTCCTAATGTCTTACAAATCCAGATTTTCTTGTGCTGAATTTGCTCAGTTTCAAGCAACATAATATTGCTTTTGATTTAATTTTCCTTGATTCTGTTAACTTTCCTTTCATTAAATACCTACTAGACATTCATTTAACATACATTAACAATAATACTTGTGCCAGACCCTATGCGGTGCCAGCCATCAGATATCGGCTGAGCTCTCCTATCTCCCGGGGTACATGGATTTCCCTTGAAGCCACACTTTCCTGGCTGTTAGTGCCCAAGCAGAGCAGGAATACAAAGTCAGGTTTATTCCAGCTCCTCATTGGCCTGGCTGAGCCCTTCTTGGAACTTGTGCTACAGTCCAAGACTTCCTACCCAGTCCTCCTGCCTCTCCTCTGTCCTGCAGGTGTCAGACCTACATCAGGATCTGAAAGCTCTCCCCACCTTCTCCTCCCTTTCCCAGTTCTCTTGCACATCTAATTGTGTCTTGACCTCTGCTTTTCAGCAGATGCCAACTAACATAGCCAACCACAGCAAGTATATGTAAAACATGTTTACTGCCTTCAAGGGTGCATGGTAGCTGAGGAGGATGGGGTGGGTGGAGGAAGAGATGAACAAATGGAAACATCATTTACACATTATGGTATTGTGCTGCAAATATGCTGAGTAAACAGTTTCTGTTTTTAGAGTTTAGAAGAGGGAAAGACTGTACTGAGGATACAAAAGAGAAGATTCTGGGGGAAATGGGCACCTTGTCTCCTGGCACGTATTACTTGGTAATTGTTCAGTGAATGAGCACAGTTCGGATAGGCAGACTGGGACACAGGGAGCATGTTTAGGGCTTGGAAATCATGCA
The DNA here is from genome assembly GCF_003265705.2 of Callorhinus ursinus. Taxonomy (NCBI): domain Eukaryota; kingdom Metazoa; phylum Chordata; class Mammalia; order Carnivora; family Otariidae; genus Callorhinus; species Callorhinus ursinus. Next base: position 147,879,074 of record NW_027397063.1, read on the forward strand.
GAAATAAGAGAGGAATGAGAAAGGTTACTGAGGGTTGGCCCAAGGGCATCTAAAAGAGTGGTAGGAAGTCATTTTAGACATATTGGAAATGATTACAGAGGTTTTGAAATACCAGACTAAGAAGTAGATTTTATTCACAAGAGTTGAAACACCAGCAAAGTGTTAGAGTAGGGAATACAGTCGTGGTGGGATTTTAAGGAAAATTAACCTGTATATAAAATGGTAGGGAAAAGACACTAGGGGGTAGACAGATGGTGAGGCTATGCAGTTCTATTTTTTGGTGATAATGGGTGGCAGAGAAAATGGAAAGAAGGAACGGTTTCCGGGACATTGTAAAGTGAGAAAAACAACCGACTTCCAGACCGCCCAAAATTGCGCAGGGTACTCTGTGCAGATTTGTACTCTGGCAACACTGAGAAAAGTGGTCCACGGTGACAGGAATAAGGAAGATAATCCTGGGTTGAACTGCTTCCTTGCTTTCTGTATCCATGCTGAGACTAGAAAGAAAACAGTGACCTCTACTCCTTTTTTTAGACACAGAAAATTTGAGAGGCTGGCAGGATAGCTGAAGTGTCTGTCAGACACCTGGAAATGAGAAATGAAGCTCAAGTGGGGGGAATCAGTGGACCTGCCACTATTTGCTTACACGGCCTCATATTGAGGACATCAGGACCTGGCTTACTGCTTACTCTATTGTTCAGAGTCCTTGTTGTAGTCCTTCATGCACAACCTTGTATATTGGCTTTGTAAAAGGTTCAAGCACGTGCAGAAAAAAAGGTAATCTAATCTGAAAATATATTGGTGGTGGTCTCCAGATTGTTAAAAAATCTCTGTAAATTTTCCTGTAATCTCTGTCATTTTAAAAATATAAAACCCTTCCATAGACTCAATAATGTATGAGAGACACTTGTACTCAATATTGTATGAGCTAATGTATGAGACAAAAAGGTGCCTAATAGTTAGACTTCTTTATAGACTATTATAGAATGGAGGTAAAATTATAACGTTCCAAAAATTGATGTCATGAAAGTGCTTCCCCAAAATTGCAAATGATTCCATTTGGATTTAAAACTGTATGGTAAAAAAACACTCCTAGGTGAGTTATGCCAAAATTTAAGAATAAGAATGTCAAGTTACCCAACGAGGATAATTTTAGCATGCCAGCCATGAGGAAGTAAACTAAGAGGCATCTTGTATCTTCTTTTAAGCATTGTACTCAAAATATTTTTCACTATAAAGAAAAGATTACACTATGGGTATTGAGGGTTTTTTATCTGAAGAAAAAAATGACACAGGAAATTGTCACCATCTGCAGTAAAGCCAGTTAACATTTCAAAGTAGGCTTTGAGGGGAAATTTTATTATTATTAATTAATATTATTTTCTCATATTGCATCAGAGGAATTTATAACCACTGTTTTTAGAAACAACATGGCACTCTCTGTTAAAACTCTAATATATTTCTTATTTATTTGTTAAATTCTTTTTAATTGAAGTATAATCGACATACAACATCCTGTTAGTTTCAGGTGTACATCATAATGATCCAATATTTTTATACATTATTAAATGATCCCCATGATAAGTTTAGTTATCATCTGTCACCATACAAAGTTATTACAATATTATGGACTGTATTCCCTATGCTATACATTACATCCCCACAACTTATTTATTTCATAATTGGACATTGCTTGTTAAAACTTCTATAGATTTCAGAAAACCACAGTTTTGATTTCTGTCTTGTTTCTATGGTATTTTCCATACATAATAATTTTAATGTTATTATATTGTCACTTTATGCATTGGGGATCTGTGTGTGTGTGTCAGTGCCTTGGTGAATAATAAATCCCCATCTTTTTAAAAGGTCATGTCTAGAGAAGATATTTCCACACTGGTTTCTCTCCTCAAGAGCTTTATCAGGAGCTGAAGCAGTCAATGCCTTGAGGCCATTCTATTTTGCAGTACATCCAGATTTCTTTGGACAGCACCCCAGAGAAAGGGTAAACTTTTGTTTATTTAACCTTTAGTCCCCATTTCATAAACTGAAGTTTTACTAATTTTCGACACAATATAATACAAAGTTCTATAAATTTGGATTGTTCTGTCATAGTGATAAAGTCAGTGTTCTGAATTACTTTGGAATATACATACTGAAAATTGAAAATCTAATTATTGTTGTCTTATGAAATCTGAGGGAGTGGAAAACGCATACATTGGGCTCTGCCCCCAGTTCCTGGCATAGACCTCCTGACACCCTTGTAACTTCCTAAGTGAGAAGAGCACTAGAAGCATCTCTTGTTCTGTTCTTTGGTCTTTGACCCCATCCCTGACACCTGACTCCTAAAACCCTTGTAAATCCCTAAATGGTAGCAGCACCAGGAGCATCTTTTGTTCCAATGTGGTGACTCTGGGTGGCTCCAACCCTCAACCTCCAGAGAGGAGGAAGGGGCTGGAAATAGAGTTCATAATTGATCATGCCTACATGAGGAAACCTCCATAAAATTCTAGGAGTATGGGGTTCAGACACCTTCCAGTTGGGCAGACACATCTACACTGGACGGTAGTGCTCCCAAACTCTATGGGGACAAAAGCTCCTGCACTTGGGACCCTGTGTCTCTCTTCAGCTGGCTGTTTATCTGCATCCTTTATTATATCCTTTAACATGGTAAACGTAAGTAAATTTTTCCCTGAGTTCTGTGAGCTGCTCTAGCAAATTAATAGAATCTAAGGAGGGGGTTGCTGCAAATCGCTGGTTGGTCAAAAGCACAGGTGATGACAGGTGTGACTGGCATCTGAAGTATGTATATGGGGGTGGCGTGGCAGAGGGAGAGGACAGTCTTGGGGAACTGAGCCCTTAACCTGTGGGATCTGATGCTGTCTCTGGATACATAATATCAGAATTGAGTTAAATAGTAGGACACCCAGCTGGTGTCACAAAGAATCGCTTATTGTGGGGGAAAACCTCCGCTCATTTGGTGACCACAAGTGTCAGAAGTCAAGTGTTTTGTGTGAATATACAGGAGGCACACAGGAGATGACTGGGCTTTTCCTCTGTATGAAATCTGTCATTTTTTATGAAGGCAATAAAGCTGTCATGGAGACTCTTTAAAGTATTAGTAGTAATGTTTTCTGAACCAGTTTTTAGAGTAAAATTGAGTGTTTGAAAGAAAATTTCAGGCTTCGTCACCATGGTCAATCTTTCTTTTTTAAGGATAGTTACAAGGAAAGTTTTTCAGTGCCCTGAATGGTTTTCCCTTCTGTTGCATGCTGCTGCTGGTTCACTTCCCTACAACCTCAGTTACTGTGTGCTCAAGGAATGCAGACAGAGATGAAGAGTAACTTACAGTAAACTTAGGGCACTCAGTATTATTTCATTGGTTCTGTTTATCTTCTTTAACATTAATACCTGGTTTAACATGAAAAGGAATTTAGAACTCTGGAAAATTCAGAACGTTATTACATAATTTTTTTCTACTTGCAGTGGAAAAAAATTAATTTTGCTTCTTTGCTCTAGGAAAATATTCTGATTGTGATTTTTGATATATATGTTGGCTATTAAAAGTCAGATCTTTTCTAAGTAATTAGTAAAATGAATTAGCAGAAAAATATCCATTACTCTGAGGATGTTAATTATTTAAAATTTTTAAACCCAACTGGAAAAATTATGCCTAGTATGGAAAAATTATGCCTAGTAGTAGATGAATGTTTTTCCTCCTCTACCAATGTATCTTTTTTTTTTTTTTTTTAATTAAAACTTCTGTGTGCTCTAAAAAGTAAACTCAGCAGGCATGGGTTACTTAAACTCTACATTCCAGAGAAATGCCTGGCTTTGGTATTGGCCCTTGACTGCCTCCTGGGAGATAAGCTCTGAGCCCTTAGAATATCCTGCCTGATGGGAATCTTTTATATGTGTGAGGTCTCAGGCCATGCCAGATATTTTATGCTATGTGATTTTTGGTGAATGCCTGTTTTCATATGTCTGAGGCCCTCTGGGTGTGCTGGAGACTATTTGAAGAGCTAAGGTCAGTCACTTGGGTGCTACATATGTGCGTGAGCGAGCCCAGTAAAATGCTGGACACCAGGGCTTGGATGAGCTTCTGCAGTTGGCAACACTTCTCATGCATTGTCACACATTGTTGCTGGGGTTAAGTGCTAGCCCTGCAAATCCACTGGGAGAGGACAACTGGAACCTTGCACCTGGCCTCTCCTGGACTCTTATCCTACATGCCTTTTCCCTTTGCTGATTTTAATCTGTATCCTTTTGCTGTTATAAACCATAACCGTGAGTATAAGTTTTTCTGAGTTCTGTAAATCCCTCTATCAAATTGAACCCGAGAGTGGTCATGGAGAGCTCCAATGCAATATGCCTGAAATGTAATTGTTCTAGTAAATTAATATAGCTGACCCTTGAACAGTGCCAGGGTTGGGGCACTGACCCCCTGCACATTCGAAAATCTGTGTATAACCTTTGACTTCCCCAAAACTTAATTACTAATAGCCTACTGTTGACCAGAAGCCTTACTTATCAATAATGTAAATAGTTAACACATATTCTGCATGTTATATATATTATATTCTGTGTTTTTACAATAAAATAAGCTAGAGAATAGAAAATGTTATTAAGAAATCATAACGAAGAAAAAAGACATTTACAGTGCTATATTTATAAAAAAAAAAACAACCCATGTATAAGTGGGCCCATGAAATTCAAACCCATGTTGTTCAGAAGTCAGCTGTATTTTCATTTACTCTTTCAACTTGTGTTTGAGTGCCTACTCTGTGCCAAGCCATGGTTTCCGGGTTTTATTGGGCGTCGGTCACATAGATATGGCTTGTCCTTTCCTTTCTTGTTTAAGTGTCACCTTTCATGAGGCTCTCCCAGATTGCCCTATTTGAAACTGTCACCCTACCTTCCTTCCCAGCACTCTCTGTCCCCCACATCCTGCAGTACTGTTTCTCTTTCCCTCCCATATTAGACATATTGTTGCCAAAGTGCAGGCTCTGCGAAGGCAGTTCACCCTTCCTGGCACCTCATGTTCAGTCCAGTCTTCTCTGCATTTGTATGGGACACCCTTGTCCCTTTTCTAAAGAAACAGACGGAAAGTGTTATCTAGTCCCCAACAGGCCAGGGTCTCAAAGTGAAGCACAGCTATTGTTGTTAATCCTCTTCATTTTAACTCAGTTTTAAAATACAGAAAACATTTCTAGGTTTCAAAAATCAAAACTAAATACAAAGTTTACTCAGAAGTCTCACTCCTGTCTCCATTTCTTTTACCCCATTGGTATAACTTCCTGTATATAACCATTTTTATTAGTTTCTGGGTGCTGTTTCTTTTTGGCAAAAATAGAAACCTGTGGCAAAACAGAATTACGAAGATTTAGTCTTACACTAGCAGGAAATGTACCTCAGCTGCCCACTGAACTATGGTAGCGAAGAACAGAAGAACGACATATTACAATCAGTTAAACAGACAAAAATAAACTGATTGTTCCTAATCTCAGATCACAGTGATAGGAAACATGGTTACTATTTATCCCATTCTGTAGAGCTATTCCTTCACTAAAGGATGTTTCCTTTTTTCACTTAACAACCTTGGAAATAACTCCATGTCAATTCCTAGATATCTGCACCACATTCTTTCTCTCTTTTCTTTTTGGTTATATAGTACTCCATTGAATGAATGTACTATAATTCAACCAGTCTCAGGATGGTCATTTTAAGAGCCCTTTATAGAGAGAAATATCTTGCAAACATTTTCTCCCAGTAGCTTATTTATCTGTAAACTGCTTATTGTGTGTGTATGTGTGGTTTCTTGTGTGCTTTTTTTTTTTAGTTTTTAATTTTTTTATGTAAGTGGACTTACCAATCATGTATTGTCAATCATGTATTAGAGATATTTAGTTATAGTTAGCTTTTTCCACACCAAAGTTATAAAGGAGTTCAACATGTTCTCTTCTAGTACTTACATAGTTACATTTTTTCACATCTTAGCCATAAGGAGTTTGTTCTGATACATGTTTTAAGAATGTGGATCCAATTTTATTCTTCATCAAAGAGCTATGGAATCCCGTTTTTAATACTAAATTATTTAGTATGCTCAATAATATGTTTAAAGGTCAGGATAAAATTTCTGTTGTTTTCTTGTTCTATTTTGTGTGTAAATGCCTCTTGATGTTTTTTTTCCAGGAAGTCAATGAAAATTCTCTTAAGAGATTAAGTGTCTACTTAGAAAACCTCCAGAAACCAGGCTTCAAGTCTTTGAAACCAACTCAGCTTACATTTTATGTAAGAGAAACAGAGCAGAATTCCTCTGAAGGCCAGGAACCCTTTAGCACTTCCGGTGTGTTTTCTTATTTCTAGCGTTTCCCTTGCAAGCTACGTGATAAATATGTTCATTAAGTTTGCCACTGCCAGAATACCTTTGGATTGAAGCCTTGGTCGTAAAAAAATATCACTTAATTGATTGTTTTCCTAGAATTATGTCTTTAACCTCTTTATCTGATTATAAAATTAAGATCATTGATAAGATGGTTGTAAGGTAAAATGTTGACTACTGATTTTCATTACTAAAATTAAAGGCTAATTGCTTCTTCAGCTCTACATTTTTGGTGGTCTATGAGGAAATAAACTTCCTTAAAACAAGTGGAAGATTCACTAGGAGCTTTCTATGAGTTAATGCTAAAACGAGTAGCTGTAGGCAGCTGTGACTGAGTAATGGTTAATGGTAAACTTTGAGCCATTCATTAAACAAAAATGGATTTAGAAAAAAAATAAATTCAAAATGGGAAATAACATACAACATATATGATAAAAAGATAATGTTAATGTATAAAGACCTCTTGGAAACCAAAAGGAAAACACAAAGTAGCTCCGTTACAAAAATGGGCAAAGACTGGCTAGACAGTTCAGGAAACAATATATACCAATAGCCAACAAACATTAAAATGTTTAGTTTCAGTAGTCAAATCCAAACTAAACTAATTAGATACTGTTTTCCAATAAAGCATATATGCATTCCTTAGCCCTTACATTTGATTAAATAATTAATGGGATAAGATAGAAACAGATTTATTCTTGACTGAGCTCTTCCTAACCTCAAACACAGGAATTAGGATTTTCCTTTCTTTCACTAACTAGAATAACTTTCTTGCCAGTATTTCTCACTTTATCATCAAATGATTCAAAGAATTCAACAAGAAAACTTTCTTAGTTTGCATGTTCTAGATTCCTTAACTCTGTGTGGCAAGCAGAGTATGTATCTCTTGAGAATTATTTAAATTGTGGTATCTGTCATCAGTGGCAAAGACAAGAAAATACATTTCAGCCTTATATGAAAATTGAAAAATTAAAAACTTTTATGTCCGTCAGTTTCAGAAATGTCAAATAAATTATGCTTCATTACCTTCATTATACGGACTGATATATATATATATGATATATATATATATCATATATATACATAACCGCTATAAAGAGTGGGTTGATCCATACATACAGACATGGAAGAGTCCCCAAGTTTAAGTAACAAAATCAAGTTCAAAGTAATATGTCTAGAATGATACTATTTATATATTAAAAGGAAACAATTTAAACTGTAGGTGTGTATTTGTGTAAATAAATAGGGGTATATATCGTATGTAATGTACATACATAAGCCCATAGAAAAGGTCTAGAGCAGTCTTGTACAAGAGAACTTTCTGTGATGATATAAATGTTCTGCATTTGCACTAATATAGCAGGCACAAGCCCCATGTGACTGTTGAGCACTTGAAATGTTGTTAGCCTGACCAGAAACTGAATTTTAATTTTGTTTAATTTTAATTAATTTAATTCTAAACCACCACATAGGGCTAATATCTACCATAGGAGATAGGGCAGGTCTAAAAGCATAGGTACCTAACTGTTAATAGTGGTTATGTCTAGTAAAGATGTGAGGTTGTATGCCTGTTAACAGGAGACTTCTATTTTTACTGTATGTATCTCTAATTTCATAGTGAGAATGTACTTATATAATAATGTTATAATTTTCAAAATCAATTAAAAATACTTTTTTAAAAATGAAGAAAGAATCAGCATGCTGTAATGGAGAAAGTACTGGGCTTGGAGTCAACTCATTTAAGCCCTTGCTCTGCATTCTTCCTAACCTCCTTGAGCCAGATTTCTTCACATTTGCAGTGAGATAATAATCACATGGTTGGTGGGGTGTTGAGAAGTTACATAAATTCAGCTAGAACCATGCCTAACACCCAGCAATGAAGAGAAAAAAAAGGAGAAAACAGTAGCTTTCCTGTTGAGGATTTAACAAGTTAGATTACTAATGTTAGCCCACAGACTACCCCAAATCAGAATCAGATGGTAAAGCACTAACTTAAACAATTAGGGAATTTGACATCCCTTCCAAAAATATTGAGTTACTAGGTAGTTGGGCGGACAAGTGTGAAGACAATCTCCTGTAATCACAGAGAACATTCGAGATGGGTTTGTGTCACCCCTGAGACTAGACTATCTGGCTGCTCCTGTCTGAACCACTGTCACAGTACAACCTCCCTGTCCCTCCTCTGCCCCTTCGTCTGAGTGCCAGAAACTGTCTTTCATGGACACTTGCTCAGAGGAGAGCTTTTCCATCTCTCAGACTGTCAAGAACAAATTTATGGGCAGCACTGGGAATATTCTGAATCCCCTCCTTGGGCTGGAATGGGTTTGGTCTCTGGTGCCAAACTAGACAGGGAACTGACTGAGGAAATACGAAGGTAAAGATACTGTGGTATAGTTTTGGAGAAGGGAAGTAGTTTTCTGTTTACAGATTATTTGCCAGTAGGATAGATTTTAATCAGTAATGAAATGTTTTTAAAAGATTTTTATTTTATGTTGCATGAAAAAGTGTTTTTAAATAAAGTGAATAATCATCTCTATTAATTGTTTGGGGGAATTATATTCTCTAGGATTTCGAGCAGTCAAATTTACTTTGCACACCAGAGATCTGCTAAGCACAGTATTGTATATTCTCAACTCCTGCAGTTTATCTATTGAACATATCCAAAGCTTGAATACTAATGTGCGTTCCCAGCCTCTCAAGGAGGCTACAAGGATGTCTGACAGGCCCATCAAGTGGGACAAATCTTATTACTACTTTACTGGATTTAAGGACCCTCATGAAGACCTCGAACAAGTCTCGAGAATGGAAACAACCCTAACGTATGTAAAAGTTCTTATTTAAACTTATTTGTAGTTCGTATTTAAAATGAAAGTCTAATCTTCCAGAAGTAATTCTATTAATATAGTTAATCCAGTAACCATTAAGAAAAAGATATTTCATGTTTCTTAAAGTTGCCAGAATACTTCCAACTGTATTTAACATGTAGTCTTTTGATGCCAAAATACATGCAGGACATGGTTTTAAGTTTTAAAAATTCTCAAGTTACCCCTAGTAAATGGAGAAAGGATATACCTAAGATTATTTAAAAACAAAAAACAAAAAAACGTTAGGCTTCTTCATGTGTTAAGCATTTCCAGTTTCTTCAGATAGCTCAGCAGTAATGATGTCGTTTAGTGTAATAGTCCATACATGATAAAAATGCATGGAGACAACATTTGAAAATATCATCTGGGGTGTTATAAAGTACAAGCTCTCAGCTATAAAATAAATTGGTCCTAGCAATATAATAATAACAGCCTGGGCACTGTGGTTAATAATTATTATATATTTGAAAATTGCTGGGAGAAAAGATCTTCTCAGTTTTCATCACAAGAGAAAGAATTTATATGTATGGTGATGGCTATTAACTAGGTTTACTATGGTGATCATTTTGTAATATATACCAATAATAAATTATGTTGTATACGTGAAACTAATGTTATATGTCAATTATATCTAAATTTAAAAAATGTATCATCTGGAACATATTGAGAAAGAATAATTTTTAATTATAAAAACCATGTATGAAATCTTTCTCTTTTATTTGTCCTGCTTGTAAAATCACCACTAAGATTTTTTCTGAGTAAGTCCTTTTTGGACTCCATGAAGACCAGCCATATTCTGTTTCTGTGGTTGTACCTAAAGAGTCTTACCAGAGCCTTCTCACTTAATTATAACATTGTAAATTATCCTTAATTATCTACTGGCAGAGCATCTGCTTTGTAGATTACCTATACTAACCCAGGAATCCCTGCCCTTGTTATCTACTAGATTCCAAATAAAGCTGCAGAGACGAGAAAGTAGCAGTCTAGTACAGAAAGGGAGACAAATGCCTGTCTGAAGGCATGTGTGTACATGTCTGTGTGTGTAACTAGTGCGTAAATCACCTCCCTAAATATATGCATTTTAATTGTTCAAATTCTCTTTGTAAACAAAACCAAAATGAAAATGTGACTTTGGGAATGATAATTTAATGACAGAGGAGGAGTAATGAAGATAGAAATAGATACCAAAACAAAACAAAAAAAAAGGAATAGTCATGGTAAGATAGAAATTGATGATTTTTAAAAATGGTTTAGAAAAACAGAAGGTAATTACATGCAGAGGCTGTAGTGGAAGTTAAGTAGATTGCTGTGAGCATGAGAATCTCCAAGCCCATTTGAGCCAGTGTCAACCTTCTCCCAAACACAGATATTGCCCACTTTGAAGGCACTCTACTGAGGGCTTATTCACAGTTTGTTTTATGTGTGTTCTTCCCAGTAAGAATTTCAGGAGCTTTTATCATAAAAGCCAGAATGGCATCTGTGTCAATTTCTCGTTTCAGTTATTAATTTTTTAATTTTGTCATTATTTTATAAATAATTATAAAATTGTTGAACCATTGGAGAGCTTTCAACTCATAAATTGAGTGATGCTGCCTCGTAAGATTTAGGGTACCTGTAACGCAGCCAAATCTTGTTAGCCACCATGGTCATTTTGGCCATATGCAGTTCAGGTTTTTATTTTGATCCTTTATTCTTTAATTTCATCTTCTATATATAGGTTGCAGAAGAGGAATCAGAAGGAGCATATGCTGAATTACAGTGGTCACAAAGAGCATAAAAATTATAATTCTTCAAAATTTACATCAAAACTGATCTTCACTTGATTTATAAATTGTATTCACATGATCAAAATTTATTCTTGAAAGCATGTTAAGCTACTTCTAATATTTCAAGATATAATATTTTAAAACGATGATATAATAGCAATGTGATAAACTGAAGTCATCTCTTACTGTTGTGACATAAAACACAGAAATTGTGAAAATAAATCAGTCAGGATTTTTTTTTAAATAGAAGAATTGCCAGGTTATAAAAGCTCCATTCAGTCTGTTTTCATATTACATCTGGTAATTACATTTCTTTTTTAAAGTGGTAATTACATTTCAAGCCACGCTTTAGGACATGCTATGTAACTCTGAATTTCTTAGCAAATCGTGTTTTATCTTACTTCAAAATCACTTTACTGTATAACCATATAAAATGGATAAAATGAAATTTTTAATACCTCAGGAGTTTTTTTCTATACTGTAATAGAAGTTTGCCAGTCTCAAAAGAAATTAGGAAATGCCACTCCATGGACATGTTGCAGATTTTAATTTGTCCATATTTTGGTTATATACTCTATCAAATAATATAACAAAATGGATTTTAATACATAATTTGTGTTTGGAAGGAGCCAGTAGAATCCCTTTCTGTCTAAACAAATAATCCCATATGTAATATCTTTCCCGGTGAAAAAACATGTCATTGAACTATAGAAAGACCATTGAAATGCTCTTCTATCAGGCACTGAGATCCAGTAAATGTCAGACTTCCGTGTTTTGCATTCAAATTTTGTTCAAGGAGTTATATTTCACTTTCAGTGTTGAAGTTCTAAATCAATCTCTCCACAAAATGTCACATTGGACATTGGAACTATTTCTGTAGAACATTTGGAAATTTTAGTCATGATTTAACTCGTTATCATGCATTTATTTATTCTTCCCCTTTCTATAGGCTAAGTCAGTGTTTTTCACATTGCAAGTATAACACAACTTAGTGATTTGGAACCAGCAAAGTTGTTTTGCTTTTGCTTTCTTCTTTTTTTTAATTTTTTTAAATATATGTTTTCAGTAAGTTTAAGTAGTGTTTCTCAAAATACTTGTTTTTATGTGCATGTGTATATTTACTGAGTACTATTTAAAATTTCTTACTGTGAAAAAAAAATTTCTTCCTATGTATAGGTTGCCATCCAAGTTTGAAAAGCTATTGCTATAAATGCCATACTTTGTTCCATGCAGTTTAAGGCCTAGGAGTTTGAAATTTATGCCATTTTAATTTTATTGTGATTTGGATCGTGGCTCTCCTTTTCATCCTCTTAAATCCATGAAAAAGTGAACTTCTCAGGAGTTACTGAAATTTTTTTTAAAGATTTTATTTATTTATTAGTGAGTGAGCAAGTGAGAGAGAGAGAGGGAACACAAGCAGGGGGAACAGCAAGCAGAGGGAGAGGGAGAAGCAGACTCTCTGCTGAGCAGGGAGCCTGACATGGGGCTTGATCCCAGGACCCTGAGATCATGACCTGAGCCGAAGGCAGAAGCTTAACCACTGAGCCATGCAGGCGCCCCAGAGTTACTGAAATATTTTTATCTCAAAAGAATCATGACCTGGGGTGCATGGGTGCCTCAGTCAAGCATCTACCTTCGGCTCAGGTCATGATCCCAGGTTCCTGGGATTGAGTCCTGCATCGGGCTCCCTGCTCATCAGGGAGTCTGCTGCTCCCTCTGCCCTGCAGCTCCTCGCCCCACTCATGTTCTCTCTCAAATAAATAAATAAATCTTTTAAAAAATACTTAAAAAAAAACAATACATGTACTATATTTATCACTGTAAGTATAATGAAATCATTTTTGAAACCAAGGCAAGGTCTAACAAATTAACCACCATGAAATAACCACTTCATACTCTAATATAGTTATAATCAAAAAGAAAATCGCAAGTATTGGGAAGGACGTGGGAAAAAACAGATGTCTACATAAAAACTTGCTCATAGCAGCATTATTCATAATAGCCAAAAATGCCCCATCAACTAATGAATGGATAAACAAAATGTGGTATATTCATACAATGAAATAGTATTTGGCCATAAAAACAAATGAAGCACTTATACATGTTACAGTATGGGTGAACTTTGAGAACATTACGCTAAGAGAAAGAAGCAGTCACAGTGGACTACATATTGCATGAGTCCATCTATGTGAAATGTACAGAACTGGCAAATCTGTGAGACAGGAAGTAGATTAGTGGTTGCTAAGAGCTGGAGGGGAGTATTGAAGTAACTGCTAATGGGTACATGATTTCTTATTAGAGTGATGCAAGTGTCCTAAAGTTGATTGTGCTGGTGATTGCACAACACTGAGAACATACAAACCATAGATGACTTGTATATGTATTACATTTCAATAAAGCTTTTATTTTTATTTATTTAATTATTTTATTTATTTTTAATTTAAATTCCAGTTAACATACTGTGTAATATTTCAGGTGTAGAATTTAGTGATTCAGCACTTCCTTACAACACCCGGGGCTCATCACAAGTGCCCTCCTTAATCCCCATCACCTATTTCACCCATCTCCCCCATTCCCCTCCCCTCTGGTAACCATCAGTTTGTTCTCTATGGTTAAGAGTCAGCTGCTTGGTTTTCATCTCTCTCTTTTTCCCCCTATAATTTGTCTTGTTTCTTAAATTCCACATATGAATATCATGTGGTATTTGTCTTTCTCTGACTTATTTCACTTAGCATAATACTCTCTAGCTCCATTCATGTTATTGCAGATGGCAAGATTTCATTCTTTTTTTTGTGGCTGAATAATACTCTGTTGTGTGTATAATATATATACCACATCTTTATCCATTCATCAGTTGATGGGCATCTGGACTCTTCCCATAATTTGGCTATCCTTGGTAATTCTGCTATAAACATTGGGGTACATGTATCCCTTATCAGTATTTTTGTATTCTTTGGGTAAATATCTAGTAGTGCAATTGCTGGTTCATAGGATAGTTCTATTTTTAACTTTTTGAGGAACCTCCATACTGTTTTCCAGAGTGGCTGCATCAATTTGCATTCCCACAAACAGTATAAGAGGGTTCCCCTTTCTCTGTATCCTCGCCAACACATGTTCTTTCTTGTGTTGTTAGTTTTAGCCACTCTGACAGGTGTGAGATGATAGCTCGTTGTGGTTTTGATTGCAGCGATGAGTGACATGGAGCATTTATTCATGTGTCTGTTGGCCATTTGGATGTCTTATTTGGAAAAATGTCTATTCATGTCTTCTGTCCATGTTTTAACTGCACTATTTGTTTTTTAGGTGTTGAGTTTGATAAGCTCTTTATATATTTGGATACTAACCCTTTATCAGATAATGTCATTTGCACATATCTTCCATTCTGTAGGTTGCCTTTTAATTTTGTTGATTGTTTCCTTCACTGTGCAGAAGCTTTTTATCTTGATGAAGTCCCAATAGTTTTATTTTTGCTTTTGTTTCCCTTGCCTCAGGAGACTTATCTAGTTAAGAAGTTGCTACAGCTGTTGTCAAAGAAATTGCTGTCTGTGTTCTCCTCTAGGACTTTAATGGTTTCCTGTCTCACATTTAGGTCTTTCATCCATTTTGAACTTATGTTGTTTAGGATGTAAGAAAGTGGTCCAATTTCATTCTTGTGCATGTTGCTGTCCAGTTTTCCCAACACCATTTGTTGAAGAGACTCTTTCCCATTGCATAGTCTTTCCTGCTTTACCAAAGATTAATTGACCATATGTTGTGGGCCCATTTCTAGGATTTCCATTCTGTTCCATTGAGCAATGTCTATTTTTGTGCCAGTACCATACTGTTTTGATCACAACAGCTTTATAATATAACTTGAAGTCTGGAATTTTAATGTCTCCCACTTTGCTTTTATTTTTCCAGGTTGCTTTGGATATTTTGGTTCTTTTGTGGTTCCATACAAATTGTAGGATTGTTTGTTGTAGGTCTGTGGTGAAAAATGCTGTTGGTATTTTGATAGAGATTGCATTAAATGTGTAGATTGCTTTGGGTTGTATAGACAACTTAACAATATTTGTTCTTCTAATCCATGGGCATGGAATGTTTTTCCATTTCTTCATGCCTTCAGTTTCTTTCATCAGTGTTTTTTTTTTTTAATTTTATTTTATTATGTTGTTAGTCACCATACACAATACATCATTAGTTTTTTTTTTTTTTTGGATTTTTACTTATTTATTTGTTAGAGAGAGAGATAGCGAGAGAAGGAACACAAGCAGGGGGAGTGGGAGAGGGGGAAGCAGGCCTCCCGCTGAGCAGGAAGCCCGATGCGGGACTTGATCCCAGGACCCCGGGACCATGACCCAAGCCAAAGGCAGACGCTTAACGACTCAGCCACCCAGGCGCCCCATCATTAGTTTTTGATGTAGGGATCCACAATTCCTTTTTTCGTATAGCACCCAGTGCTCCATGCAGTACGTGCCCACCTTAATACCCATCACTGGGCTAACCCATCCTCCCATCCCCCTCCCCTCTAAAACCCTCAATTTGTTTCTCAGAGTCCGTAGTCTCTCATGGTTCGTCTCTCCCTCCAATTCTCCCCCACCTTTATTTTTCCCTTCCTTCTCCTAATGTCCTCCATGCTCTTCCTTATGTTCCACAAATAAGTGAAACCATAATAATCGACTTTCTCTGCTTGACTTATTTCACTTAGCATAATCTCCTCCAGTCCCATCCATGTTGATGTAATTCATCCTTTCTGATGGCTGAGTAACATTCCATTGGATATATGAACCACATCTTCTTTATCCATTCATCTGTTGAAGGGCATCTTGGCTCTTTCCACAGTTTGGCTATTGCAGACATTGCTGCTATGAACATTGGCGTGCATATGGCTCTTCTTTTCACTACATCTGTGTCTTTGGGATAAGTACCCAGTAGTGCAATTGCTGGGTCATAGGGTAGCTCTATTTTTAATTTTTTGAGGCACCTCCCCTCTGTTTTCCAAAGTGGCTGTACCAACTTGCATTCCCACCAACAGTGTAAGAGGGTTCCCCTTTCTCCACAACCTCTGCGACATTGTTTCTTGCCTTGTCAATTTTTGCCATTCTGACTGGCGTAAGTTGGTATCTCAATGTGGTTTTGATTTGGATTTCCCTGATGGCTAATGATGATGAACATTTTTTCATGTATCTGTAGCCATTTGTGTGTCTTCTTTGGAGAAGTGTCCTTTCACGTCTTCTGCCCACTTTTTGACTTGATTATTTGTTTTTTGGTTGTTGAGTTTGAGAAATTCGTTATAGATCTTGGATACTAGCCCTTTATCTGTAGTGTTATTTGCAAATATCTTCTCCCATTCTGTGGGTTGCCTCTTTGTTTTGTTGACAGTTTCCTTTGCTGTGCAGAAACTTTTTATCTTGATGAAGTCCCAAAAGTTCATTTTTGCTTTTGTTTCACTAGCCTTTGGAGATGTATCTTGAAGAGTTGCTGTGGCCGATGCCAAAGAGGTTACTGCCTGTGTTCTCCTCTAGGATTTTGATAGATTCCTGTCTCACATTGAGGTCTTTCATCCATTTTGAGTTTATTTTTGTGTATGGTGTTAAGAATGGTCCAGTTTCATTCTTGTATATGTAGCTGTCCAATTTTCCCAGCACCATTTATTGAAGAGACTGTCTTTTTTCCATTGCATATTTTTTCCTGCTTTGTTTAAGATTATTTGACTGTAGAGTGGAGGGTCCGTATCTGGGCTCTCTGTTCTGTTCCATTGGTCTATATGTCTGTTTTTGTGTCAGTACCATGCTGTCTTGGTGATCACAGCTTTGTAATATAGCTTGAAATCAGGCAACGTGATGCCCCCAGCTTTGTTTTTCTTTTTCAAAATTTCCTTGGCGATTCGGAGTCATTTCTGATTCCATACAAATTTTAGGATTGTTTGTTCCAGCACTTTGAAAAATGTCATTGGAATTTTGATTGGAATGGCGTTGAAGGTATAGATTGCTCTGGGTAGCATAGCCATTTTAACAATGTTTATTCTTCCGATCCATGAACATGGAATGTTTTTCCATCTTTTTGTGTCTTCTTCAAATTCTTTCATGAGTGTTCTGTAGTTCCTAGAGTATAGATCCTTAACCTCTTTTGTTAGGTTTATTATGAGGTAGCTTATGGTTTTTGGTGCTATTGTAAATGGAATTGTTTCTCTAATTTCTCTTTTACAGTTGCATTGTTAGTGTATAAGAAAGCAACTGATTTCTGTGCATTGATTTTGTATCCTGCCACATTACTGAATTGCTGTACGAGGTCTAGTAATTTGGGGTTGGAGTCTTTTGGGTTTTCCACATAAAGTATCATGTCATCTGCAAAGAGAGAGAGTTTGGCTTCTTCTTTGCCAATTTGAATAGCTTTTATTCTTTTTGTTGTCTCATTGCTGTTGCTAGGACTTCTAATACTATGTTGAATAGTAGTGGCAAGAGTGGGCATCCTTGTCGTGTTCCTGATCTTAAGGGAAAGGTCTCACCTTTTCCCCATTGAGGATGATATTTGCTGTGGGTTTTTCATAGATGGATTTTATGAGTTTGAGGAATGTTCCCTCTATCCCTATACTCTGAAGAGTTTTAATCAGGAAAGGATGCTGTATTTTGTCAAATGCCTTTTCTACATCAATTGAGAACCATATGGTTCTTCTCTCTCCTCTTATTAATGTGTTCTGTCACATTGATTGATTTGCAAATGTTGAATCACCCTTGCATCCCAGGGATAAATCCCACTTGGTCATGGTGGATGATCCTTTTAATGTACTGTTGGATCCTGTTAGCTAGGATTTTGTTGAGAATTTTGGAATCCATATTCACCAGGGATATCAGTCTGAAATTCTCCTTTTTGATGGGGTCTTTGCCTGGTTTGGGGACTAAGGTAATGCTGGCCTCATAGAATGAGTCTGGAAGCTTTCCCTCTTGTTTCTGTTTTTTGAAACAGCTTCAGTAGACTAGGTATTATTTATTGTTTGAATGTTTGGTAGAATTCCCCAGGGAATCCATCAGGCTCTGGACTCTTGTTTTTTGGGAGGTTTCTGATCACTGCTTCAATCTCATTACTGCTTTTGGCCTATTCGGGTTGTCAGTTTCTTCCTGTTTCAGTCTTGAGAGTTTAGAGGTTTCCAGGAAGGCATCCATTCCTTCCAGGTTGCTCAATTTATTGGCATATAGTTATTGATAATAATTTCTAATAATCGTTTCTATTTCCCTGGTGTTAGTTGTGATCTCTCCCCTTTCATTCATAATTTTATTTATTTGGGTCTTTTCTTTTGGATAAGTCTGGCCAGAGGTTTATCGATCTTATTAATTCTTTAAAAAAAACAGCTTCTGGTTTCGTTGATCTGATCTGCTGTGTTTCTGGTTTCTAATTCATTGATCTCTGCTCTAATCAGAATTATTTGTCTTATAATCTGTGGCTTAGGCATCATTTCTTGCTTTTTCTCTAGTTCTTTAAGGTGTAAAGTTAGTTGGTGAATTCGGGATAGAAATTTCTATTTTTTTTGAGTGAGGCTTGGGTGGTTATATATTTCCCCCTTAGGACCACCTTTGCATTATCCGATAGGTTTTGGATCGATGTGTTTTCATTCTCACTGGTTTCCATGAATTGTTTAAGTTCTTTGATATCCTGGTTGACCCAAACATTCTTGAGCAGAATGGTCTTTAGCTTCCAAGTGTTTGAATTTCTTCCAAATTTTTTCTTGTGATTGAGTTCCAGTTTTAAAGCATTATGGTCTGAGAATATGCAGGGAATAATCTCAATCTTTTGGTATCGGTTGAGACCTGATATGTGACCCAGTATGTGGTCTGTTCTGGAGAAAGTTCCATGTGCGCTCGAGAATGAGTATTCTGTTGTTTTAGGGTGGAATGTTCTGTATATATCTATGAGGTCCATCTCATCCAGTGTGTCATTCAAAGCTCTTGTGTCTTTGTTGATTTTCTGCTTAGATGAATAGCTGAGAGTGGAGTATTGAGGTCTCCTACAAATAATGTATTGTTACCAATATGACTATTTTGGTTACAGTTGGCTTATGTAGATGGCTGCTCCCATTTTGGGGGCAAAGATATTTACAATTGTTAAATCTTCTTGTTGGTTAGACCCTTTAAGAATGATACAGTGTCCTTCTGTGTCTCTAACTGCAGTCTTTAGTTTAAAATCTAATTTGTCTGATATAAGAATTGCTACCCCAGCTTTCTTTTGAGGTCCGTTGGCATGGAAGATGGATCTCCATCCCTTCACTTTCAGTCTGGATGTATCTTTAGGTTCAAAATGAGTCTCTTGTAGACTGCATATGGATGGGTCCTGTCTTTTTATCCAGTCTGCAACCCTGTGCCGTTTTATGGGAGCATTTAGGCCATTCACGTTGAGAGTGATTATTGAAAGACATGAATTAATTGTCATCATGTTGCCCGTGAAGACGTTGTTTTTATAGATTGTCCCTGTAAATTTCTGTTCTATATCACTCTTGAGGTTTTTCTCCTTTTATAGAACCCCCCTTAATATTTCTTGCAGGGCTGCCTTAGTGGTCACATATTCTTTGTTTCTGCCGGTCTTGGAAGGTCTGCATCTCTCCATCCATTCTAAATGACAGTCTTGCGGGATAAAGTATTCTAGGCTGCATGTTCTTCTCATTTAGTACCCTGAATATGTCTTGCCAGGCTTTCTGGCTTGCCAGGTCTCTGTGGATAGGTCTGACGTTATTCTGATGTTCCTCCCTCTGTACGTAGGGAATCTCTTCCCCCTAACTGCCCTTAAGAGGGTTTCCCTGCTTCTAAGATTTGTGAGTTTTACTATTACATGCCAGGGTGTTGGCCTGTTTTCCTTGATCTTGGGAGGGGTCCTCTCTGCCTCTAGGACACGAATGTTTGTTTCATTTCCTAGATTAGGGAAGTTCTCAGATACGATTTGCTTAAATATATCTTCTAGTCCTCCTTCTCCACCCTCTCAGGGATCCCAATAATTTTACATTGGAACGTTTCATGGTGTCACTTATTTCTCTGATTCTATTTTCATGGATTTTGAGTTGTTTTTCTCTGGCCTCCTCTTTTCCATTCTTGTCTATTAATTGGTCTTCTAGATCACTCATTCGTTCTTCTGCTTCAGTTACCCTAACTGTTAGATTATCTAGATTAGATTGGATCTCATTGATGGCATTTTTAAGTTCTGCCAATTCAGCTTTCATTTCTGCCCTTAGAGACTCTATGTTGCCATTAATTGATTTCTCCATTCCAGCTATTGTCTTCACAATTGCTAGCCTGAATTCCATCTCCGACATCTTGGTTATATCTGCATCCATTTGTAAATCTGCAGCATAAGTCATAATCTCTGAGTCTTTCCTATTTTGGGGGTTCCTCCTAGTCATTCTGTTGAGGGGTGGTTGAGGGAATGTAGAGAGTCCAAATTATTGGTCACAACCCAAGCAAGATGCAGCTGTTTTCCAGGGACCTTCGGGTTGCTGGCCTCTTGTTTTCCCAGCCTGTCTTCTGGAGAGGGGCCTGCCGCGCTGTTACTCAGGCAACCCTTGTTGGGCAGAGTTGCCCTGCCCCCTGTGGCGGGGGATGGGCTCAGTGAAAAACGGTTTTGGGGGGCTTTTGTTCTGTGGTGGCTTTCCTTGGCGGCTTTCCGCGTCTCTTCAGAGAGAGCAGAAGAGACCGTTTCCAACCATCTGCCTCAGAGCAGAGAGGTCGCAGTCTGTTTTTTAGTGAGCTCTCCAGGCCACACTATCCCCATTTCTGTCTATGCTGCTATAAACTGCACCGTCCTGGGTTGTGCACCCCTCAGCAGCACTCCCAGTCCTCGCCTCCAGGTTGGGGCATGTCTCTTGCCCTTTGTGCTTCTAAAACCGCCAGCCGCCCTCAGTTCCCATTATCCTCCGATATCTACCCATAGAATCACGGCTCCCCTCTTCATACCTTGAAACCAACCCCCTGTGATATTCTGTGTGTAGAGATCCAGATCTATCTTCTTACATCTCAGGCCGATTTCATGGGTGCTCAGAGTGGTCTGGTAGATATTCAGCTCAATTCCGGGGACTGGTTGGAATAGGGTCCCCTACTCCTCCGCCATCTTTCTCTTTCATCAGTATTTTATAGGTTTCAGAGTATAGGTCTTTTCACCTCTTTGGCTAGGTTTATTTCTAGGTATCTTATGGCATCAATAAACCTTAAAAAAAAAAACTGTTACTACTCTTTTTAAAAATATATCAGTGTGGGACACCTTGCTGGCTTACTTGGTTAAGCGTCTGCCTTCGGCTCGGGTCATGATCCCAGTATCCTGGGATCAAGTCCCGCATTGGGCTCCTTGCTCAGCAGGGAACCTGCTTCTCCCTCTCCTGCTGCTCCCCCTGCTTGTGCTCTCTCTCTCCCTGAGAAATAAATAGATAAAATCTTAAATAGACACACACATACAGACACACACACACACACATATGTGTGTATATATGTATATATATCAGTGATTACTAAGTACTGTTTGGATGATTTTATTTTTGATAAATTTTTATAAATAAATTTCAACATTTCTTAAAGTTCTTGAAAGTGTGGTTTAACTGTATTTTATTATAAAAGGAATATAAAATGACTCTTTAATCTCAATAGTAATTTGAATGGATTTTCCCCATTAAAAATAAAGGGTTCACATTTTACAAATGACTATGATTATAAAATTAAGAATTTAAATGATTTTTATAGCAAATTCAGGCATTAATTGTTCTTTCAAAATCCAATAGAGGATTCTCATTTAGAGAGTAATGTAGATCTCTGTCTCTTAGTTCCAGAGTACGAGCTGTCAGGATAACCATATGTTTCCATATTGGACAAGAAGGTATACTTTTCTCTTTGCCTTTTAGTTTAATTTGCATAGTCAAAATGTAGGTTGTCTGGTGATCTCCTGAGGTCAGATTAAAAATACCAAGTTTGGATTTAAACCAACATTAGGTATGTTTTCATAGTTTTTACTCAGGTGAGAAAAAGATCATTCAAAAATGCTTAATGGGAATCTGCATTACTACTTATTCCTAGATTATAACTTCCTAAAGGATCTGTTACTACTGGTTTCTTTTCCCTTTACAAAAAGATTTTATCATGTCATTCCCCTTAATAACTCGTGCATTATCCAGAGGAGCATTTCCCAGTTGGTAGCCTGCAGATCCCTAGAAATTTATGAAAGTTCATGGCGGTTGCTGAGGGAAACAAAGGAATGTCAGTAAGAGACATGCTTTTTGGAATTTTTGAAAGGTAGAACGCAGATGGGAGGAGAAACAAGCCGGCCAGAAACAAGCCTGCTCTTCCCTCTACGACTTAATTTGTCTTGGAGGGTCCAGCCAGTGTAATAAGGAAAAGAAACGATTAAGGTGATGACCCCTATTTTTCCACAGTAAATACATTACCAGTTTTCCTCTCAATTAGTTTCTTTTGAAGAGATACTCACAGCTATGTAAATATCCTTTTATTCACCGCACTTACTCTCTAGCCCTAATCTTCATTGATGATTCTTGCCTGAATCACATATTACTATGATAGTTTCCAGATAGTAATTTTCTAATTTTATCATCCCTTGGAGCTGGCTCCTATGTTCCTGTCATTCCTTGGGAAGTCTCACCTTCTGATTCATTAAGTCGTTCCAAGCTCATCTGGACTGTTTGTGCCCCAGTGTTTGATTCAGTCGTTTTGCCAGAAAGGTCTGAATCTTTTTAGTAAGGAATGGTTTTTAAGAAACCAAGACCTGAGGGCTACATGTGCTCAGTAGCTCCTGAACCTCTCATGGCTTAAGCCAGGGAATATGTATCTTTATCTCTATATATGTATTAAATGCTGTGTTTAGAATCTTCATTTTTATCTCACTGTTAAGAAACAAAACACAATTGTTAAATTAGACCAGTTGATTTTTATACACTAAATGTAAGAATTCCAAAAATCAAGTCATGAGTGTATAATCTTAAGATTATATTTCAGTCTCCATTTAAGACTGTTTGATAATTCATTTGTCTGCAAATCATGCTTTCTGTTATATGATTTAAAGTAAATTGAATAACATATATTAATAAATGAGGAAAATGTTGAAAAATTATAATAGCTAATAATAGTGATGTAAGATATTTTTATTTATTTTCTTATTTATCCCATTATGCAGAGATGACAGAATTTTTCCAATACCCTTAAAAAGGGAGTAGGAAGAATTATTAATTACTGTACAAAGTTAGTGAATTAAAAATGTTGAATACCTTTACTTAGAGAATAAGGTCCCGATTCCTTCTCTCGATATGCAAAACCCTCATGGGCTGACTCACCACCTCCCCCGACCCTGCCTTCCTACTCTCATCTCATACTTCCCTCCCTCTAGGCATATTGGTTCGCCTTATGGTTCCTTGTGTACTAGCATGAGTGGCATGCCCTTCCCCCTCACTAATCTGCCTGGAAAACATCTGATATATCTGTCAGGTTCCAGGTCACATATCACCTGTTCTGTAGAATCTTACAGACAGAATTGATTCTTCCTTTGTTCTCATAGAAGCTCAAATATACTATTCTTTAAAAAAATAAAAATAAAAAGATTTTAGGGCGCCTGAGTGGCTCACTTGGTCAAGCATCTGCCTTCGGCTCAGGTCATAATCCCAGAGTCCTGGGATCAAGTCCTGCATCCGGGCTCCTTGCTTGGCCTGCTGCTCCCCCTGCTTATTCTCTCTCTGTCAAATAAATAAATCTTTTTAGGGAGCTCGAGGCGGGACTCGATCCTAGGACCCTGGGATCATGACCTGAGCTGAAGGCAGACGCTTAACTGACTGAGCCACCCAGGCGCCCCTCATAATCCTAATTTCTTATCTCTGTATTCCTTAGATGTGTCTCCTTTTGTGCAGCCATTTTATCCTCCTTACATCCCAACACAACACAGTATCAGGTATTTCAGATAAATACTTGATAGATGCATAAAGATTTTGTTGGTTTCAAGATTATCAACTTGATAATTTTTAAAATGTCTATTCTGCCAGCACTTGTTAAGTCGTATTCTAGTTATGGTGACTTCCTTTGCATATATATAAAAAAATTTAATATGCTAAACCTTTTGCTAGATTTCTAGAGATGAGATAAAGGTTTAAAAATTCAAGATACTTCAAGACCTATCCCTTATGTGTATTACAATTTTCAGTGGGCTGTGCTAGATCTTCACTCACACACATCCTTCACGTACCCGTGGAGTGTAGAACTGCCACTTTACCAGAACAAATGCATAAATAATGTATGGTACAACGAATAAGGTGAAAAAGTCAAACTCAGAAGACACATCTAATGGTGCTGGTGACATTTAAAGGGCAGTGAATATGTCCTAATGAAGGCACTTGCCAAGATTACTTCGTGGGTTCTAGCTGGGTAGATTCCAACTTCTTCCTTTAGTTTAATCTTGGTAGTTAGTGCCCTGAGCTCTCGGTGCTTACTCCCCCATATCTCTATCCAAGTCCTCCAGTGGCCAAATCTCACCAGCCCAGTCTTTTTTACCACAGAGTCTCCCAAAACATCCGCCCTTTCGGGTCGGTCTGTTTACTCCCCTGATGCTCACTGCCACCCTACTGCATGCCCAGCTGAAGTCAACTCTGCTACGTCACTCTCTACTCAACTCTCCCCACCTGTGTTTTGCTTATAATTTGGTAAAGGTTTGGTTGGAAACTCAGTTTAACACGGGGTCTGCTTTACTGCGGTGTCTATGTCTTTTAGTACTAGAAATGTCTGCATTAGAGTCAGTATTAAAAGTGTGTATCTCTGCTTTTTTCTTTCTAGATCCTGGCTAGATAACAATGGGAAAAGTGCAATTAAAAAACTGAGGAACAGTTTACCACTTAGAAGAGAACTAGATCGTTTAAAAGATGATCTGTCTCAGCAGCTGCAGCTCTCAGACATCAGGTAACAAAGACCTTAATTTAGAGACTAAAATAAGCATGTATTATCTACTGGTCAAGCTTCCCAGCAGTTAAATATTTGCATCTTTAATTATTCTGATAACTATAAGTAGCCTTCAATTATCTTTTTCTGAAAGTAGTCAAATATTCATCTTTATAAGAAAACTTTTATCAATTTCTTGTTTAAAATTATGAAGTAAGGTTTAGATACTGACATTTTTAGCATAAGAGTTTAATTTTTTAAAGTAATGTTTATTAAAGAAAATCCTTTAACATATGCACATAATATATAAAAAGTAATTATCCCTCCATCCTGTGAGATCAGTATTTAAATTTAAAATGAGGAAGGGAGACAAAAAATGGGTGTTGTATTCTTGGTTCTGTGTTTTATAGCATGACTTTTTAAAGTTTTCATTAACCTGGAAATCACAGTTCCGTAAAGATAACGGGCATTTATTATAAAAACGCATTTAACAGCTGTTAAAACACTAAGGAAGGGATAAGGGGGCCCTGGTGTGATTCCGGGGGTGGGGGGGAACCCCCCGTTACAAGAACTGAGAAACTGTTGCTCAGTCTTGTGCTTGAACATTTCTATTACAGTTCGTTGTAACCTGTTTTGTTGTTTCCAACCTTTATTATCAGGATTTTTTTTTTCTTCTTTTGAACTAAATGACTATTTGGGTATCATAATAGCACCTTTTTCCTGTGCCTGTGGAGTACTGATAATACTTAAATGTTTTGTTCTTGTATATTCAAATCATAGTGGGGTTTTTTTGTTTTTTTTTGTTTTCAGATCATAGTTTTATAAGATAAGATTTCAAGGAAAGCGTGTAGACTTGGTGTGTGTGGGATGTTTGGATTTGTGCTGATGGCTGCTCTTTTGTCATCACATCAGTTATTTTTAGGCCCTGCTTTGATTAGAAGGGTTCTTTTAATTCACAGTGTAGTAGTATGGACTTCTCTAGCTAACACCCAAATAACAAGATCCTTTTTAAGTTTGTAAAATAAATTTATGTACATAAAAGTACTTTTTTCTAGTATAAATTCTAAATGAACTATCAAAGAGATTAGAATTAGGAAAACAAAAGGATTTTTTTTAAGGATTTCTTAATCATAAAAAGAAACAAGCATTATATTACAGTATGGTGTAGAAACTTCTCCGCTTTGATTTTTGCCATGGTAAATATCAATAAATATTAAAACACATAAACAAAAGGTCTTTGGGTTCTCCATTTTTAAGAGTGCAAAAGCTTTCTGAGACCAAAGCATTTGAGGATCATGGGTATGATGGCTTTCCACTATCAGAAAATCAGCCAAGCCTACAAAAGAGAAACACTGTGACCAATGACATTGTTTCTAACTCTGAGCCACCTGTGTGAAAGACCATTTATTAGTAAGAACTGTATTTAGCAGGTTTATCACAGTGTTAATTCTTTGAAATTATATCTGTTTCACCTGTGGGTTAAAGAAAAAGTTTTGAAAATCCATTTTATCAGAAATGACATTCATCAGAATTGGTAATAGGATGAAGAAGGAACCTAAGTTTTTTGAGAGCTTGTTTTGAGTGCCTTACTCCTTCACATATGTTATCCCCTTTGATTTATGCTACCTGTCCTGGAGGAAGTGATCCCACTTTGTATGTATGAAATGGAAACATTAGGAAGGCTAGAAGCAACTTGTTCAAGGTCACAGAGCCAGTAAGTAACAGAATTAGAATTCAAAGGGGGATGTTCTGATGCTTCTAAAGATCAGTGCTCATACCAGTGCCTCTGTGACACCACACAGATATCAGGTTCCATTGTGTCACTAAGATTGAGTGTTCATTTATAAAATATGTAGATTACATGTCATAAAGTCACTTTCTCTAGAATAAGATAAAAAGAATCTGATCTAGTCTGGAGTTCCTAATTAGAACTTAAATCTAAAACAAAATCATCATCATTGAATGATGTGGAGATGAAAAAGGTTTTTTTTAAGTGTTCCGCATTTCATTTCCTTATTTTAAAATAGAAACAGCATAGTGTATTTGCTTGTTTGAAATGTTTGGATATCTGAACATAGTAGTAATATTTTTACCCTCTGGCAAACCATTCATTTTCCATTTGGTTGCTTCATAAAAAAATGAGCTAGTTGGAAAACATATGCCTACTTGAGAAAGAAACTCACTGGCTTTCCCAGGCATCAAGTAGCAAGGGGTGAATGCAGGCGTCCTCCCTCGGGGGCGCCTGGTGTTAACGCGCCTGTGTGCTCTGTTGTACTAGGTGGCAGAGGAGCTGGGGCATCGCCCATCGCTGTAGCCAGCTTCATAGTTTAGGCCGCTTAGCACAGCACAACTTGGAAACACTTAAAAATGCAAAAGGTAAACAATTTCCATTTTCTTTTAAAATATCACTCAGCTGCTATACACATCTGTAAATTGTGGAGGAAAACTAAGTGTTAAAAGACCGTACAGATGTGACTTTATCACAGCTGAACTTTTAAATCTGTTCCTTTGAGTAAAACAGAGACAAAAAATTAGCCTTTAAGGGGCACCTGGGTGCCTCAGTCCGTTAAGCTTCTGACTTGATTTCAGCTCAGGTCATGATCTCATGGTCCTGAGATGGAGCCAGGTGGCAGGCTCAGCACAGAATCTGCTTGAGATTCTCTTCCACCCCCTCTGCGCACACTCCCTGACGTGGACACGCTTGTGCGTTCTCTTTCTCTCCCCATCTCTAAAATAAATCTTTAAAAAAAAATTTTTTTTTTTTAAATTAGCCTTGGGCACCTGGGTGGCTCAGTTGGTTGAGTGACTACCTTCGGCTCAGGTCATGATCCTGGGGTCCTGGGATCAAGCCCTGCATTGGGCTCCCTGCTCTGCGGGAACCTGCTTCCCCCTCTTCCTCTGCCTGCCACTCCCCCTGCTTGTGCTCACTCTCTGTCAAATAAATAAATAAAATCTTTAAAAAATAAAATAAAATAAAAAATTAGCCTTTAAGCTTCTACTGAATTTGTTTACTAAATTTAAGTAATTATTTGCACAATACTAAAAAAATGAAGCATCTATGGACAGTGACCAAAGGGTTTGTGTTTTATCACCAGGATGTACAATAATATTTACAGACCGATCCGGAATGAGTGCAGTGGGCCATGTGATGCTAGGAACAATGGATGTCCATCATCACTGGACAAAAGTAAGGAAAAGTTTCAAAGCAAAAAATCCTGACTTACTTTTGTTTCAAACTATGCTGTTATGTCAGTGAACTAAAAAAACTCAGATCATAGTTTCAGCTATTTTCAGAATAGATGTTTATCATGTAGTTAAAATACTCAAGAGGCCTGATTTTTAAGTCAGTTTTTATTTGGAAATTTTATAGTCTTTTCTGAAGCATAGCCTAAAAGGCCTGCATTCTGTTGTTTTGGTTTTAACAGATTTACTGTGTTATAATTGACATACAATAAACGTATTTAGTGTGTATAATTCGATGAGATTTAACATGTGTAAAAACCCATGAAGCCATTAACACAATCAAGATAGTGAACATATCCATCACCCACAAAAGTATGCTCATGTCCCTTTGTAAACTCTCTCCTCCATCCCGCCACCCTCTCCCCAAGCAACCAGTGGTCTGCTGTCACTATAAATCAGTTTATAACTGGAATTTCATATAAGTGGAATCACAAAGTATATACTTCTTTTTGGGGGGCGGTTCTGTTTTCTTTCATTCGACATAATTATTTTCAGATTCATCCATACTGTTGCATGTGTCAAGAATTTCTTTTTATTTCCATGTAGTGTTCCATCATATAAATATACCAGTTTGTTTATCCATTTACCTATTGATGGACATTGAGTTATGTCAGTTTTGGCGATGGGAAATAAAGCTGTTAGAAACATTGTGTCCATATGCACATATATTCCCTTTTCTTCTAAAAGTGGAATAGTCGGATCATATGTTAGGGTATTTTTACCTTTTGAGAAACTGCTAATGCTTGCGCTGGTGGTCTTTTTAATTTTAGCCATCCTAATTTTAATTTTAACACATCCTAACACACCTAATGTGTGGTGCTATCTCATGTGGACTTAATTTGCATTTCCATAATGACAGATGATGGAGAGTATCTTTTCATGGGCTTATACTTTCTTCTGTGAAATGTCTGTTCCAATCAAATATTTGGTTGAAGATATTTGCAAACCATATCTGACAAAAGTCTGTGTACCCAGTGTATAAAGAACTCTTAAAACTCAGTAGTCAAAAAACCAAACAATCCAAAATGAACAGCTATGTCACGGAAGACCTACAGATGACAAATATTTTTGAATGGCTAAAATGAAAAATAATGACACCACCAAATTCTGGCAAGGGTGTGGAAACACCAGATCACTCATCCGTCACTGGGGGGAGTATGTAGAATGGTACAGGGGCTCTGGAACAGAGCGTGACAGCACAGAACTAAACGTGTTTACCATGTGACCCAGAAATTGCACCCTTGGGCATTTAAACTAAAGAAGTGAAAAATTATGTTCACACAAAAACCTGTACACGAATGTGCATAATAGCCAACAACTAGAACAACTCTAATGTCCTTCACGGTGTGAATGGTTAAACTGTGGCACATCCATACAACAGAACATTACCCAACAGGAAGAGGGGATGAAGTATTCATACCAGCAACAACCTGGGTGGATCTTAAGGGCATTGTGCTGAGTGAAAAAAGTCAGTATCAAAAGATTACATACTGTTTGATTCCACTTATGTAACATTCTTAAAATAACAAAATTGTGGAAAGAACAGATTAGTGGTCGCCAGGGGTTGGGGAGTAGGGAGCTCTCCCCCACGGTCCGTGGGGCATCACTGGGCGTGCAGGATCCCTACGGTGGAACTGTTCTATGTCATGTGGTCATGGCGTGTGAATCTACACATGGGACAAACCTGCATACAGTTAAATACACACACATACACACAACTAAGTGTAAGTAGAACTGATGAAGTCTGAATCAGTTCTGTCAGATCAATGTCAGTTTCCCGGTGGTGATGTTATACTGTAGTTTTGCAAGACATTACCACTGGGGAAAGGGGGGAAGATGTTCAAATCTAGAGTTATCTGAAAATAAGGTTTTTTAAAGGTAATTACCATTTATATATAGATAAATCATCAAGAGAAAAATGGAGAAAGTGGGTAGGGAAATGATTTTCAGACTGTTAGAAGTCCATTATAGATAACTTGTAGAATTCGTACGCTGCAGTTACTTTTATTAGAGCATAGGTTTTTGATGCCTTCCCATTCCACTGTTAAGTTGCCCGTCCCCAGCTCTCCAGGTAAAGTCTGAGTCCTCAGCACAGCACACCAGGGCCTTCCCATTGGAGTGTGCTTGGAGTGTGCTGCCCCTCTTCATGCTTCCGTCTCTCTTCCCCTGACATACCTCCATGTGCATCTAACGCCTGCGAAATCCTGTCTGTATTTTCAGACAGGCACATTAGACTTCCTTAGAAACCTTTCACTTGAACGTCTTCTCTGTATCCACTCACGTGGACATGGCACGTAGTACAAAGAATCCTGATTCTTGTTTTGTTTACTTGTACCCCGACTGAAAAGCAGGGCCCAGCTCTTCAAATCTGTACACACAGGTGCCCAATTTGTGCTTAAGTACATGGTAGGTGCTCAGTGATGTTTATTGCATGGAATTGAGTTTTGCTGAATTAAAGTAAATTCTGAAGAAGTAGACTTGGTGCTAAAATCCATGTACTTTATTTCTCAAACCATTCTTTATTAGACCATGTAATCATTCTTAAACTAATTTTAGATTTAAATGTTAGTACTTAGGACTTATTTTCATTTGGAACCTATTTCTTTTTTTCTGCAATCTCTTTAGTCTTATCTAAAAATCCCTAAGATTTGTAGTGTTTTGTTTTGAATATTAATATTTCCAGCATTACATTAAGTCTTTTTCTTTGACTTCTTAGACCTTTCTGTCTAGGAAAACAATTTTCTTGTTAAAATTTCTCAATCCCATTTATTGGAATCCTAAAATTGAGCTATTACAATAACATAAAACTAAATATTTGTTTCATTTTTTTTTTTAAATACTGTAGCTTTTTGAAAGGTTACCAAGTTATTTTGACCTTCAGAGGAGGCTGATGCTTTTAGAAGACCAAATAAGCTACCTCCTCGGAGGTATACAAGTGGTTTATATTGAGGAATTGCAACCAGTATTGACGCTTGAAGAATATTACTCTCTTCTTGATGTGTTCTATAATAGACTGGTGAAAAACAGAATACCCTTTCACCCTCGCAGTCTGCGTGGTTTACAGATGATCCTTAACAGGTAAATATCTAAAACAAGAACGACTTTTATTCTTTCACTTAGATGCATTGTGTAAGTGGATTAAATTGTTTTGTGTTTTTTCTTAGGAACTAAAGAAAAGTGACACTCATTTACACATTAAAAAAGCCAACTTAAAGGAATTGAAGGATTGACTCTAGAATAGTCTTGAAGTACATTGCCACTTACAGGGCAAAGTCAATCCTACGGAAAACTTTCTAGAATTAAACTAATGTTGAATCAATAGCCCACATTTTTTGTGCACATACTGTTTTCACAGTCTGTGCTTGGTGCTAAATGCACACCTCACCTCACACCTCACCGGGCTCATCTTACAGATGAGGGTGGCCACGAGGTAAGGAAGTATGTGGTCATCCTGAACGTGTGTCTGTTTGGGTAACAGCAAAACTTAAAGCATAATTTTACTATACTTTCAAAGTGGATTTTCTTGATGAATTCCTTCATCACTCATCAGACTACTAAAATATTTTCTTTGGGGGTGGAGTGGGGAATGGAGGGATGAGTGATTTTTCCTTTCACATGTGTTTTGTTACAGTGACAGATATGCTCCAAGCTTGCATGAACTCGGGCACTTTAACATCCCAAGCCTCTGTGACCCAGCAAACCTCCAGTGGTTTATCCTTACCAAAGCCCAGCAGGCAAGAGACAACATGAAAAGAAAAGAAGAGTAAGTGCCATGAGCCCTTTGTAATGTCCTGTCAGTCAGTCTGTCAAAATTCAGGTTTTCGGAATTCATAAAGATGGGACATAAAAACTGCATGAAACTTAGGAAGTGGACTGATTTGTGCATAATCCACATTTATTTATCCCCCACCTCCTTGATCTGCCAGGAATTGCATGTGGTGTTTCTGATTGTAACAGCCTCATTGACATTACCACCATGTGCCTCCGTTTGAGAAGCAAGGCTTGTTAGTATAAAAGTCAACTCAGGAGCAGAACAAAAGATAAGAATGTCAGAAAGAAATTCTCCAGATGGGAAAAATTCAGTTACTGCTTGAATAACAGGAATCTTGATGGTCTAAAACATTGAGAACTACTGATTTTAAGTAAATGAGAAGAAGTTTTAAAGTAAAAAATTGATGTCATTCATAAGCGGTCCTGTCTCTATGTTCTGTCTTTGAAGGACTTGGTAGCCAACAGTTTCCTGATTTGTGGGCATTGGATACTGCTTGATAATGTTTTATGTATCTCCTATGAAGAAAGGAGGATATTACATTCAAAAGAGGTTTTTCTAAGGATGTTGGCAAAGGAGGTTTGGAGACTGAGAATTTATTCACTTGTTCATTCATTTAGCGGTCATTTGGCGTGATGGTTGTGTCCCTGAGGCTATGACAGGTGCCGTGGAGAGAACGCTGGGGCCAGCTCTGTTACCCCCCTGGACTGCGTTTCTGGTGGGGGGTGTGGGTTATGCACAGGGTCAGTGGGAGCTGGGCCAGAGAGGGGCTGGGTGAGAAGCACAAGGAAAGCCACAGCAGCGCTAAAGGGAACACAGTGGCCCAGAGAAGGAGGGAGAGGAGTACAGAGACCAGAACCTGGAAGGTAGAGGGTCTGAGGTGACCGTTCAGCAGTGTGCTGGGGAGCCGCTGGTTCCACATGTCTCCTGTCTTGCCCCCCATTCACCCCTCCATCCCCACCAGTTGCTCATCTGAAAGCAAGGGTGGCGGTGGAGGAGAGCCGTAGAAGACAAGAGATAATGGGATCATTCTGTGTAGAGAATAAGTGAAGGAGCTACATCTCTTAGTTTTGCTTGTGGACTTGGTGACAGCTCTGTTGGCCCAATCCAGTGGCACGAATGTCCCATTTCTTGACTGGTTGGTAAGGCTTCATGTTTGTGATGTGATTTCTCTTCGTTGTAAGTCAGCTTTAACTCTTGGGAGCAGCTCTGGCCCACCTGTCCCTGTGAGGGCTGTTGGCTACACTGTAGCTGCTGCTTCTGTCTTTCCAGTGGCCATTTTGTAGCCGTGGTGCATTGCTACTAGATTTTGAGGAAGTAAAATAAAAAGAAATGCAATTCACATAGGTTAGTTTTTGAAAGTTCCATCCTGCGAGTCAGTCAGGTCAATACAGTGACTCATCAGAGCGGCCAGAGTGAGTCGCCCTGTGAGAAGTCACTCCTGCTGAGCCGGCCTGCAGGCCGGGGCGCCCTTGACTTTGCCCTCACTCATTTTGCTACAGCCGGATGGCCCTTTTATCTTCATCCAGCATCTTGGAGCGTCTCTTCCTGGTGTCCTCCTGGTTTGCCCTTCACCTCCCTCACGTCTCAGCCCACATCCACCTTCTCAGGTGTTCCCTGAGCATCAGCGGGAACCAGCACCCTCCCGTGTGCGCCACTCCACCGCCCCTCGTCTGCCTTGCTCCCTCATACTCAACACCATTGGTCTCTGACAGGCTGTTTTCCTCATTCATTTGCCTGCCTTCCCCACCCCGCCGACAGAATGTAAGCATCATGAGGGCAGAGACTTTTTTGTTGCTTTTGTTCACTCCCATCCTAAGATCAGTGCCTGGCACACAGGTGGCTTTCAGGAAGCACCCATTGGCTGAATCCATTAACTTGCATGTTCCCTGAGCCCCTTTCTGGCTCTGGCGTTGGAGCCCTCGTCCCTGTTTTATCCCCCATGGAGAGGAAGCCACTTTGTTGCTGGTCCCAGTGTACCTTCCCTCTTACTCATCACCTTCATCCCTCTGCAGACCTCTGCAGTTTTCCCTCCCCTTTGCCTTCTGCTTCCCTTCACTCTGTTCTCCCCGCCCTATTAAGGTTGCCTTCATTATAAGGCTTTCCGCAGATGAAGTGTGTTCTTGGACTATGGTTTTCACTTTTTAGCTGCATATCTCTATAAAG
Organism: Callorhinus ursinus; assembly: GCF_003265705.2. Taxonomy (NCBI): domain Eukaryota; kingdom Metazoa; phylum Chordata; class Mammalia; order Carnivora; family Otariidae; genus Callorhinus; species Callorhinus ursinus. The sequence continues at coordinate 147,913,135 of NW_027397063.1, forward strand.
CGGATTCTCAAGTGGACACCCAATTGATAAAAGAGATAAAAGCTTGCAGGTGTTCTGTTCAAAGAGGAAGGGAGCTAGAAGCCGCTCATATCCATCGGGGTCCTCTGAGTACCTCTGCAGGACCCTCAGCTTGTGGACGGTTTAAAACCAGTATTCTAAGCTAATATCTGGGTCTCAAGTCGACCTCACATGGCCTTTTCAAGACTGCATGACTTTTAAAAAAAAGACTGCATGACTTGTAGCCCCTGCCTCTTAACATGGCCTGGCTACCAGGGGGAATGTGTGTACTGTGGAACCCCCTCCTTTGGAGGCTGGTAATGACCCATGCACAGCTTTTACGTGGGGCAGGCATAACCTAGGGTAACCTGGGCCTAGAGGTAAAGCAGCTCTCCCTACACGGGCTGTCCTCACTCACTGCTTTTGTGGTAACTCACTCATGTTTCCTCCTACCCTATATCATATACTATAAATTTTAATATCACTTAGGCAAACTGGAAACAGTAGAAATGTACAGTAATAGAAGACTGTTTAAATAATTTTGATACTGACATAGAATAGGAAAAAACGATTTAAAACAATGTTCATTTATTCCACTAATATTGAGTACTTTGGTACCTAGCCGGCCCTCAGAACAGATACCCTTGTGGAACTCACAGTTGATGTCAGAGGCAGAAGGAGCTTTATTTAAAAAAAAAAAATAGATATCGTTTTTGTCAGGGGAAAGAAAGGTCATTTCCCCCTAGGAAATGTCTGGCCCATTTCTTAGCATTAGAAGGAAAGGAAGAAAACTCGCCACCAGCCGTACTCACCGTGTCATGGCGCTTCTCTCGTTTGTGCTGTGCTTCCCTTTTTCCTCTATTTCATTGTTGTTGAAGTATGAATATAATAAAGCAAAGAAATCATAAGGAAAGGCAAAAAATCATCTAAATTCGTCTGCTTTGGACTCCAGAGGCACCCAGGGAGGGATAGGCTGTTCCCCGCCACCTCCTTATTGGAAGGGCCAGCCCTGGAGAGAGCCCCAGTGAAGGCCGCCCTCTCTGGAATCGATTCTCATGCAGAACTGTACTCCAGAAGGACTGATGGGCCCTCCTGGTTGTAGAGGTTGTGGCCTAGGGGTCGGGGCAACCCTGGGATGAGGCCAGAGGCTTCTCTGAGAAGGGATGGGAATGCATGGCCCTGGCCAGAGATGCGTGTAAAGATGCATCATTGGAGAACTACACATTAACTTGGCCAGATGCCAGGCTCTCCATTTCTGAGCCAGATTGTTAAATACCTCCCCCCCCCTTTTTTTTGAGCCAGTGAGAAAAGCCCTTTACAAAAAAGTTTGTCGGTCCCTGCTGTTGATGGTACCTATGGTTCTTCCCGTCTAATCCTGGAAAGAATAGGTACAGGTCCAGCTGGAACATTCTGAGAACCCCGTCAACTCTGCTGTCCAACTTCTTCAGTCTCTAAGCAGCAGTGTCTAGAAGGAGTAATCTTACAGAAAAAAACTAGCAGCACCTGAGAAAGTGTTCCGGGTGTTGTTGAAGGGAGTAAGTCAGTAACTACAGACCCGTGCTACTAAGTCCCAGCTGACTACAACGACCATTTCTGTTTTCAAATATTTTTCTAGCTTATGGATAGTTCATGGTACTTTTTTCCTTTATGCAGAGATTAAGAGTGGATAAATAGAGGTTATTTGGGTATTTTTTAACCAGTGCAATACTTAAACTTCTTTGGGAACCTTCTTTGACCATGGCAGTTTTGCTTTACTCCCCTTCCTGCGTGGGCTTCCCAAGAGATGTCCGTTCTGGTCTGCGTACCACTCAAGGACGTGACAAGGCCTCTTTCACACATCTCAAGATTTGGAGGATTGAAGCTTTTTACCAAAATATACCCATAAACTGGCCATCTGTGTATCTAAGACACTGAGTTCTGCCCTGAGTTGTCTGCTTTCTAGGCCTTCACTCAAGCCCTTGATGGAACAAGAGGAAGAGAGGGAGCTGATGGGCATAGAACAGAGTGGAGGGGAGGAGCGTCCTCCCCAGGGGCCTGTCTTCTGAGCCTGCTGGGTGTTTGGGAGTCTCCAGAAGTCATTACTGCCCAAGGGTCAGACTGTAGGTGGTTCCTAAAACTAGGAACTTTTACACTCAGCGGTCTGCTTTCTTTGGTCACTAACAGCTGCTCAGTGACGCAGGGTAAGAACGTTTTAAATTATGTCTTTATTTTTATCCATTGCTGCTAAAAGATTTAACAAATACTTTCAGAGATACATGCACAAGAACTATTGGCATGTCTTCTAAGCATGTCATTTACCCTTTGTGGACACCATTTTCAGTGTTGAGAGTAGAAAGTTAGACTCCAGTGTTTGGAAAGAGCCCAGATGTCCATCAACAGATCAATGGATAAAGAAGAAAATTACTCAGCCATAGAAAAGAATGAAATTTTGCCATTTGCAGTGACGTGGATGGAACTAGAGGGTATTATGCTAAGTGAAATAAGTGAGTCAGAGAAAGACAAATACCATATGATTTCACTCATAGGTGGAATTTAAGAAACAAAACAGATAGATGAACATAGGGAAAGGGAAGGAAAACAAAATAAAGACAGAGAGGGAGGCAAACCATAAGAGATGCTGAACTCTAGGAAACAAACTGAGGGTTGCTGGAGGGAAGGTTGGGGGGGATGGGGTAACTGGGGGATGGGCATCGAGGAGGGCACGTGATGTCATGAGCACTGGGTGTTGTATGTAACTGATGAATCACTGAATTCTACCTCTGAAACTTAATATTACACTATATGTGAACTAACTTGGATTTAAATAAAATCTCGAAAGAAAGAGCCCCAATATATAAAATTATATGTACATTTTATGTTCTTGTATTTGGTGATAGCTTGTGGCAATATTATGTTTATTTTCAATATAACAGGTTAAAGGTTATTGAAAATGAATTGATACAGGCTTCAACGAAAAAATTTTCCCTGGAAAAGTTTTATAAGGAGCCCAGCGTTTCTAGTATACAAATGGTGGATTGTTGTAAGAGACTTCTAGAACAGTCACTGCCTTACCTACAAGGGATGCACCTCTGCATTTCACATTTTTATTCTGTTCTTCAAGATGGAGACCTTTGTATTCCTTGGAATTGGAAGGATGGAGAAGCCATTAAGTAACACAGAAATCTGTGTTATTTTTGAAGAGCTAAGAAACTGTTAAACTAATTTAAATCCACAATTTGATATAACAGTATTATTTACATATTACAAGAACGAAGTTTCTAACTGCTGCTCTAAAAGTAGAACTTTTTTTAAAATTAATCTCTGCTACAAAACTTGTTTTAAAAGGTTTTATCTCCCAGTCTTACGGTGTTTCTTATCTGATTGGCAAGATTGGGTAAAAAGATGTCAGAATGAAAGAACATATTTTTAGTGGTGTGTAAATGAGGGATTCTACAGAGTCAAGGATATCTATTTTTATATGAGTGAATGTGGGTACGTGTAAACAGGTCTCAGCATAGTTCTGAAGTAATGGGACTCATTCAACATGCAACTTGGTAAACATCTCATGTGTCAGCACGAACATGTATTTTGCAGCCAGTAGGGGACAGTTGCTGTCCAAAACAGGAGACTGATGGGTAGCAAAAATTAGATAACCAGATTCTTCCTGAAAGAAAGAGTAGAAGGAAAAAAAAGCAATTGGATGTATGTGTAGTATTGACGTTGTCATAAGTAGTCTGATACCAGTTTGTTAAAACATCTTAGTGACAGAAAATTTAGGTTTAAATCCATAAGTTTTCCTACCCATTAAAATATTATAACTGTTGGTAGCATGACACTAACAGACAGTAAGTGTCTTTGAATCAGTGAGGTGACTCGTTTGTTTTTGTGGACAGACTATCTGGAAAAACCCTTGCTTTTTTCCCCAAGAGTTCCAGCAAGTAGGGAGTATAAAATGGTTCAGGCCATTCAGGATTTCTGTCACCCCCTCAACCCCGGTCTTCCTGTTCCTACCGTGTTTCGCACGTGGAGTGAGGCCCCTCTGAGCCGTCCCTTGTGCATAGTTGTGTGGGCTCCCTGAGGCCACAGCACAGCTTATCCCCAGAGACATGGGGGACCCGCTCTGGAGACACAGGGCTTCTCTCTCCACAGGTGTTTCCCTTCGGATAATATATTCCACCAGATCCAAAACCTCTTTGGCTTATTTCTCAAGAGGATAAGGTGAATCCTAATTTGGGACACCATTTTTGTAGCCCCTACTGCTGAAGAAATGGGAAAGGAATTTTTTTCCCACAGTGCATCAGAAAGAAAAGAAGCTGTTAACAAACCATTCTTGAAGTTCATTTCAAATTCATCTAAAACACTATTATTTAAACTGTTTAAATTCAAATATGTGTTAAGAAAGAATGATTTGTAATTTTTATAGTTTGTGCATACCACATCTTTTTGAACCTTCATAACAACTATACTGAATTTTTTTTTCTAATGTAAAAATGTTGCCTGTAAAGATTTTCCAGAGCCAAATGATGGAGGTGAAAAATTCCTTCCTTAAAGATTACATAAGAAAATTTATTGAAATATAGGTTTGGATTATGCCATTTCTAAAATCAACTAATAATAGAATCCTTAGTAATGTTTTGAATTGGACTTTGTCTCAGAACTGATTGTTAATAATATAATAAATAATACATTAATCAGATTGTTTTTCTTGTTATTCACTTATTAATAGTTTTACAACTATTGTGACATAATAGGAAGTTACAAGAAATTGATGGCCTATTTGACCTCCTCTCCCAATCTAACATAAAAGGGAAAACTCTGTCTCACCACTGAAAACTGGCACAGGTTGAGGCCCCACCAACTACAAAGCCATGGGTCAGAAGCGGTCTCCAAAGGGACCTGAGCTCCAGACCCAGGCCAGACGTCTCCCAAGGAAGAAGCAGGCCCTGAGCCCAGGCTGTCCAGTTAGGAAGGCATAGGTCCAAAGCCACATCTGTCTGCAGGACAGGTTCCCCCCAGGCCCTACTTCCTCTTTTGTTTCTTAAAGACCTCCAGGTCCAGGCAGCCCACCTGAGTTAATGAGAGGGGGGATGGTGGGCATTGAGAAATGGAGAGGTGAAGCAAGAGGGGTCAGGGCTGAGTCAGGAGTCAGCTCACCTTTAGAACCTCTAAGGACTGTGTGTACATCCCTAAGTGAACCCATCCAGCTTGGGCCCTGTCCCAGCACCCTGGTGTTCCTACTTCCCTTATACCAGTCCGGCTTCCCCACCCCACCCCCACTGCTCTGGGGGGACCCTCGAACAAGCCAGTAAGACCACATCAGTCCTGTGGAGACTGGTGGCTCCAAGGCTCTGGGCTCTTCTGCAGGGGGCCGTGGTCCTGGCAGCCTTCTCCTGCAGGCCCCAGAGCTGGGAGCCCAAACTCCCAGGAGGCTGGCACTCACACTCAGGGTGCAGGAGCCACTGATGCATTGGGTGAAGCCTGGCAGCTGGCTGATCACAAAGCACCTCCCTGTTTCGGGGGTGCCTCTGACCTGTGCCGCCTAACCACAGACCCCAACCGCAAGCCCTCTGACCTGGCAGGGCCACCCAGGTACCTGTCTCATGAGTAAGAATTGACGCAACCCCCAGGGCACCTTGGTAGAACTCCTACTGGGCTCCCTGCACTGAATGACCCTGGACAAGGCCTCACTTGGCCTCAGTCTCCCCATCTGTAAAAGGAGACACTGGGTCATGTTCTTGGAAGTTCTTCCCACCCGCAGTGAGTCTGCCCCAGGAATGCAGAGCCCTCCCTTGGATGGTCCTGGGCTGCCGGCCCAGGCACCCCTCACTCCTTAGCGGTTGGGACAAGGAGGAGGAGGGGGAGGTGGGACAGCCAGTGGCCACACAAATCAGACCAGAGTTGGCACCATGGGCCCCTCTTCTAATCCCCAGCCCCCTGCTACTGCAGCCTCAGTCTACTGGTCAAAGCCCTGCCCTCGTGGGGACATACCTATTATGGAGCACTATAGGAATTCTCCCCCTAAGGTGACAGATCTTGCACATGGGGAAACTGATACCCGAAAGTGAGAAGAGACGGAGACTTGGCCAAGGCCGTTCTGTCTCCTGTAGATAAGAGAGGTGGGATTAGAACCTAGGTGTCCCAAGGGCTGTGAGGGGTCTGAGCAGGCAGCAGCACCCCCAGCCCTGCACGGGCCCACCACGGGATTAGTGCTGGGGACAGGCAGCCCACAAGTCAAGACCAGATGCGCCCTTGGAGCAGTCCTTGCCCTAGCAGGCGTGGGGGGCATAGCAGAGACAGAGACCTGGCCACTGTGGCGTGGTTGGTCAGCGGGCAGCAGGGCCACCTTGGCACCTAGGGGACTTGTGTAGAACGGGGGGAGCAGCCCTGCTCCCCCTGAGGCCTGGTAGCAGCCTGGGCTCTCTGGGACCCCACAGGTGCCTATGGGCATCATTCCTGGAGCAACATTTGCACACTTCTGCCCCAAAGTCCATCACAGCAGCTAATGTGGAGGAAATCGGTTCAGCACAGTGTGTGGCTCACAAGGGAGGGGGCCATCAGATTTCACCCTCGGCATCTTTTGGAGGCTGTCCGTTTTTCATTTTCTCTGTCAATACCATGCGCACTGGCCTAGACCATGGCACGCATGAGCCAGAGACTTCCAAGTCAGCAGGATGGGCAGTGTGATCGGGTGGAGGAACAATATGATCTATACAGACGACAGCCTGTACCTCACTTCCCGCCCCCCCCCCACCAAAATGCAGGATTTTTAAACTTTGGAGTAAAATCTTTGCTGAGGGATTTCCTAAGACCTTTTACCATTAGTCATTGAGCAAACAGGAGGCACCGGCAGTACACAGGCCTTGTCCTAGGCACTGGGAACACAGCAGGGACGGAGCAGACAAGAGCCTGCGTTTGGTGTATGTTTCTTGGGGCTGACACAAATTACAAACCAGGGGGCTTCACACAAATGCATTACCTCACAATCTTGAAACCAGAAATCCAAAATCAAGGTGTCGTGGGACCATGCTCCCTCCAGAAGCCCAAGGGGACATTCTTTTCTTTGCCTCTTCCAGACTCCGCTGGCTGCCAGTGTTCCTGGCTTGGGGCCACATCACTCCAATCTCTGCCCCTGTGGTCACATCGCTGCCTCTTATTCTCTGTGTCCTCTGTGTGTCTGTCTCAAAACTCACCCTGTTTGAAGAATGCGTGTGAATGCGCGTAGGGCCTACTGGATAATTTAGGATGAGCCCCTCCTCTCAAGACCCATAACTTAATCACATTCATTGCTCTAGAAGGTCATCTTCACAGGTCCTGGTGCTTAGGACGTGAACATATATCCTTTAGGGACACGATTCAATCCACTGTACTGGTGACTTGGGGTCACCACTGCAAACCCCATTTGTTGTAGGCTGCCCTTGAATGATGCTGTAGAGGGAAGAACCCACCATCTGTGGGCAACATGCCAAGTCCACCTGAGACCCTGGTAAGGTACACACTCTCTCTTCCTCCCTGAGCATTATTTCATATCCACTAACCTTCCCAAAGTTAGAGCTTCCTGGGATTCCAGCCTCTACTTAGCCTGCCCTATTCACCGGTTGTTTGAATTGGTTCCAGCCTCTCACTTTTCTAGTTCGCTGGCCGGGAGCTTTTCTGTGCACATGCTTCTCTTTTCTCCCTGGGCTGCTGGGTTGCAGGTTAGAGCTGTGGTTCAGGCCCTCTGTGCCGGTTTCCCACTTGCTGCTCAGCATCAACCCACCCTTCCTACGTGCTCTGCAGTACCGCACAGAATCCTTGAAGTTTCTCACCTTCAGCATGAGCACCACAGTAAACTTATTCAGGAGAGTGCACTAGAAGGGCACTGCAGGAGGCTGGACAGTTGGTCAGAAGTATGAGTGTGATGGCTTCGGTGGAGACCTGCTCCAGCCATAGGCCCAGAACCCATGGCCCCTGCTGGGCCTGGTGGCCCTCTCCACACTGTGAGCGCCTGGCTTCCTGCCCCCTGCTGTACCCAGGGCCTCTGGGAACCACTCATCCCTGGTTCCTGGTAACATAGTTACAGACAGTGAAGTTGAGCAGGCCTGGCAGACAGGCTTGCTCACCCCTATATTGTATGGGGGCGGGGGGAAGCTGAGGCCAAGAGAGGCAGGGTTCTGACTGGACACATTGGCTACAGAATCAAGGCTGGGCCACAGGCCTTTGCTCCCCAGGCCGGAGGAGGGTTTCCTGGGGTCCTCAGGCTGAGACAATGTTTCCAAACCCCTACTTACTGCCTCCTACCCCTGCATGACTGGACCAGTCACTCCATTCCTGGAGGGTCGAGCGGCTGCCCATTGTCTCACCAAAGCATCATCCGGAGCCTGTCCACCAGTGAAGGCAGAGCTAGAAGGGGTGCTCTGCCCAAAGGCTCTCTCAGCCTCAGGTTGCCTCAAAGAGAGCTCCGGCAGGGCTCTAGCCCCTTTGTGCTCAGGACCCAGGACAGCCCTGAGTGCCGCCCCCTGGGCTATATGCAGACACACAGGGCCTGCAGGTCCCACTCATCCTGGCTTGTTCCTACCTCAACCAAAGAGGTATCCTTCTGGCTCTGGCTGGGAATCAAACATACTGCTCTGCTACCAACATCAGAAACAAATTCTTGAACTCCAAAAACTTAGGAGCAAAATAGACTTGGGAGGTAAAAGAAGATCTAGAAAACATTATGTGTCAAAATCTAGGTTAAATTTATATGGGGTTTGAAAGCACTTGGTGTGTTCTTCTAAGACCTCTGCACAGAGTTCTCTACGCTTCCAGGGGAGGCAAAAGTATCATGGACATGAGCATGGAGGCGTTCAGCTGGTGGGCTGCTCAGGAAGCTGTGACCATGCAAATACTTTCAAGTTCAAAAGGAAAATCGGTTATTCCCAGTAAGGACATTTTTCAGCTTGCAGGTGAAGGCCCAGGGGGTAGAAGGACTGGGAGGAAAGGAAGAAACTGGGGGCAGAGGGACTTGTCCAAGGGGGCCACATGTTGACAGAGCACTTCCTCGTGGTGAGACAGTCACAGGAACTGCTGAGAGAAGCCAGGTGCTCATTGCTCCAGCCTTAGCCAGGCCATGGGTTGGTGTAGATGGGAGGCAGTACCTTGAGCCAGTGTCTTTCAGTGAAGCCTTAGGAGGAGGTGGAAGGGCAGCCTTCTGTACAGGTATGCTGGATGGGCCCTGGGCACTGAGAGGAGCCCCCTGCATGCTCCCATACTGAGATCCGGGCCTCTCTTGGGGATTCTCCAGAGAAGCTGGAGAAGCTTCAGGTACATCTGCCTTCATTGAAGGGTAGGTGATTTCTCCAGTTATCTCGTTTACCCAGAAAAATGTATCTAGAGATTTCTTCCCCTGTCCAAACAGACTCTTAGACATAGCTACAAAGGAAAATTGAGAAAAATAGATGCATCTTCAGTTGTCCACAGTGGGGGCAGAGGGCTCCCTCAACACAACCAGGGTCAAAGGGAGCCCCCGACCTCTGGGCTAGGACTAGATAGCCTGTGTCAGCATTCTGTTAGGGAGACAGACGCCTTCCCAGATGCTTCAGAAATCCTCCCAGGACCAGGAGCAGGCCTTGCTGGGAGGCTCTAGATGAATTCTAGCATCTTTTTAAAAAATGTCTTTTCAAATTTTTAAGTCTTAACCAAATATACTGAGAAGTATACTTGAAATCCTGACCTAATTCAGAAGTGTGTGTGTGTGTGTGTGTGTGTATGGATACTAACAATTTCATAGAACTTAGATGGTTATGTGCAGTCTTGGTATTTTCTATGCAATTCTATATTCCTTACAAAAATGCTAATTGCTACTCAAACTCACTTTTTGAGGAAGCAACAATGATTAATGAACTATAGTTTGAAAAACACTGTGTTAGGTTAAGAGGAGATTGGAGAACACTGGGTCTTCTACAGAACAGGACAAAAAAAAAAATCACTATTGAATTTTACAAAAATGACCATGTATGGTCAGCAGAATGGTCCCCCAAAGATGGCCATGCCCTAGTCCTTGGAACTTGTGACTGTTTCATTACATGGCAAAAAGGAAATTTGCAGATGGAATTAAAATTACAAACCTTAAACTAGGGATTATCCTGTATTATCCAGGAGCCCCAGTCTAATCACTTGATCCCTAAAAAGCAGAGAGTTTTACCTGACTAGGGTCAAGAGATGCAGCAGCAGGAGGAAAAGTAAGAGAGATTCTAAGTGTGAGAAAGACTCACCCACCATTGGTGGCCTGATGATGGCAGGCCAAGTGGAAACCATGAGAAGGAAATAAATTCTGTCAACAAAATGAATGAGACTGGAAGTGGACTTTCCCCAGGAGCCTCCGGATAGGGCCAGGGTAGACAGAACCTTGATGTGGATCATGTGAGAGAATACCAAGCCACACTTACCAGACTCGGGACCTACTGCTGTGGGAGATAATAAATGGCTCTTGTTCCAAGTCGCTAGATCTGTGGTCATTTGTTACAGCAGCAACAGAACTCATACACCATGTGAACACTTTTCTAGGACCAGTGGGAGAGATGGGCTGCGAAGCTGAGGTGTTCTGAGCTCAGAGTAAGCCTACCTTTGGCGTAGGCTTATTGACCAGTCTGGGGGACTCTTCCTACTTTCTTTCTGTCAAGCTTGGTAATTGCTTCTCCTTCTTTAGAAATGGACAATGACTGCCATACCTGAGAAATGTCAAGGTACACTACCTAGCATATCAACCAGGTCAACCAGCTTTCAAGGTCCTGACACCTGCATCCTGTGAAGCTGTGATTTGCCAACAGGCAGAAAGGATTTCCCCACCCTCCCTTGGTGTCCACAAGGCCATGGACAAGTCAGCACATCCCACACTGACTCCCACAATAGTGGATTGAACAACTAGGGCCTGACCAGGAGCTGCAGGACTAGAAAGGTGTGAAGGGTTTGAAGCTCACCTATGGAAAGGTGCTGGGGTGGAAGTGTCTATAGAGGGATCCTCAGAAAGGAGAAGGGGCATTAGAAGACTGGGGGGCTCCTAGCAACCTGGTCTTTGTTGTGTGAAGTGTTTCTCACCCTATCCCAGCCTAGATTCCGCCTGGTGACCCCAGGCCTCACCAATGCGGTCATACACATACATTTCACCCTCCTGCACTCTGCTTTGTCATAGTGTTCCATCTCCCCAACCAGAGGGCTCTCTAACAGCCCCCCTTTCCCTATCCACTGCTCTTGACTTCTGCCAGGCCTATCGCATGGCTCCACAGCATCATCCATTTTTTTCTAGAACATAAACTTATAGACAAAGGGGATGTCCTCCTCTGGTTGAATTAGTTCATATTCAGCATAGTGGACACCAGGGGTTCTTTGGTTAGGAATTTCTCATAGATCACTCCCTCTTCAGCTGGGTTTGACTCACCTTAGACCTCACATCCTCTCCATGGCCTCCTCTCCCTAAGAGATTAGATCTGTTCCCTGTGTTGCCATCTGCTGAGATTCTGCTTCAGCCCAGGTCCACTTGAATTCTCTCCAAGCTGCCCCTGACTTGGGGCTACCGTAACCTGGGTCCACTCCAACCTGGAGCCAACCCAACCTGGGGACACAAGACCTGGGGCCACCCCCGACCTGGGGACATACCGACCTAGGGCCACCCCACTTGGTGGGTTGAACAGCTGCTGGGTGTCTTAGGGTGCTGGCCCATCATGCTGATAGGAGATGGAGTGGCTGTCCTCTTAGATGGGGCAAGGGCATCTAATAGGCTTTTCTCCTCTCCCCCTCTGCCTGGGGCTGCTCACCAATGTAGGGCAATCCATAAGCACTGCTGAATCTGATCTCTCTTGCCTTTGAAGATGTAGACAAAAACAGATTTGGGAAATAACCATAAGAGACTGTTAACTATAGGAAACAAACAGGATTGCTGAAGGGGAGGTGGGCAGGGGGATAGGGAACTGGATAGTGGGCAGTAAAGAGGGTACTTGATGGGATGAGCACTGGGTGTTATATGCAACTGCTGAATCACTAAATTCCACCTCTGAAACTAATAATATACTATATGCTAATTAAATTGAATTCAATTTTTAAAAAAGTTGAAGAAAACAAATAACAAAAAAGCAAAACAAAATTCTGACTGTCCAATAATCTGCTTTAATTGTTATGAGGAGTCCAAACACAATTTAAACTCAAAAATTGCCTCCCTAAAATATTTTTTAGCTAAAACTAATGTAAAATATGAGAATCTTCTCCCTCATCAGCACCTTTAGACAATATCGGGATAAGTTTCTGCTATTGACATATCCAATGCTCTTTCCACAGTTTGTTAAAGGCTTTCAGTCAGAAATCATAGATATGTTAGATAAATAAAAATGGCTGGCAAATCACTTGATCATATAAATATATAGTCAACATTTGGCTACATATTTTAAGGAGACTTTAGATACCAAAGAACAGAAGTCTCATGAGGAAATTATTTGTTTCACATAGGAGGCATCACTTCCTTCCTTTCCAAAAATTGTGAATTAATAAGCACTGATATTAAAAATCTTGACTTGATAGAACTGTCAAGGACCCGAGTTATGTCAAAATCTAATGTATGACACTCTGTCTGGTATGTGTGCACATCTTAACTATTTGCTCTCCTTACAGAGAAAAATGATATGATGTCTAAAGCCAGTTTCCTCTTATTTTTTGTATATCACTTCACCCTCTCTTTTTCCCTTCCTTGGAAACTTGAAAGATTTCCTTTATTCATACAAAAATGCACTCATTTGCTACACAAATACTTTAGGACTATTTACTTCAGATAAAGCCAAAATTGTTTACATAAGAGAAAGAGAGAAACATTATTAAACTATGTTTCTTTTTATGGACTTTAGAAAGTATATTTAGGAGCTTCCAGGGAGGAGGAGTTAAGATGGCACAGAAGTAGGGGGACCCTAAACTTGCCTCATCCCTCAAACACAGCTAGGTTAATATCAAATCATTCTGAACACCCAAGAAATTGATCTGAGGACTGACAGAGCACATTGCACATCTAGAGACAGAAAAACTGACACATCATGGAAGGTAGTTGCTGCAGAGAGTTGGTTCGGGGGAGAAAAGAACTGCAGGTGCTGTGGAGTGGAGGGAGCCCTGATCAGGGAGAGAGGAGCAAAAGAGAGTGTGTGCGAAAGCATGAGCAGGGGATTGCACAAGAAACTCTTCCCCAAAACCATTGACGGGGTAAAGGAGAGGGGCTGAATACCACAAGTTTTTATAAGCAGCAGAGCTCAAAGTCTGAAGTTATAGAAGTCCAGGCCATCACCAGGGTCATGCCTGGCAGGCTTAGTGGTGCTCCTATGGGGAAGGAGGGCAGAGGCCAGGGAGTAGGCAGCATGGTCTGAGGATCCCCTGGGTCTTACTGGGAGAAACAGTTCCCCTTCTTGGAGTGCATTTGGGAGTGGTAGCATGGCCTTGCCAGGAACAATAGAGCTGGCGGGCACCAATATGCTGCCCTGTTCACTAGTATAGGAACAGAGACACCTGTGGAGGGCAGCAAACTTGGCTTTTTGCTCTGCTTTACCATAGACTCCAAATCACCACGTAGTCATGCAACTGCTTTTCTGAGACAAACCAGCACCTTCCACAGCGTGGCAAAACTCTCCCCAAGGGGATCGGCATAGGTCTGCACCTTGTAGGTCCCTAAAATTTGTAGTTTTGAAACCCAACCACATGCCTGAGATAAAACACAGGAGTACTGTGCCACCTGACAGGCAGACAGCTCAGACACAGACAGGATGAAGGCAGGGATCTGATGGAAGCCAGAGTCATGAGAGGGGAGATTGTTCACTCTTCTGTGAAGGCTTCCTAAAAAGTGGTAGGTGCAGATTCCCATATCTGGAGATGAAAGAGCAGGGTGATGCCATTTCCACCCCACCCATCAGCACTTACTGACCTCAGTGAGCATCACAGCACCCCCTACTGGAGGCCGGACCTACTTACCCCAAGCCCCACCCTCCTGCACCCTGCAGATGCATATCCACTAGGGCAAGTCCACCTGAAAATCAGCACAGCAGGCCACTCCCCCAGAAGAACAGCACAGATTCCTTGCATGCACCAAGTCACAGAGTGCTGCAAAGCTTCAGCTCTAGGGGACATAGTATCTAGCTTCTTTTAACAAACAGACCAAAACACACCTAGAAAAACTTGCCACACAGTGGACAAGGTCCAAACATCCCCCACTGCAGGCAAGGAGAAACTCTGCAGAGGAATGACCTGAGGGAAGGAGCAGCCAAACACAACAGCAGAGTGCACACTCTGAAATACCTCCTGAAGCACCAGGCCCAAGACAGTATAGGACCTATTCTTAATACGACCATTACAATCATAAGCAGGAATATAACAGGCTTTCCCAAAAACCACACAAAAAACAGTGACCTAGACAAAATGACAAGACAGAGGATTTCACCCCAAAAGAAAAAAACAGGAAGAGGTGACGGCCAGGAATCTAATAAAAACAGATATAAGTAAGATGCCTGAACCAGAATTTAAAACAATAATCATAACGTTACTAGCTAGGCTTGAGAAAGCATAGCAGACACTAGAGAATCCCTTACTGCAGAGATAAAAGAACTAAAAACTAGTGAAGTGAAAAAAATGCTAAAACTGAGATGCAAAACTGACTGGAGGCAATGACAATGAGGACGGATTAAGCAGAGAAACAAATCAGTGGTATAAAAGATAAAGTTATGGAAAATAGAGAAATCGAAAAGAAGAGGGAAAGAAAAATATTGGATCGTGAAAGTACACTTAGGAAACTCAGCAACTCCTTAAAGCATAATAACATTGGTATCATACGAGCCCCAGAAGAAGAAAAGGAAAAGGGGGCAGGAGTCTTTGAGCAAATTTTAGCTGAAAGCTTCCCCAATCTGGGGAAGGAAAGAGACATCAAAATCCAAGAGGCATAGAGAACTCCCATCAAATTCAACAAAAGCTGGCCCACACCATATTGTTGTCAAATTCACAAAATACACAGACAAGAAAAGAAACCTGAAAGCAGCTGGGGAAAAAAGTCCTTAACCTATAAGGGAAGACAAATCAAATTCACAGCAGATCTGTCCACAGAAATTTGGCAGGCCAGAAGACAGTGGCAGGTGCTAAATGGGGAAAATACGCAGCCAAGAATACATTATCCATCAAGGCTGTCAGTCAGAATAGAACGAGAGATAAAGAGTTTCCCAGACAAACAAAAACTGAAAGAGTTGGTGATCACTAAACCAACCCTGCAAACAATATTGAAGCAGATTCTGAGTGCGAAAGAAAGACCAAAAGCAACAAAGACTACAAAAGAACAGAGAACATCAACGGAAACACCAACTTTACAGGTAACACAAAGGCACTAAATTCATATATTTCAATAATCACTCTGAATGTAAATGGACTAACTAATCCAATCAAAAGACACAGGGTACCAGAATGTATTTAAAAACAAAACAAAACAAGACCCATCTATGTGCTGCCTACATGAGACTCATTTTAGACCTAAAGACATTTGCAGAATAAAAATGAAGAGATGGAGAGCCATCTATCATGCTAATGGAGGTCAAAAGAAAGCCAGAGTAGCCATACTAATACCAGACAACTATATTTTAAACCAAAGACTGTAATAAGAAATGAAGAAAGACCTATATCATAATTAAGGGATCAAGAAGATCATCAAGCTCAAGATCATCAATATCATCAAGAAGATCTAACAATTGTAAATATTTATGCTCCCAACTTGGGAGCACCCAATATGTAAATCGATTAATAACAAACATAAAGGAAGTCACTGATGATAATACAAAAATAGCAGGAGATTTCAACACCTCACTTACAGCAATGGACAAATCACCTAAACATAAAATCACGGAAATGTAGGGGAAGGAGCAAGATGGCAGAGGAATAGGAGACCTGGATTTCGTGTGGTCCCAGGAATTCAGCTGGATAGGGATCAAACCATTCTGAACACCTACAAACTCAACAGGAGATCAAAGAAAAGAATAGCAACAACTCTCTGAACAGAAAAGTGACAACTTTCCGGGAGGAAGGACGTGCGCAGAAGTGAATCCAAGGCGATATTCCGGAAGATAGACAGCAGGGGAGGGAGCCTCTGTCCTCCTCTTCTGGCAAATGATAGAGCAGCAGAGCACAAAATCGGAACTTTTAGAAGTCGGCTCCGCTGAGGGACGTCGCTCCAGTGGCTAAGCGGGGGGGGGGGGGAGGGGGGGTGGAACCCTCACGTGACAGTGTGGTCTCAGGACCCTCGGGGTCACAGGAAGACCGGGGTGCCTGAGTGCGGCAGAGCTCGCAGGTCTCGGAGCAGGGAAGCCGGCAGCAGAGATGGAACTGAGGAGTGGGCTCTCAGCTCGGGGTTGCCATAAACTGTGATCCGTGGCAAAGTTGTGCCACTGCTCCTCCAGCAGTGACCCAACAAGCGGCAGATCGGGGAGACTCTCCTTCCTCCCCCAGGAGGCGTGGCGTGGGAGCGCACCACAGGGATCTGCTGGGTTTGGACACTCCACATGGGGTCGTGTGCCAGAGATAGAAATGCTCGGTCACAGGCCGGGTGAGCACGGAGTGCACCGGAGACCTGGGAGAGGGGAGTGACTGACTGGGGGCTCACTGAGGACTGGGGCCCTGAGTTCTCGGCTCCTCCGGGGCAGAGATTGGGAGGCCGCCATTTTCACTCTCATCCTCCAAAGCTGGACGGAAAGCTCACAGGGAACAAAAGCTCCCGTGAGCAAACCTGAGCAGATTACGTAGCCTGGACCTGGCATGGGCAGGGCAATTCCACCTCCGGCAAACACATTTGGGAACCACGGTAACAGGCCCCTCCCCCAGAGGATCAGCAAGAACAGCCAGCCAAGACCAAGTTTACCCATCAAGGAGAACACAGAACTCCAGCACTAGGGGAATACTGCAAATAGAATTCATGGCTTTTTTTCCAAGATTCTTTAGTCTTTCAAAGTTAATTTTTTTTACTTTTTTTTTTTGAAAAATTTTCCCTTTTTCAACCAACATATTATCAATCCCTTTTTTAAAAAATCTTTTTTATTTTCAATTTCTAGAGTCATATTCTATCCCTTCATAGTAGTTACCCTTATTTTTGGTATATATATATATATACCTATATATATATATATACCTATATATATAGGTATATATATTTGGTATACGTGTATATATATATACATGTATATATATATACATATATATGATGATATACATATATATATACATATTCTCTCTTTAAAATTTTGGGATACAGTTTCTTCGAACAGATCAAAATATACCCTAAATCTCTAGTGTATGGCTTTGTTCTAGTCTCCTGCGTGATACCATTCTCTCCCTTTTTTTTATCCTCTCCTTTCTTTTTTCAACCAACTTCTATCTTCTCAATTCCTTTATAAACTTTTATAATTTTCATCTTTACAGTCATATTCCATCCCTTCATCGTATTAACCCTTACTTTTGTACATATGTAAGTTTTTCTTTCTTTAAAATTTTGGGAGTCACTTTCTTCTAACAGACCAAAATGCGCCCAAAATCTAGTGTGTGGCACTGATCTATGCACCAGCCTGATCATATTTGATCATAGTCTATTTTTTTGTTTTGTTTTGTTTTCCTTTATCTTTTTCTTTTTTTTTTCTTTGTTTCCCTTTCTTTGCCCCAGCTTCAGGTGTTTTCTGATTTGTTTAGTGTACATATTCTGGGGACACTGTTACCCTGTTACTATTTTGTTCTCTTATTCATCTGTTCTCCTCTGGACAAAATGATAAGACAGAAAATATCACCTTAAAAAAAAAAAAAAACAAGACACAGTACCGACTGCCAGGGACCTAATCAATACGGACATTAGTAAGATGTCGGAACGAGAGTTCAGAATGATGATTTTAAAGATACTAGCTGGGCTTGACAAAAGCATGGATATTATTAGAGAAACCTTTTCTGGAGAAATAAAAGAACTAAAATCTAACAAAGTCGAAATCAAAAAGGCTATTAATGAGGTGCAAAAAAATTGGAGGCTCTAACTGCTAAAATAATTGAGGCAGAAGAGAGAATTAGTGATATAGAATATTAAATGATGGAAAATAAGCTGAGAAAAAGAGAGATAAACAACTACTGGATCACAAGGGCAGAATTCGAGAGAGTAGTGATACATTAAGACAAAACAACATTGGAATAATTGGGATCCCAGAAGAAGAAGAAAGAGAGAGAGGGGCAGAAGGGATATTGGAGCAAATTATAGCAGAGAACTTCCCTAATGTGGGGAAGGAAACAGGCATCAAAATCCAGGAGGCAGAGAGAACCCGTCTCAAAATCAGTAAAAATGGGTCATCACCCTGACATCTAATACTAAAGCTTACGAATCTCAGAGACAAAGAGAAAATCCTGAAAGCAGCTTGGGAGAAGAGATCTGTAACCTACAATGGTAGAAACATTAGATTGGCAACAGACCTATCCACAGAGACCTGGAAGGCCAGAAAGGACTGGCATAATATATTCAGAGCACTAAACGAGAAAAAGAACCAGGCAAGAATACTATATGCAGCTAGGTTGTCACTGAAAATAGGAGGAGAGATAAAAAGCTTTCAGGAAAAAAAAAATTAAAGGAATTTGCAAACAAGAAACCAGTCCTACAAGAAATATTGAAAGGGGTCCTCTGAGCAAAGAGAAAGCCTAAAAGTAACATAGACCAGAAAGGAACACAGATAACATACAGTAACAGTCAGCTTACAGGCAATACAATGGCACTAAATTCATATTTTTCAATAGTTACCCTGAATGTAAATGGGCTAAATGCCCCAATCAAAAGACGCAGGGTATTGATTGGATAAAAAAAGAAGACCCATCGATATGCTGTCTGCAAGAGACTCATTTTAGACCCAAAGACACCCCCAGAGTGAAAGTGAGGGGGTGGAAAACGATTTACCATGCTAATGGACACCAAAAGAAAGCTGGGTGGCAATTCTTATATCAGACAAATTAGATTTTAAAACAAAGACTGTAATAAGAGATGAGGAAGGACACTATATCCTACTTAAAGGGTCTATCCAACAAGAAGATCTAACAATTGTAAATATCTATGCCTCTAACATGGGAGAAGCCAATTATATACACCAATTACTAACAAAAGCAAAGAAACACATCAATAACAATACTATAATAGTGGGAGATTTTAACAACCCCCCTCACTGAAATGGACAGATCATCTAAGCAAAACCTCAACAAGGAAATGAAGACTTTAAATGACACACTGGACCAAATGGACTTCACAGATATATTCAGAACATTGCATCCCAGAGCAACAGAATACACATTCTTCTCTAGTGCCCATGGAACATCCTCCAGAATAGATCACATCCTATGTCACAAATCAGGTCTCAACTGGTACCAAAATATTGGGATCATTCCCTGCATATTTTCAGACCACAGTGCTTTGAAACTAGAATGCAATCACAAGAGGAAAGTCAGAAAGAACTCAAATACATGGAGGCTAAAGAGAATCCTACTAAAGAATGAATGTGTCAACCAGGAAATTAAAGAAGAATTAAAAAAATTCATGGAAATCAATGAAAATGAAAACACAACTGTTCGAAATCTTTGGGAGGCAGCAAAGGCAGTCCTAAGAGGAAAGTATATAGCAATACAAACCTTTCTCAAGAAAGAAGAAAGGTCTCAAATACACAAACTACCCTACACCTAAAGGACCTGAGAAAGAACAGCAAATAAAGCCTAAACCCAGCAGGAGAAGAGAAATAATAAAGATCAGAACAGAAATCAATGAAATAGAAACCAAAAGAACAGCAGGACAAATCAACGAAATTAGGAGCTGGTTCTTTGAAAAAATTAACAAGATTGATAAACCCTTGGCCAGACTTATCAAAAAGAAAAGAGAAATGACCCAAATCAACAAAATCATGAATGAAAGAGGAGAGATCACAACCAACACCAAGGAAATACAAACAATTATAAGAACATATTATGAGCAAGTATATGCCCGCAAATTAGATGATCTGGAAGAAATGGATGCATTCCTAGAGGTGTATCAACTAACAAAACTGAACCAGGAAGAAATAGAAAACCTGAACAGACCTATAACCACTAAGGAAATTGAAGCAGTCATCAAAAATCTCCCAACAAACAAAAGCCCAGGGCCAGATGGCTTCCGAGGGGAATTCTACCAAACATTTCAAAAAGAATTAATACCTATTCTTCTGAAACTGTTTCAAAAAATAGAAATGGAAGGAAAACATCCAAACTAGATTTATAAGGCCAGCATTAACTTGATCCCCAAACCAAAGACCCCATCAAAAAAGAGAATTACAGACCAATATCCTTGATGAACATGGATGCAAAAATTCTCACCAAAATACTAGCCAATAGGATCCAACAGTACATTAAAAGGATTATTCACAACGACCAATTGGGATTTATCGCTGGGCTGCAAGGTTAATTCAACATCGGCAAATCACTGAATGTGATACAATACATTAATAAAAGAAAGAACAAGAACCATATGATCCTCTCCATAGATGCAGAAAAAGCATTTGACAAAGTACAGCATCCTTTCTTGATCAAAACTCTTCAGAGTATAGGGATAGAGGGTACATACCTCAATATCATAAAAGCCATCTATGAAAAACCCACAGCAAATATCATTCTCCATGGGAAAAACCTGAGAGCTTCCCCCAAAGATCAGGAACATGGCAGGGATGTCCACTATCACCACTGCTATTCAACATAGTATTAGAAGTCCTAGCCACAGCAATCAGACAACAAAAAGAAATCAAAGGCATCTGAATCAGCAAAGAAGTCAAACTCTCACTCTGTGCAGATGATATGATACTTTATGTGGAAAACCCAAAAGACTCCACCCTAAAACCGCTAGAACTCATACAGGAATTCAGTATGGCAAGATATAAAATCAATGCACAGAAATCAGTGGCATTCCTATATAACAACAACAAGACAGAAGAAAGAGAGATTAAGGAGTCGATCCCATTTACAATTGCACCCAAAACCATAAGATACCTAGGAATAAATCTAACCAAAGAGGCAAAGAATCTGTACTCAGAAAACTATAAAGTACTCATGAAAGAAATTGACGAAGACACAAAGAAATGGAAAAATGTTCCATGTTCATCAATAAGAAGAACAAATATTGTAATGATGTCAATGGTACCTAGAGCAATCTACACATTCAATGCAATCTCCATAAAAATGCCATCCACTTTTTTCAAAGAAATGGAATAATACTAAAATTTTTATGGAACCAGAAAAGACCCCGAATAGCCACAGCAATGTTGAAAAATAAAAAGCAAAGCTGGTAGCATCACAATTCCGGACTTCAAACTCTATTACAAAGCTGTCATCATCAAGACAGTATGGTACTGGCACAAAAATAGACACATAGATCAATGGAATAGAATCGAGAGCCCAGAAATGGACCCTCAACTCTACGGTCAACTAATCTTTGACAAAGCAGGAAAGAATGTCCAATGGAAAAAAGACAGTCTCTTCAAAAAATGGTGTTGGGAAAATTGGACAGCTACATGCAGAAGAATGAAACTGGACCATTTCCTTACACCACACACAAAAATAGACTCAAAATTGTTGAAAGACCTAAATGTGAAACAGGAGTCCATCAAAATCCTCAAGGAGAACACAGACAGCAACCTCTTCGACCTCAGCCGCAGCATCTTCTTCCTAGAAACATCGCCAAAGGCAAGGGAAGCAAAGGCAAAAATGAACTATTGGGATATCATCAAGATAAAAAGCTTTTGCACAGCGAAAGAAACAGTCCACAAAACCAAAACACAACCGACAGAATGGGAGAAGATATTTGCAAATGACATATCAGATAAAAGTCTAGTATCCAAAATCTATAAAGAATTTCTTAAACTCAACACCCAAAGAACAAATAATCCAGTCAAGAAATGGGCAGAAGACATGAACAGACATTTTTCCAAAGAAGACATCCAAGTGACCAACAGACACATAAAAAAGTCCTCAACATCGCTCGGCATCAGGGAAATCCAAATCAAAACCTCAATGAGATATGACCTCACACCAATCAGAATGACTAAAATTAACAAATCAGGAAATGACAGATGTTGGCAGGGATGCGGAGAAAGGGGAACCCTCCTACACTGTTGGTGGGAATGCAAGCTGGTGCAACCACTCTGGAAAAAAGTATGGAGGTTCTTCAAAGAGTTGAAAATAGGGGCGCCTAGGTGGCCAGTTGTTAAGTGTCTGCCTTTGGCTCAGGTTATAATCCCAGGGTCCTAGGATCGAGCCCCAGTCAGGCTCCCTGCTCCACGGGAAGCCTGCTTCTCCCTCTCCCACTCCCCATGCTTGTGTTCCCTCTCTCGTTGTGTCTCTCTCTGTCAAATAAATAAAATCTTAAAAAAAAAAATAGTTGAAAATAGAGCTACCATACGATCCAGCAATTGTACTACTGGGTTTTTACCCCAAAGATACAAATGCAGGGATCCGAAGGAGTACATGCATCCCAATGTTTATAGCAGCAATGTCCACAATAGCCAAACTCTGGAAAGAGCCAAGATGTCCATCGACAGATGAATGGATAAAGAAGATGTGGTATATATCTACAATGGAATTTTATGCAACCATCAAAATGAATGAAATCTTGCCATTTGCAACGACATGGATGGAACTGGAGGGTATTATGCTGAGCGAAATAAGTCAATCAGAGAAAGACATGTATCATATGACCTCAGTGATATGAGGAATTCTTAATCTCAGGAAACAAACTGAGGGTTGCTGGAGTGGTGGAGGGTGGGAAGGATGGGGTGTCTGGGTGATAGACATTGGGGAGGGTATGTGCTACGGAGAGTGCTGTGAATTGTGTAAGACTGTTGAATCACAGACCTGTACCTCTGAAACAAATAATACATTATATGTTTAAAAAAGAAGATGATGATGATAGCTGCAGGGGAAGAATGAAAGGGGGGAAATAGAAGGGGGAGATGAACCGTGAGAGACTATGGACTCTGAAAAACAAAGTGAGGGTTCTAGAGGGGAGGGGCTGGGGGGATGGGTTAGCCTGGTGATGGGTATTAAAGAGGGCACGTTCTGCATGGAAAGACTGGATGGTATACGCAAACAATGAATCATGGAACACTACATCAAAAACTAATGATGTAATGTATGGTGATTAACAAAACATAATAAAAAATTAAATAAAATTTTAAAAAAAGAAAATCATGGAAATGATGGCTTTGAATGACACACTGGACTGGATGGACTTAATAGTATAATCAGAACATTTCATCCTATGCAGAAGAATACATATTCTTTTCAATTGCACAAGGAATATTCTCCAGAATAAATGACACCCTGGGTCACAAATCAGCCCTCAGCAAGTACAAAGTTTCTTATTTTGTCAACTCTTGGTTTGTAAGTCTTTAAATTTCATTTTTATAGTTAAATTTTATACATATAGTCTTCATTTTTGGTTTCCTTTCACTGTATTCAGTTTTATTTTTGTATATATAATTTTTGCTTTCTTTACAATTTTGGGATTTAATGTCTTCTAACAAACAGACTAAAATACACCCAGGACCAAATGGATCACCCTGTTTTGTGATTGTATTCTGTCCCCCACCCCCTTTTTTCCTTTTTCTTCTCTTTTTTGGCTTCTGACCTCTTCAGATTTGTCTAGTGTGTATTTCACTTGGGTCATGGTTGGTATTTTTTATTTTGTTCTCTTGTTCATCCATTCTCCTCTGGGCAAAATGAATAGAAGGAGGAATCCACAACAAAAGAAAGAACCAGAGGTATACTCTGCCACAGATCTAATCGATATGGATATAAGTAAAATGTCAGAGCTGAAATTCAGGGTAATGATTATAAAGTTACTAGCTGGGGTTGAAGAAAGCATAAAAGACACTAAAGAATCTCTTGGTGCACAAATAAAATCTAAGAAATTAGATTTACTTTAACCGAGATGCAGTCTAAAATGAATGTTCTAACAGCTAGGGTAAATGAGGCAGAAGAGTCAGTGACATACAAGACAAGATGAGGGAAAGGAAGGAAGCTGAAGAAAAGAGAGAAAAACAACTAATGGACCATGAGGGGAGGCTTTGAGAAATGAGTGATACCATAAAGCAAAACAATACTAGAATTATTGGGGTCCCAGAGGAAGAAGAGAGAGGAATAGAAGGTATATTTGAGCAAATTATACCTGAGAAATTCCCTAATCTTGGGAAGGAAAAGGCATCAAGTCCATGAGGCACAGAGAACCCCCTCAAAATCAATAAAAATAGATCAACACCCTGACATATAATAGTGAAGCTTACAAATTTCAGAGATAAAGAGAAAATCATGAAAGCAGCTCAAGACAAGAGCTCCTTAACCTAATGGGGTAGGAACATTAGACTGACCGCAGACTTATCCACAGAGACCTGGCAGGCAGAAAGGAGTAGCATGATATACTCAGGGTGCTAAATGAGAAAAACATGCAGCCAAGAATATTTTATCCACGAGGACTGTCATTCAGAATGGAAGGAGACAAAAAGAGCTTCCAGGACAAATAGAAACTAAAGGAATCTGTGATCATTAAACCAGCCCTACAAGAAATATTAAAGGGGAATCCTGTAAGTGAAGAGACAGCCCAAAAGGAACGATGACAAGAAAGGAACAGAGACAATCTACAGAAACAGTGACTTTACAAGTAATACAATGGCTCTAAAATCATATTCAATACTTACTCTGAATGTAAATGGGCTAAATGCTGCAAACAAAAGACATACCTTACACCAGTTAGAATGGCAAAAATTGACAAGGCAAGGAACAACAAATGTTGGAGAGGTTGTGGAGAAAGGGGAACCCTCTTACACTGTTGGTGGGAATGCAAGTTGGTACAGCCACTTTGGAAAACAGTGTGGAGGTACCTCAAAAAATTAAAAATAGAGCTACCCTATGACCCAGCAATTGCACTACTAGGTATTTACCCAAAAGACACAGATGTAGGGAAAGGAAGAGCCATATGCACCCTAATGATCATAGCAGCAATGTCTGCAATAGCCAAACTGTGGGAAGAGCTGAGATGCCCTTCAAGAGATGAATGGATAAAGAAAATGTGGTCCATATATACAATGGACTATTACTCAGCCATCAGAAAGGATGAATACCCAACTTTTACATCAACATGGATGGGACTGGAGGAGATTACGCTAGGTGAAATAAGTCAAGCAGAGAAAGTCAATTATCATATGGTTTCACTTATTTGTGGAACATAAGGAAGAGCATGGAGGACATTAGGAGAAGGAAGGGAAAAATGAAGGGGGGAATCAGAGGGAGAGATGAACCATGAGAGACTATGGACTCTGAGAAACAAACTGAGGGTTTTGGGGGAGGTGGGGGGATGGATTAGCCCAGTGATGGGTATTAAGGAGGGCATGTATTGCATGGAGCACTGGGTGCTATACAAAAACAATGAATTGTGGATCCCTATATCAAAAACAAATGATGTATTGTATGGTGACTAACATAATAAAATAAAATAAAATAGAACACAGAGTATCAGACTGGATAAAGAAGCAAGACCCATCGATATGCTGTCTGCAAGAGACTCATTTTATTTTTCACTTTTACTTTAAATTTTTTATTGTTATGTTAATCACCATACATTACATCATTAGTTTTTGATGTAGCGTTCCACGATTCATTGTGCATAACATGCAGTGCTCCATGCAGAATGTGCCTTCTTTAATACCCATCACCAGGCTAACCCATCCCCCCACCCCCCTCCGCTCTAGAACCCTCAGTTTGTTTTTCAGAATCCATTGTCTCTCATGGTTCGTCTACCCCTCTGATTTACTCCCCTTCATTCTTCCCCTCCTGCTATCTTCTTTTTTTTTCTTAACATATATTACATTATTTGTTTCAGAGGTACAGATCTGTGATTCAACAGTCTTGCACAATTCACAGCGCTCACCATAGCACATACCCTCCCCAATGTCTATCACCCAGCCACCCTGTCCCTCCCACCCCCCACCACTCCAGCAACCCTCAGTTTGTTTCCTGAGATTAAGAATTCCTCATATCACTGAGGTCATATGATACATGTCTTTCTCTGATTGACTTATTTCACTCAGCATAACACCCTCCAGTCCCATCCACATCGTTGCAAATGACAATATCTCATTCCTTTTGATGGCTGCATAATATTCTATGGTGTATATATACCACCTCTTCTTTATCCATTCATCTGTCGATGGACATCTTGGCTCTTTCCAGAGTTTGCTTATTGTGCACACTGCTGCTATAAATATCGGGGTGCACGTACCCCTTCGGATCCCTACATTTCTATCTTTGGGGTAAATACCCAGTAGTGCAATTGCTGGATCGAATGTTAGCTCTATTTTCAACTGTTTGAGGAACCTCCATACTGTTTTCCAGAGGGGTTGCACCAGCTTGCATTCCCACCAACAGTGTAGGAGGGTTCCCCTTTCTCCGCATCCCTGCCAACATCTGTCGTTTCCTGACTTGTTAATGTTAGCCATTCTGACTGGTGTGAGGTGGTATCTCATTGAGGTTTTGATTTGTATTTCCCTGATGCCGAGCGATGTTGAGCACTTTTTCATGTGTCTGTTGGCCATTTGGATGTCTTCTTGGAAAAATGTCTGTTCATGTCTTCTGCCCATTTCTTGACTGGATTATTTGTTCTTTGGGTGTAGAGTTTGATAAGTTCTTTATACATATTGGATACTAGCTCTTTATCTGATATGTCATTTGCAAATATCTTCTCCCATTTTGTCGGTTGTCTTTTGGTTTTGTGGACTGTTTCTTTTGCTGTGCAAAAGCTTTTTATCTTGATGAAGTCCCAATAGTTCATTTTTGCCCTTGCTTCCCTTGCCTTTGGCGACATTTCTAGGAAGAAGTTGCTGTGGCTGAAGTCAAGATGTTGCTGCCTTGAGGATTTTGATGGACTCCTGTCTCACATCTAGGTCTTTCAACCATTTGGAGACTATTTTTGTGTGTGGTGTAAGGAAATGGTCCAGTTTCATTCTTCTGCATGTGGCTGTCCAATTTTCCCAACACCATTTGTTGAGGAGACTGTCTTTTTTCCATTGGACATTCTTTCCTGCTTTGTCAAAAATGAGTTGACCATAGAGTTTAGGGCCCATTTCTGGGCTCTTTATTCTGTTCCAATGATCTATGTGTCTGTTTTTGTGCCAGTATCATACTGTCCTGATGAGGACAGCTTTGTAATGGAGCTGGAAGTCCGGAATTGTGATGCCGCCAGCTTTGCTTTGCTTTTTCAACATTGCTCTGGCTATTCGGGGTCTCTTCTGGTTCCATACAATTTTAGGATTATTTGTTCCATTTCTTTGAAAAAAGTGGATGGTATTTTGATGGGGATTGCATTGAATGTGTAGATTGCTCTAGGTACCATTGACATCTTCACAATGTTTGTTCTTCCAATCCATGAGCATGGAACGTTTTTCCATTTCTTTGTGTCTTCTTCAATTTCTTTCATGAGTATTTTATAGTTTTCTGAGTACAGATCCTTTGCCTCTTTGGTTAGATTTATTCCTAGGTATCTTATGGTTTTGGGTGCAATTGTAAATGGGATCGACTCCTTGATTTGTCTCTTTTCTGTCTTGTTGTTGGTGTATAGAAATGCCACTGATTTCTGTGCATTGATTTTATATCCTGCTACTTGACTGAATTCCTGTATGATTTCTAGCAGTTTTGGGGTGGAGTCTTTTGGGTTTTCCACATACAATATCATATCATCTGCAAAGAGTGAGAGTTTGACTTCTTCTTTGCCGATTTGGATGCCTTTGATTTCTTTTTGTCTGATTGTTGTGGCTAGGACTTCTAATACTATGTTGAATAGCAGTGGTGATAGTCGACATCCCTGCCGCATTGCTGACCTTAGGGGGAAAGCGCTCAGCTTTTCCCCATTGAGAATGATATTCACTGTAGGTTTTTCATAGATGGCTTTTATGATATTGAGGTATGTATCCTCTATCCCTATACTCTGAGGAGTTTTGATCAAGAAAGGATCCTGGGTCAAATGCTTTTTCTGCATCTATGGAGAGGATCATATGATTCTTGTTCTTTCTTTTCTTAATATATTGTATCACGTTGATTGATTTGCGGATGTTGAACCAACCTTGCAGCCCAGGGATAAATCCCACTTAGTCGTGGTGAATAATCCTTTTAATGTACTGTTGGATCCTATTGGCTACTATTTGGTGAGAATTTTTGCATCCATGTTCATCAAGGATATTGGTCTGTAATTCTCCTTTTTGATGGGGTCTTTGTCTGGTTTGGGGATCAAGGAAATGGTGGCCTCACAAAATGAGTTTGGAAGTTTTCCTTCCATTTCTATTTTTTGGAACAGTTTCAGGAGAATAGGTATTAATTCTTTTTGAAATGTTTGGTAGAATTCCCCTCGGAAGCCATCTGGCCCTGGGCTTTTGTTTGTTGGGAGATTTTTGATGACTGCTTCAATTTCCTTAGTGGTTATAGGTCTGTTTAGGTTTTCTATTTCTTCCTGGTTCAATTTTGGTAGTTGATACATCTCTAGGAATGCATCCATTTCTTCCAGGTTATCTAATTTGCTGGCATAGAGTTAATCATACTATGTTCTTATAATTGTTTGTATTTCTTTGGTGTTGGTTGTGATCTCTCCTCTTTCATTCATGATTTTGTTGATTTGGGTCATTTCTCTTTTCTTTTTGAAAAGTCTGGCCAGGGGTTTATCAATCTTGTTAATTCTTTCAAAGAACCAGCTCCTAGTTTTGTTGATCTGTTCTACTGTTCTTTTGGTTTCTATTTCGTTGATTTCTGCTCTGATCTTTATTATTTCTCTTCTCCTGCTGGGTTTAGGCTTTATTTGCTGTTTTTTCTCTAGCTTCTTAGGTGTAGTGTTAGTTTGTGTATTTGAGACCTTTCTTGTTTTTTGAGAAAGGCTTGTATTGCTATATACTTTCCTCTCAGGACTGCCTTTGCTGCATCCCAAAGATTTTGAACAGTTGTGTTTTAATTTTCATTGGTTTCCATGAATTTTTTAAATTCTTCTTTAATTTCTTGGTTGACCCATTCATTCTCTAGTAGGATTCTCTTTGGCCTCCATATATTTGAGTTCTTTCAGACTTTCCTGTTGTGATTGAGTTCTAGTTTCAAAGCACTGTGGTCTGAAAATATGCAGGGAATAATCCCAATCTTTTGGTACCGGTTGAGACCTGATTTGTGACCTAGGATGTGATAAATTCTGGAGAATATTCCATGGGCACTAGAGAAGAATGTGTTTTCCGTTGCTTTGGGATGGAATATTCCGAATAAGTCTGTGAAGTCCATTTCGTCCAGTGTGTCATTTAAAGTCTTTATTTCCTTGTTGACCTTTTGCTTAGATGATCTGTCCATTTCAGTGAGGGGGGTGTTAACGTCCCCTACTATTATTGTATTGTCAATGTGTTTCTTTGCTTTAGTTATTAATTGGCTTATATAATTGGCTGCTCCCATGTTAGAGGCATAGATATTTACAATTGTTAGATATTCTTGTTGGATAGACCCTTTAAGTAGGATATAGTGTCCTTCCTCATCTCTTATTACAGTCTTTGTTTTAAAATCTAATTTGTCTGATATAAGGATTGCCACCCCAGCTTTCTTTTGGTGTCCATTAGCATGGTAAATGGTTTTCCACCCCCTCACTTTCACTCTGGGGGTGTCTTTGGGTCTAAAATGAGTCTCTTGCAGACAGCATATTGATGGGTCTTGTTTTTTAATCCAATCTTATAGCCTGTGTCTTTGCAAGAGACTCATTTTAGACCTAAAGCCACCTCCAGACTGAAGGTGAGGGGGATAAAGAGGGACAGTGTATCATATTTAAAGGGTTGATCCAAAAAGAAGATCTAGCAATTGTAAATATCCATGCCCCCAACATGGGAGCAGCCAATTATATAACCAATTAATAACCAAAGTAAAGAAACACACTGATAATAATAGAATAATAGTTGGAGACTTTACACCCGACTCACAGCAATGAACACATCATCTAAGCAGATGATCAACAAGGAAACAAGGGCCTTTGAATGCCACAGTGGACCAGATGGATTTCACAAATAAAATCCTAAAGCAACAGAATACATTCTTCTCGAGTGCACATGGAACATTCTCCAGAATAGATCACATACTGGGTCACAAATCAGGTCTCAACTGGTACCAAAAGATTGGGATTATTCCCTGCATATTTCCAGACCACAATGCTTTGAAACTTGAACTCAATCACAAGAGGAAATTTGGAAGGAACTCAAACACTTGGAGGTTAAAGAGCATCCTACTAAACAATGAATGGTTCAACCATGAAATTAAAAAAAAAATTTAAATTCATGGAAATTAATGAAAATGAAAACACAACTGTTCAAAAATTTTGAGATGCAGCAAAGGCAGTCCTAGAGGGAAGGACATAGCAGTACAAGCCTCTTTCAAAAAAATTAGAAAAGTCTCAAACACACAAGCTAACCTTACGTCTAAAGGAGCTGGAGAAAGAACAGCAAATAAAGCCTAAACCAAGCAGGAGAAGAGAAATAATAAAGATTAGAGCAGAAATCAATGATATGAAAATCAATAGAACAGTAGAACAGATCAATGAATTTAGAAGCTTGTTCTTTGAAAGAATTGATAAGATCGATAAACCCGTACCCACACTTACCCAAAAGAAAAGAGAAAGGACCCAAATTAATAAAATCATGAATGAAAGAAGAGAGATCACGACCAACACCAAGGAAATACAAACAATTTTAAGAACATTATGAGCAACTATATGCCAACAAATTAGGCAGTCTGTAAGAAATGCATCTGGAAACTTATAAACTACCAAAACTGAAACAGCAAGAAGTAGAAAACCTGAACAGACCCATAACCAACAAGGAAATTGAAGCAGTAATCAAAAATCTCCCAACAAACAAGAGTCCAAGGCCGGATGGCTTCCCAGGGGAGTTCTTACAGAAGAACTAATACCTATTCTTCTGAAGCTGTTTCAAATAATAGAAATGGAAGGAAAACTTCCAAACTCATTCTATGAGGCCAGCCAGCATTACCTTCATCCCAAAATCAAAGACCCTATCAAACAGGAAAATTATAGACCAATATTCCTGATGAAACATGGATGCCAAAATTCTCTCCAGGATCCTAGCCAATAGGATCCAACAGTACATTAAAAGGATTATTCACCACGACCAAATGGGATTTATTCCTGGGCTGCAAGAGTGGTTCAACATTTGCAAATCAATCAATGTGATACATCACATTAATAAAAGAAAGGACAAGAAAAATATGATCCTCTCAAATGATGCAGAAAAAGCATTTGCCCAAATACAGCATTCTTTCTTGATTAAAACTCTCCATAGTGTACAGATAGAGGGAACATACCTCAATATCATAAAAGCCATCTACGAAAAGCCCACAGTGAATATCATTCTCAATGGGGGAAAACTGAGAGCTTTTCCACATAGCACTAGAAGTTCTAGCCTCAGCAATCAGACAATGAAAAGAAATAAAAGGCATTCAAGTTGGCAAAGAAGGAGTCAAACTCTCCCTCTTTGCAGATGATATGTATGGACTTGTCATGAGGGAAGGACATAGCAATACAAGCCTCTCGCATGACTTTATGTGGAAAACCCAAAAGACTTCACCCCACAATCACTAGAACTCATATAACAATTCAGCAACATGGGAAGATATAAAGTCAGTGCACAGAAATCAGTTGCATTTCTATACACTAACAATGAGACAGAAGAAAGAAATTAAGGAATCGATCCCATTTACAATTGCACCAAAAACCATAAGATACCTAGGAATAAACCTAACCAAAGGGGTAAAGGGTCTATACTCTAAAAACTACAGAACACTTATGAAAGAAATTGAAGACGACACAAAGAGATGGAAAAACATTCCATGTTCGTTGATCGGAAGAATAAATATTGTGAAAATGTCTATGCTACCCAGAGCAGTCTACACATTCAATGCAATCCCTATCAAAATACCACCGACATTTTTCACAGAGCTGGAGCAAATAATCCTAAAATTTGTATGGAACCAGAAAAGACCCTGAATAGCCAGAGGAATGTTTAAAAAGAAAACCAGAGCTGAAGCATCAGAATTCTGGATTTCAAGTGGTATTACAAAGCTGCAAAGCAAACCAAAGCTGGAGGCATCACAATGCCAGACCTCAAGCTCTATTACAAAGCTGTATTCATCAAGATGGTATGGTACTGGCACAAAAACAGACACATTGATCAATGGAATAGAATGGAGAGCCCACAGATGGACCCTCAACTCTATGGTCAACTAATCCTTGACAAAACAGGAAGGCATATCCAATGGAAAAAGGACAGTCTCTTCAACAAATGGTGCTGGGACAATTGGACAGCCACGTGCAGAAGAATGAAACTAGACCATTTTTTACACCATTCACAAAGATAAACTCAAAATGGATGAAAGACCTAAATGTGAGACAGGAATCTATCAAAATCCTAGAGGAGAACACAGGCAGGAACCGACATTGGCTGTAGCAACATCTTACAAGACATGTCTCTAAAGGCAAGGGAAACAAAAGCAAAAATGAACTATTGGGACTTCATCAAGAAAACTGACCTGATTAGATTTTAGTTCTTTTGTCTCTCCATAAAAGGATTCTCTCATGTGTTCTATGCTGTTTTTAAGCCCAGCTTTATAATTGTTATTCTAAATTCTAGCTCTGACATTTTACCAATATCCATATTAATTAAGTCTCTGACAGTGAGTACTACCTCCTGTTCTTTTTTCTGGGAATTTTTCCTTCTGGTCACTTTGTCCAGAATGAGACAGCAAAAAATAAATAAAAAATAAAAAAATAAAAATAGCAACCATGACCCCAGTGAAATATACACTAGACAAATCAGAAGAGATCAGAAACCAAAAAAGAAAAAAAAAAGAAAGGGAAGAAAGAGAGGATACAATTAAACAGGTGGGCAGAACAGTGTGATACACTTGGTCCTGGGTGTCTTTTGGTTTGTTTGTTAGAAGACACTAGATCCCAAATTTGTAAAGGATGAAAAAGTTATATATATACAAAAATAAAATTAAATACAGTGAAAGGAAGCCAAAAGTGAATAAATCTATAAAATGTAACAATGACAATTTTAAAAAGACTTTTAAAAATTTTATAAAATAAGAAACTAGTTGAAAAGGAAAAAAAGAAAAATTTAAACTGAAAGACTAAAGAATCATGAGAAAAAACTCAAATTCTATATACTATTTTCCCTTAGCACAGGAGTTTTTCAGTTCTGTGTGATCCGTAAACTTGGTATTAGCCTGATGTTCCTGCTGGTCTTTTTTGGGAGGGGTCTTTTGTGCTGATTCTCAAGTGTCTTTATCTAGGCAGAGTTGCACCACCCCTTGCCAGGGGTCGGACTCAGTGTAAGCTGATTTGGGTTGCTCTGTGTGGCTTTTGTTCCCTGAAGACTTTTCTTTGCCACTTTTGAGGATGAAAAAAATTAAAAATGGCAGCATCCCAATCTCCAGCCCTGGAGCTTAATGATCTCAGTCCCCATTCTTCAGTGCACCCTCAGTTAAATGTAGTCAATCCCTTTCGCATGTGCCAAACTCCAAAGACTCCTGCGGTGCACACCTGCCCCAATCCTCCCAGGGGAGGGAGGGGAGTCTCACTGTGGCCTTCTTTCTGGGCCCCTACTCTGGGAGTGGATGCCTTATGGTGCTCACACCTGCACCGCTCCCCTGGGGAAGGAGCAGGGTCTCACAGGGGTTTTGCTGCTTCCTGGACCCCTGCTTGGAAAGTGGTCACCAGATCCCACTGCCATTCGAAGTTCATGGCAACACCTATCTGAGAGGCCACTCCAGGGCTAATTGTAGCCAGCTTCCCTGCTCCAAAGCTTGGGAACTCTGCTGCACTCAGGCACCCCTGTTCTTTCTGTGACCCTGGGGATCCTGAGACCACACAGTCTCCCACCAAAGATTCTGCCCCACTTCGCCATCTGAGCAATTTTCAGGCAGGAATGTCCCTCACAGGAGCAGACTTCTAAAAATTCTGATTTTGAACTCCGCTGCTGTATCACTTTCCGGTAGCTGGCTTATGGAGGCTCCCTCCTCCCATGGTGGTTTATCTTCTGATTTATCCCCTCAGATTCACTTCTCCACACCTCCTACCTTGCAGAAAGTGGTCAATTTTCTATTTGTTGAATTGCAGCAATTCTTTTCTTAGATCCCAGATTGAATTCACAGGTGTTCAGAATGATTTGATACCTAGCTGAATTCAAGGGACCAGACGAAACTAAGGTCCCCTAACTCTTCTGATATCTTCCCTCCTTCCTCACTGATAGTTTTCATGATCTTCCCAACTCTGCTAAGAAACAGAAAGGATAGATAAGTAATCTATTCTCAACTTGACTCAGACCACCACCTGAGAAAGCAGTTTCAATTACTGAGTTTTTTCAATGCCTGAGAATGTGGATCAAGTTATGTCTCCTGCCAGGTTCAGCCAATCTGAGTTCAGAACATATGGGTTACTTTTATATTTAAAATAAGCTTTAAGTTAAGGGGCGCCTGGGTGGCTCAGTTGGTTGAGCGACTGCCTTCGGCTCAGGTCATGATCCTGGAGTCCTGGGATCGAGTCCTGCATCGGGCTCCCTGCTTGGCGGGGAGTCTGCTTCTCCCTCTGACCCTCTTCCCTCTCGTGCTATCTCTCATTCTCTCTCTCTCAAATAAATAAATAAAAATCTTTAAAATAAAATAAAATAAGCTTTAAGTTAAAAATAGAACTACCCTCCTGCCCAGCAATTGCACTACTAGGTATTTATCCAAAAGATACAAACATAGTGATTCGAAGGGGCTCCTGCACCTCAATGTTTAATAACAGCAATGTCCACAATAGCCAAAATATGGAGAGCCCAGATGACCATGGACAGATGAATGGATAAAGAAGATGTGATGTGATGTGTGTGTGTGTGTGTGTGTGTGTGCGCACACAATGGAATTATTACTCAGCCATCAAAAAGAATGGACTCTTGCCACTTGCAACAATGTGGATGGAACTAGAGAGTATTATGCTAAGTGAAATAAGTCAATCAGAGAAAGACAAATATCATATGATTTCACCTATATGTGGAATTTAAGAAACAAAACACATGAACATAGGGGAAGGGAAGGAAAAATAAAATAAGACGAAAACAGAGAGGCAAACCATAAGACTCTTAACTATAAGAAACAAACTGAGGGTTGCTGGAGGGGAGGTGGGTAGGGGGATGGGATAATTGGGTGATGGGCATTAAGGAGGGCACTGAAGTAATGAGCAATGAGTGTTGTACACAACTGATAAGTCACTAAATTCTACCCCTGAAACTAATAATACAGTATATGTTAAATTGAATTAAAATAAAAAATTTTTAAAAATTATAAAATAAGTTTTAAAAGATTATCAGCCCAACTAATGCAACCAATGACAGGTGGAAAGTCATCCTAGGGTTAAAGCCTCATGTTGTGTGATTGAGACACTTGAGGACAGGAAAACACCAATTCTTATTAGACATTGGATTACTCCAGTACCAGTGACCACAGTTTATCCATTGGTACATTCTTCTACAAGTCACCTCATACAATTAGAATTACAGTAGTCCTACCTAACATAGCTCCTACATAGCTCCTACCAGTGACAATGCAGTCACCATGCTTGCTCCCAGGACTCCAACCAGACTTCCTTCTTATGTGCAAATTTCTTTTTAACATGTATCTTTTTTAACATGTAAAAAACATGTTTCTTTTTTTTAACATGTAAAAGTTTCTGCTTATGTTCACATTAGAATGTACCTTGGTAGAATGAACTTCTCAGCTGAGTATCTGATGATAAAAACTTGTATGTCTATAGAGTAATTGTTTTAATTGTAAATAGACCAAAAGGAAGAAAAATTTGTGGATTTTTCCAAAAACTTTATATTGTTTCCATATGATTAAGATTCATGAATATAACTAATATGTGAAATGTTTGCATGAATCTAAAAGTACACTTCTCCTGGGTTGCTGACTTCAATATTTAGTACTGGTTTAAGTATATAAGGACTCTTTAGACTTCTCACCAAGGAAGAATCTTCCATGACCATTAAAATGGTCATGTCCGAGGGCAGTGTCTTCTGTTCTCATTCAAACCTGAAGTCACAAAGGGAAAACATACATACTTAGATCAATTTTCTCTACTTCTATCCAATATTATTTTTCAGATTCTTAGATCCACACTGGTAGTAACCATCTGTTGAAACTACTTTAACATCCTATGAAACTTAATCAGCAGATGTATACATTCTCCTTGCCTTACCTACCTTAGATTTCATAGCAAGAGACTTGAACTAATGTGCCCACGTATCAGTTGGGCAACAAAGACAAATGGCCCAACTATGGGATATAAATGAAGGCAACCTTGCCTTTTTAATTCATTCATTTAGAATTCAGAGCTATAGGAGTCTACTATCTGCTCTTGCCTATGCTCTGTTGGGGTTTTATCACCTAAGTCACTGTTCCACTGGAGGCAAATCAGATGTCTGTGCTGTTTTAATCTGTTAAAATCATAAATTTACTTTGTTAAATTTATTAAACATACTTATTAAATGTATTCATTTTTGTTGTAAAATAATGTTTTTAAGCAGAAATATCTTAAACACATTCTTGGGCTTTCAACTTTCAGTTCAATATAAGATGACTAAGGCCAAACACCTAATTATTACAAGGTCCACAGGTAAAATGAACTGGTTATGACATAATTTATATCTTTAAGTGAGCAGCTGTCCATAACATAGCATACGTATCTTTTTAAAGTAATCTCTACACCCATTGTGGGGCTCGAACTTACGACCTTGAGGTCAAGGGTGGCATGCTCTTCCAACTGAGCCAGCCAGGCGCTCCTACACATAATTTCTTTAACAAACATTCTTGGTCTCAAATCTCTAAGTCAAACATCCTAGGAATTTCTAAGATAATTTAGGAAAGCTGTGCCAGTTATTAGTTTATTGTCTCTGCTTCAAACCCACTCTTCTATAGATGCTTTTAGATGATGGGGTTGCAACTCTGCGAACCACATCTCTATTTTGCCAGCTATTTCCCTATTAGGTTCTGGCATCAAGAAATGTTGAGAGGGAAGCTGCAGTGTTGAAGAATCGTGATTAGTGTGCATCAACTTGGCTGGGTGACAGGGTGCCCAGATACTTGGTCAAATATTCTGAGTGTTTCTGTGAGGGTGTTTTTGGATAAAATTAACATGTAAATTAATGGGCTTTGAGTAAAGAAAATACTCTCCATTATGTGAGTGGGCCTCATCAAATCAGTTGAAGGCCTACATAGAACAAAAAGACTGGCCTCCCCTTGGCAAGAAAGAATTCTCCAGCTGCCTTTGGACTTCATCTGCAACACTGGCTCTTCTGGGTTCTACAACAATCAGCCTTCAGCCCAGAACAGGCATATAAGCTCTCCTGGGTCTCCAGTCTGTGGTCCGTTCTGCAGATTTTTGACTTGCCAGCCTCTGGAATCATAAAACACAATTCCATATATCTTTCTATATGTATACACACAACCTATTGGTTCTGTTCCTCTGGAGAACCCTAATACAAGGAGGAAGAGGGTTTTTCTGGTATGTGGGCACTGCTTCCTGTTCCCAATGCTTCTTCACTCCAGCAGCGGCTGTTCCCTTTGGTAGCAGCAATTGGGTCCAACTTGCAGTTCTGTCACCATAGGGCCCTCCTTCCAATTCAGACCAACAGTGCTCTCAGCAGTGCTCTCCTCCATGTAGGTCTGAGTTAGCTCTACAGGTGCTCTCTTCCAACGTCCTACCTTTTAACAATTCTTTTGTTCCTGCTTTGTAGCTTGCTCTGTGGAGGTGGGATCAGTACTGTACCACCACCCCAAACTAATTCAGATGTCAAGACAGATGATAGCACACACATCAAGAGGTCATGAAAAAGTTTATTATTCACATAATGTGGCTCTCTAGGAAGAGCAAGACAGGGACCCAAGCTAGTCAGTTTGCCCTGATTGCAAGGAGGGGCAAATAGCTCTGATTTTTATTGTAGTTACAGGTGTGGGTTTCCAGGGTAATGGAAAAAGCCAGGGTTTGCATAAATTTCACCTCAAGTGCTGAGGGAGTATCTGGGCTTTCTTATCAGCTTGCCCAGATGTGAGGCAAAAGGGGGGAGGGGGAGGGCTTAAAAGCTGTCAGTGGTCAAACATCAAAAATGGGGTCAGACTCCATTACAGTTCCCCCAGTCTTGGGATGGCACCAGGTCTCAAGTCACTGCCTCCATGATAAATTAGCACTTTCTTTTGCCTTTTTAGTTACTTAGATATATCTATTAAACAATTCTAAGTTCTTTTTCTTAAAATAATTGGTATGGTTTCTGGCTCCTGACTATAACCTGGGTAATACAAGTCTTCTTTGCTATTCTACAGGGTTAGCATTAGCTTAATAGGTATGCCAGTTGTGCATAAAAACATTTACTCATCTTCCTTCACTTACCTAGTAAAATGGAATGGCTGACTAAACATCATCCACAGGATCCCATTTCTTAAACTTTTTTTTTCCCATTTCTTAAACTTTTGAGTCTAGAGCTTCTGGCTTCACTTGCTATTTTTAGGCAAAAAGGTTAAAGAAAATAGAGCTCATAATTTCCTATAAATTCTATGTCTTGGACATCAATACAATACACAGAGAATATCCTCAATCTTTTTAAGAGGATGTATGGTATTCCATCAAAGATGCACCAGAACTGTTCAACCATTCCTTTACTAATAGCCATTTGTGTTGTTACTCATTTTTGTAGGTGAGGAAACTAAAGCCTTGAGAGATTAAATGGCTCACTCTAAGTAACAGTATATAAATGGCAGAACCAGGATTTCTATAAAATTGTAAGATGCCACAGCCCATGCTTAAAAACATTTTATTTTTAAGTATTTTAAGCAAACAGAAAAAAAAAACAAAAACACACTATCCCATTAAGCAACATGTGACCCATCTACATCAATTTTTAAAATGAAGTAAAACACAACTACAGCTTCCATCTACCCCCCCATTCCATCAGCAGGCTCTGCCATGAAAAGGTAGAACACAACTTTCACACAACATTCCAATACATGATTTTGTACTCTTCATCATATAATTTGAATCCACAGGAATATATTATTGTGCAAAACAGTAACAACATTGTTTACTATATGCCAACAATGCTTGCATGCCAGCCACTAATCAAAACACTTTATTACATGCATTATTTCATTTACCATTCCCCCACCCCCAATTATCTTGTGAGGTCAGCAACTACTATTCCATTTCATTAAAAAAGTGAAACACAAATTTAAGTTTAAATAATGTGCCTACAGATACACAGTATATTTAATTTTACATAAATGGCATATTGTACATAACTTCTGCAACTTTCTCAGCATTTCTGATTTATCTATGTTGAAAGATGAAACTCTAGCTCTTTCGTATTCACTTCCGAAAGTACCAAAACAACCCTCCCCCCTTTTTTTTTCTGTTGATGGACATTTGGGCTTTTCCCAGTCTTGCTACCTACACAATACTGCAATGAACAGTTTTATACAAATGTTCCTCCCTACATGAAGTTCTTCTAGGGTTTATCCAGGAGCAGAATGGCTGGTGGTATGCACAGTACAAGATTTTGCAGACTGCATGGCATAGGACCCATTACAAAATTTCCACTCCCACCACATTGAATTCCCACTGTTCTACACATGTACCCATGCTAGGGCTTGTAAAACTTGTCATCTTGAGGAGTGTGAGAAGTCCCTATTAACCTGTATTTCCTGTGCTTTCTTCTCCATACATGTCTCTGTGTGGGCTG
The DNA here is from genome assembly GCF_003265705.2 of Callorhinus ursinus. Taxonomy (NCBI): domain Eukaryota; kingdom Metazoa; phylum Chordata; class Mammalia; order Carnivora; family Otariidae; genus Callorhinus; species Callorhinus ursinus. The sequence continues at coordinate 147,952,983 of NW_027397063.1, forward strand.
ATGCTCTATCAGCAAGGCAGGGGTCAACCATCTGAACTGATTCAAAGACTTTCCAATACCTACTCCTCTCTGGGAGTCCCAGCCCTCTGGCTCTCCTCAGCTCCAACTTCGGTTCTTCCTAGGCAGCAAAAGAAAGCAAGGCAGGGTTCAAAGAAGCCTACATATTCTCCAGGCCAGAATGGGGTATGACAGGAGAACTGGTGGCTGAGGCAGTCAGAAATTTTCAACTGGAGCCACATGGCTTGGAACCACCTAAGCTGGTGCTAACTAGTGCGCTTGTGGGTAACCTCCAGTCAACACTGTACTCAGGACCCCTTCAAAACACTCCAATCCTGACTTAGCTGAACTAAATTCAATTCCATATTCCTTAATAGAGGTAATCTTGTACAAAATCTCTGTATGGCAAACAGATAAATAAGCACCCAACCCAGCCTCCAGAGTGCCCTATCTGCTGCAGTAGCAGGCCTAATTCTTGGAAACCTGGACAACACCCAGCAGAGTAAGACACAGGCTCCAAGAGAGGTGGGGCCAGGGGAGAGGTCTTAAAGACAGACAAGGGTTAGGGATGGCAAGGGTTAATCTTGATGGATGAGGACCTGAGCCAGCAAAGATATGGTCTACACTCCTGGTGAAGGGAGACAGCACAAGTCAGGCCAGTCCAGGGGTGTTCAGGGGCAGACAGTGAAAGTTAAATCCAACAATGACTGGTACGATGATTGCACCAAAATGTTTAGTAGTAGTTAGCTGCAAGTAGTGAGACTTCTCCTTTTAGCTAAGCTGTATTTACTAATATTTCTATAATAATATATTACTCATATAATTAAAATTATTTAAAAATTCAGGTTACTGAACAGACCCCATCAGTACAATCCCAAAATATTAAAGGCTTACCTCAGTATAGAGGGATTTCTGTTGATTTTTACTTCTTTGTACACTTGAAAATTTGGTTTGAATGTTTAAAAATAAGTACATCTCACTTTATAAAAATGGCAGTACAAAACCCCTATTGGGGCAGGAACTCTGTGAGGTGACAGTGGCACAAGGAGTTGGGGGGGATGTGAAAATATTAACAGAAAAGAGGTATTTCCTTGGTTGTAGCACCAGATTTGAAGCCAAAGCTGACTTGGAGCTGCAGCTCTGTGAGGGCTCTGGTCTTAGAGATCAGCTACCTAACCCAGAGCCTTTGCAAACCAAGCCCTCTTTCTCCAATCCTAGGAATCAGGGAGCTTAATTACTCTAACTTTACATGCCAGAAAATAGATGCAGATGTTCAGCGACTTGTCCAAGATCATCCTGCCAAGAAAAGGCACACTGAGCCTGGAACCCAGATCTGGTAACTCCAAGGCCCTCCCCATGACCCTGTGGCCTCAGCACATGGGACTGTGATCCCTGCCCAGCCACTTCTAGAACTAGTTTTTGGTACTATACCACTGATGGGACACCTGATTCCATGCCATGGGCAGCTGCTGCTGTAGGAAAAGGATGCAAAGCCAGGATTACCAAACCCTCCTGAGTACAAAGCTGAATAGGGGCCAGAACACGAACATATGTCTGCCCCTTCTCCCCAACCTCTGACTACTCCATGTGACATCACCACAAAGTATCAAAGTCTTCATTTTCACTTGCCCACATCAATCCAGAAAGGATAAGATTACTTGTACTCTATTGAGAGGACATTTTCCAGGTCGGTTTCTTCTCTTGTATTACAAGAAATGGTCTGCCCCACTGGTGTGCCCCAACTCAGAGCAGTAAAATGTAGTCTGAGATGGTCCTCTACTATCAAGTGAGATATTTTATTCTTATATTCATAATGTGAGCTCTTCAATCATCAGAAGCAATGACTACTTACACAAATTTTAGAAAAGTCACTCCTTTATCCTTATGCCACTGAGCTAATTCTTTTTGTTTCAAGTCAAGCTAGCAAGCGAGATGGAGGTGCCTCCCCCACCAGGCCACCTTTTCTCCAGAGGGCATCAGTCATGGGAACTGGTACCTTTGGGTTGAACCCAATGCCAGCACCGGATCCAACATGCGAAGAAAGCTACACGAAAGGTTAGAGGGGCCCCATAGTGTGCACAAGTTAAGAGATGCAAGCAAGCACAATAATTAAATGTTTACAACTGTGGAGAGCTAGAGGTCTTATAAAAAATTCAGGCCCTTTGAGTGGAGAGGAGAGAGTTCCATTACTGGAAACTGAGAGCAGAGATAACTGCATAAAAATCTTTCAGCTATATAATTTCAGAGTCCCTGGGTCTGTGGTTAACCTTGTAAATGTAACTCAGATTCAGTAACATCACTCCTCAACTCAAAACTGTCCAAAAGCTCCCTACCTCCCTTTGAGGAAGCTCTAGCCCCAGTGGGGACCCATGATGATACATGGCGTGGCCCGCTACCTCTGGGGCCCTCTCTTCTGCTGGCTCACTCCACTCTAGCCCAGGGACTTCACTGACATTCTCCAAGGACAGGAGACAAGATTCCACCTCCTGTGCCTGGATCTAGAGACCCACAGGGTTCATGCCCTAACCTCCTTCAGGTCTTTGCTCAAGTTTCACCTTCTCAGTTGAAGTCCTCCCTAACCAGCCTACTTAAAATCATGACCCACCTCCTAATCCAGCACTGCTTCTCACTTTTCTCTGATTCATTCTGTCCACAACACATATCACCATCTGAAGTACTATATAACTCATTTGTTTATTGTCTGTAAAGATCCAAGATGGCAGATCTTTTGTCTATTCTGGTCACTGCTGGGTCTCTAGCATACACAACAGTGTCTGGCATATGGGAGGTGCTCAGCACATTTCTGTTGAACAGACGGCCTGCTGTTGCCATGCAGACTGTGGGGTGGAGACAGCGACAGGGCACTGGAAGAGCCCCATTCTCCAGGTGATTGAGTCCAAACCTGCTCTCCTCCATGTGCTGCTGAGACAACTCTATGCCCACAGCAGATGTCCAAGCGAGATATGAAGGCCAAAGCTGCAGCCAGAACTCCCAGGAGGCATCTGGGGAAGACTAGGAGTTCTTGCTGCTACTGCTGCTGCTTATAAGGTCAAACAGAATATGCACTACCACAGGATTCAACTGGTCCCTTCCCAGCAGCCACAGCCCATTACATCACAGACATTTTGTCAAACTACAAAGGGCAATAGTATCTGCTTTTTGACTTATTATCTGGGTGGAGGCTCCAGACCATTGTGCAAAGGCCACTTCAGGGGCCCAAGCCTCCAGAAGGGCCCCAAAGAACAGGTTGCTGTTCTTCCCCAGCATCACACTCCCCAGCAGGTAAGAAAGGGGATGCCCTGAGGTTTTGAATCCTCAGGATTCTCTGCCACCAGATTCGAAAATAGAAAGGGCTAGACCCTTTGTGAAGCTTTTCCCCATATTGCCTATAATTAAGGGTTCTCTAGCAGGGCTGCTAGGAACCCCTCTCCCCCCACTCTCAGACCCCAAGCTAATCTCTAGTATGGTTTTTCATATGCCGAGCCAAATTTGAAGACCACCTGAAGGTCTTCCCACACTCTCTGCATTTGAAGGGCCTCTCTCGAGTATGAAATCTCTTGTGGCTAATGAGCTGTGAGCTTTTGTTAAAAGTTTTCCCACAGGTGCTACACTTGTGGCACTTTTTCCCAATGGGTATGTTCTGGAGTCCAGTGATCCTGGAGCTCTGATCACAAGCTTCCTCAGAATCTTCAAGGGGCTTCTCCCCACTTGGTTTTAATTCCTGTAAACTCACCGCTGTGTCCTGGCAGGAAGACAACCCAGCCAGGCTGCATTCAGACTGTGCCACTCTGGTGTGTTTTCTCTGATGAATGCAGAGGGTATGTCTTCCAATGAAATCTTTCCCACACCACTGACATTTAAAAGGTCTCTCTTTAGTGTGGATTCTCTGATGATTAACAAGGCGATGTTTTCTATCATAAGATTTCCCACACAGATTACACTTATAGCGCTTCTCTCCACTGTGTATTCCCTTATGATCTAAAAGACTTCTTTTACGTGTAAAAGTTTTCCCACATTCTTGGCACCAAAACGGTTTCTCACCAGTGAGGATTTGTGGCTGCAGATTTGGCGTGTTTCCACTTTCACGGTACTCGTACTGTTTTTCTAAAGAGTGAATCCTCTGATGACGGGAGAGGTTAGAACTCCATCTGAAAGCTTTCCCACATTCTCTACACTTATAAGGCTTCTCTCTGGTATGAATTCTCTGATGGATGAGGAGGAATGAGTGATTACGGAAGGCTTTGCCACACTGGCTACATTTGTAGGCTTCCTCTGTGGTGTGACTGCTCTGAGGAACTTGTAGAACTCTGTCCTGACTAAACGATGGCCCATCCTCAGGTTTTCTCTGAATGGCATGCTGCTTCTTATGAGCAATAAAGGCTGACCGATGGGTAAACTCTTTTTTGCATTCACTACATCTGTATGGTTTCTCACCTGTGTGAATTCTCTGATGATCAATGAGGGATTTCTTTCGAGTAAAAGTTTTCCCACACTGCTGACAAGGAAAAGCTTTCTCTGTAGCCAGGGCATTCTGGGACTGACTGCAGCTGGAGGTCTGTCTGAAGTCTTCTCTACATGTGTCTTGATCATAGAACTTTTCTTCCTGGTGCATTCTCATATGACGAGTAAAGTTTGATCTCCACCTAAAGGTTTTCCTACATTTGGTACATTTATAAGGTTTCTCCTGAGTGTGGACCCTTTGATGTTCAACAACATATGATTTACAGTGGAAGGATTTCCTACACTGGCTGCAGTCAAAGGGTTTCTCCCCACTTTGGTCTCTCAAATGATGATCAAATCCTGAGCCATAGGTGAGAGCTTCCTCATACTGATTAGACTCAAGAAATTTCTGCTTAGCATGGGTTTCTTGGTGTAAACGGTAGGCAGACATACGTCGGAAAGCCTTGTCACATAAACTACACTTATAAGGTTTCACTCCAGTGTGAATCTTTTCGTGTCGTACACAGTTTGAGCTCCACCTGAAGGCTTTCCCACACACCCTGCATTTAAATGGTTTCTCTTGAGTGTGAAGTCTCTGATGACATACAAGATGAGAGCTATGACTGAAGGTCCTCCCACAGTCACTGCACTTATATGATGTCCCCACCATGTGAAGATCCTGCCCATGTTGGTGATGTGAGCTAAGGCTGAAGTCTTTCCCACGTGCATCCTTTGCATTTGCTTTTAGTCCAGCATGAATTCTCTGGTGTAAGCTAAATCCGCCAACTATGCGCCTGAGCCCTTTCCCATATTCCTTGTAGTCATAGTGGTATGCACTCCCTCGGAAGTGTCGGCTACAGCCATGTTTAAGGGATCGCTTTCTTCTGGGAACTCTCAAATATGTGGCATGTTTTAAATTACGACTAGTACTTCTTCCTGATTCTTCAGATTCTTTTTCTGTCCTATGACTGAAATTGGTCTCTTCTTTCTTAACTCTTACTTGTATGGGACTTCCACATTGTTCCTTTAGCCTGCTCTTCTGCTCAAAAGATTCTCTGAGCCCCATTCCCTCAGAAACAATCATCCAACATTCTGATGGCACAGCTAAGGTTTCTGCTTCTTCCAAAGGTTCATGTTTTAAGGCGAACTTGTTTGTTTTAATCTGGAGCTCACCTCCTGACACAAAATAAAACACAAGACAATGTACTCTATTCCATACTTGGAACTGCAGAAAGCACCAAAGGACAGGAAAAAAAAAAAAAAGCCAAGCTCTTGGGTGGTGAAGCTTTTGCTTGACTGCCAATACCTTTACCAAATAGTCTGGGAGGGCAAAACATGGAACAGTGTCCCAGATGACAGGGAAGGGAGGAGGGGAAGTAAGGTGGGCACAGCAGCTAAACATATGCAGAAATCACATCCAGTTAAAAAGTGAATGTTAAACAGTAAGACAGGGGACAGAAATCATGGTAAGAGGATAAGAAGGCTTCCAAGAGCCCACAGGAGGGGCTCCATGGAGGACTAGCTGAAGGAACTGGAAGTCAAACCTATCATAGGGGCAAAGAAGAGGAGCAGGAGTGGGATTAGGGTTCTTCAAAGAGCATGAAGGGTGGGCATGGGCCAGGGGCCAATAAGAGTGCAGCAGAAGGATGAGGAAGAGCATCACTGAATGGAAAAGAGTGCAACAGGGAAGCCCTCCAGTGGGCAAGAACAGTTACTGAAAAGGTTTCTGGGGAAGGGGTAGGGCCAGAAACAAATGTCTAATAGGCCAGTCTAGAGAGGAGAAACAGGGGAGGCCCAGCACTCCTTAGCAACACTGTTAAGGATCTTCCTTCTAGCAAACAACAAAGTATGTTCCCTGTGACTTACTTGGTGTAAAAGACCTTAAGAAAGAGAAGAGGAGATGTGAGAGGAGTAAGATCCAGAGGTTCTCTGAAACTCACCTGCAGGGGCAACACCTGGCTTCCCCTTAGGCTGAGCTCCCTGGACATTCAGGCCCCATGGCTCCCTTGCTTCCAACCAGGAAATCAGAACAGGTTTGGTGAATGGTCCCACTGCAGAAGAGAAGGGGATGGGATGAGATGGAAAGGTGGATAATCATATAGAACTATTCTCCAGGACCCTCTCAGGCCTGAGGTCCTGGCAAGGACAAGGGAAAGGCGAGGGAGGCTGGTGGAGGAAGCGAGGACAGGAGGCCCAGACAGCCATTTCCAACAGCTCTGAGCAGAGAGAAAAGAGGTTGAAAAAAGTCACAGCCAAAAGGATCACTAGGATTCTCTGGAGGTGGGAGCCACATGACAACTCAATCAGTTAAATCAACCAACACCATTTGGACGTCTAACTAGGAACCTGACACATATGACTTTCTTTTTTTGTTTTTAAAGATTTTATTTACTTATTTGACAGAGAGAGACACAGCGAGAGAGGGAACACAAGCAGGCTTCCCGCCGAGCAGGGAGCCCACATATGACTTTTAATCATTGTAATAATCCAGCAAATAGGCATCATTATCACCACATTTCAAAAAAGAAAACTAGGTGATAGAGCCAGGGTCAAAGCCCAGGTCAGGTCCCTGTCTAGACATCATAATAAAGAGTAAGAAGGCAGAAGTAAGAGTGGGTAGAAGCACGGGGGTATCAATGCCTTACCTAGAGAAACCACGTTCCCGTAATTCTCCAGCATCACATCTCTGTACAAGTTCCTCTGAGCAGGGTCCAGCCATCCCCACTCATCCTGAGAGAATGTCACTTCCACATCCTTGAAAGTCACAGCCTCCTGAAAAACACAGTCCTATGTCTGAGAGTCAGTCTACAGCTCCTAGCTTTTCGGAGAGGGCAGGGGAAGGGGACAGGCCAGTCTGAGTGAGCATAGGATTGATCTGGTAAGGGTGAAAGAGAGAGCATCACCCAGCAGAAGAACTCTGAGCTCAAGGGGTCTCCAGGACCTGGGTCTCTGGATATGAGGTCACTGGACACAGAGACTCAAGATGAGGGGGAGCCTCAGTGACTCCATTAGGCAGCAATGCTGGGATGTCATGAAGGACCAAAGGTCTTATGGCTCACCCGAGGCTGGGATGTCAATGGGTCTCCTGGACACACCTCTCTCTGGGAAAGGGCAGGCACCTGGGCAACAGGAGGCTCTGAAGGAGAAGAAAGAGCCATGAGAGAAGGTAGCCCAGCTCTTGGCACCCCACTGAGGAGGCCCACTCTTCCCCCACATAGAGGACTCCTGGGCCTACAAGCAGGTATGGACTATCGTTAAACACCCATTTCACATTTCCCCAGTGTCCGCTGAGGGCTGGGGAGTGAGGAGTGCAATGTGAAGAGGAGCTAGGTAGACATGGGTTACAGAAGGGTAGAAAGGACACAGGGCTAAGCACCAAGACTGAAAAGGATTCTCGTAAGAGGACAGATGGTGAAATAACAACACTACTTTGGGATGTGTGGCATACAGCTTAGAGCTAGATGGCGAGTACCGGATTGCCCAGCCAGGAGGTCACACACTCCTCTTTCATAGGGAGGCTCCAGGGGGTCCCCAAGAGTAGAGTCGCTCCTGAGAGGTGAAGCAGGGGGCCATATCTGTGAGGCTCGCAGGGCTCCTGTACCCATCCAACGTACATCTGGGCTCTGAGCAAGGGCTGGGTCCTGGCGAGAAGAAAATGTTGTGAGAGGATCCCCATAGGAATCAGAAAGCAAACTCAGAGAAGAGGCCACATGGCCAATCTTTAAGGGCAGGTTATCCAGGGAAGGGCAAGCCAGGCCCTTCATTACCTACAGGCAGAGGGGAGAGGAGGAGGAGAAAGCCCAGGGAGGACCCACTCATCCCTCAGCCTCCCTGGGCTCTAGTGTGGGCCATGAGGGAGAGAGGTGGAGCCAGATTCCAGCTACAACATAGGAAAGCACCCAGCAAGGCACTGCTGTCAGGTTTCAGGTACCACAGTGACACCTCCCCACTAGCCCCTCAGGCCTCACCCTGGTCTGGAACTTAGAAATCAGAGAGAAATTTGTCCCTGAGTTAAAATGATAATGGCTCACCGCAGAGATGCAGACAGATAACATCTACCAAGTACCAGGCACCACTCTAGGCACTACCAAGCATAGTGACCTCAAAGAAGCAGGACAGCTTCCATATGTAAATCTGACTGAGATGGTAACACTGCCAGAGAGGCAATGCTACTTGTGAGGGTCAGTCATGGAACCAAAAAGAAAGTCTCAGGTACAAAAAAATGGCAGTGCCCATCCAAGCAGAGACTAGAAAGAGCCAGTCTTTGCCCTGGGACTTCAAATGGTTCCAGTCTCTGAGGCAAGGCTATCCCTGACATGGAAATGAATACCAATGAACTTTTAAGTTTTTTCTGGTCCTGTGGCCAAGACATTGACCACACTGATTTGGATGAACCTTAGCCTGAGGCCATGAAACGTGATACCAAGCTAAAAGACTAAAAGATGATGAACCTGTTCCTCCCAAACCCTACCAAAAAGAGAATAAAGAAACAATACAAAGATGGAAGCAGACAGTCCAATAAGTTTAAGAACAAAATTTCTCAGGGCCTAGATGCTCAATGCTGATGAACCACAGGGTGATTATGTAATTTTATGTACATCTTGAGCCATTCTGTTCATTTTTCAGAATTTGGGAGGTGTTCTCCCAGTCCATTTTCTTTTCTAATTTTTTTAAAAGAATTTATTATTTGTCAGAGAGAGAGAGAGCACAAGCAGAGGGGAGTGGAAGGCAGAGGCAGAGGGAAAAGTAGGCTCCCTGTTGAGCAAGGAGCCCGATATGGGACTTGATCCCACCACTCTGGGATCGTGGCCTGAGCCAGGCAGACGCTTAACCTACTGAGCCACCCAGGCATCCCTGTTTTCTAATTTCTAACTAGCTTTCAACCAGGTAGGCGCTGTATGCCCAGTTGGCAATGTTTTCAGGGATTTTCAAACCTTACATCTAGCTCTAAATGCGTTAAATGTAAGCAAGCCACAATTTTGTACCTACTATGTACCTTATTTGCTTTAATCAATGATTTTTCGATCCTTTTAAATATCTTGGTGTTTTAGTAAAAATGATAAATGCTCTTAGATTTTTTAAAATAGCAACCAATGTTAAGCAAAAAGGTTTTCTTTTTTAATAGCCATATCTTGCATTGATATATTACCATTTACTGCTGGTAGATGTTCAGTCAGATGTGTTACTTGATTGACTTAATTTGATATTATATTTGGGAGAAAAGTATGTCAGATATGTTCCAGAAATCTTAAAGGTAACTTTCATTTATGCATGAATCATATATGTAGAATTACATATATTTTTATTGAAAAAAATTTTAAAGAAGCCTACAAAAATGATAAACGCTCTTAAAAACAAAACAAAAAAAAAAACGAACCTCCAAAGCTATAAGAAGCATTGAGAAACTCACCTGTGTGGGGCAGAAGGGGCAGGCAGAGCTCACTTTGACTGACTGGCTGCTCTACCATCAGCACTGGGGCAGTCAGCTGTTTCCTGGTGCTAAGGCTGGGGCTGGGCACATGGTGAGCATTCAAATATACACTGAATAAATTCTCATTGTTAGATCAGTTCTGCATATTCTTTTCAATAAACTGAGTTTCTGAAAGAACGTGAACAATGCTCGAACAATGAGGCTGTGAAATAAAGTCTTCCAATTTCTTGGCCCTGGGCTGACCCTCAATGCTCTTCTTACCCCTGACCCCTGCACAGAACAAATCCTCAAAAGAAAGAAGGAACATGCTGCGAGTGCATTTATAGGTCTTACCATGTATTCAGAAGTCAGGAGTCCTGACTCCAACAGCAAGAGAGATATCACTCCCACTTAACAGGTATCAAGTCAAATTAGATATGTGGAGATGGACTCGCATAATGTAAGTCACTGTGTCCAAAAGCTCATTACTGTTATCTACAGATACTTGCTGACCCTCTTTCTGGAGCCGACTGTCCTCTGGCAAGGTGGGAAGGGCTGCCAGCTCAAAGGTCCTTGGCTCAGGGTCTAGTTCTCAGCTGCTTAGGTGCTGTGGGAATGAGAAGGAAAGACATTCCCTGCCTTCCTCAATGCTGAGGGTTCAGAGGCCCAACCCACACACTCTAGATGAGCTGGCTGACTGATAGGCAGAGTTCACTGGGAACTGCACACTTGCTCACACTCACCCTGCATGGTGTCCCATTGAGGTCCCTCTGCAGCTCTTCCAGCAGGGCCACAGCCTCCCCACCACTCTCAGGGTGATGCAGTTGTACCCAGGTCCGGAGCTCCCCGGGCAGGATGCTCAGGAACTGCTCCAGCACCAGCAGCTCCAGGATCTGGGCCTTGGAGAGAATGTCAGGCCTCAGCCACCAGCGGCAGAGCTCCCGGAGCCTGCTGAAAGTCTCTAGAGGCCCAGAAGATTCATGGTAACGAAGCTGCCTGAAGAGCTGGCGAAACAGTTCCTGGCCAGAACGGTTGAGTGTCTGTGGCCTGGCAGCCTGCACTGAAGTGTAGCCTTCATCCTCTTCTTCCTTCTTTACCATCTGAAGACGCCCTCGTTCCCTTGAAGCCTGGGCCTGAGCTGGATGGACAGCATACCACCTACCTGGAGGCATCACTCCTGCTCAGGGTCTACCCAGCAGAGTGTGAACCAAATCTATGTTAGCCGTGTCGCTGCTGGGACCTCAGGAGTAGTTTTTCAGCATCGTAGTGGGCAATGCCATTTGCTGGGACATCAGATGTCACTGGCAAGAGACTAAAATAACCAATATTATTGTTCAGGAGGGATGTGAGAATGATGGTGCAGTTAGATCCTGGTAGCCAGGATCATCTTTGGATGTATGAAAAGAGGACACAGGAAGATTTGCATGATCATGCCTGCCAGTATTAAGCAGACCAGGGCTAGATTGTCACATATTGTGGTAAACTAAGAAATATCCCAGAATACAGGAAAACATTTACAGGGCTTGTATGTTAAAAATTACAAATGGCTGATAAAAGAAACCAAAGATCTAAATAAATGGACAGACATACCGTATCATCTACTGGAAGACTTGACATAGTAAAGATGTCACTTCTCCATTAAAAGATCTACACATTTAATGCTACTCCTGTCAATATCTCAGCAAAGTTTTTTGTATATATAGACAAGATTATCCTAAAATTTATGTGGAAAAACAAAGGAATTACAATAGCTAAAACAACTTTTAAAAATTAGAATAAAGTATGAGGACATCATCTATTTAACTTCAAGACTTAGAGCTATAATAATCAAGACTGTGGATCCAGCAATTGCACTACTAGGTATTTACCCAAATACAAGAATACTAATTCGAAGGGATACATGCACCCCAAAGTTTATAGCAGCATTGTCCACAGTAGCCAAATTATGGAAACAACCCGAGCGTCCATCGACTGATGAACAGATATGGAAGATATGGTATACATATACACTGAAGTATTTCTCAGCCATCAAAAAAGAATGAAATCTTGCCATTTGCAACAACATAGCTGGAGCTAGAGAATATTACGTTAAGTGAAATAAGTCAGCCAGAGAAAGACAAATACCATATGATTTCACTCATATATGGAATTTAAGAAAAAACAAATGAGCAAAAAGGGGGGGGGAGAAAGAGAGAGAGAGGCCAAACCAAGAAACAGACCCTTAACTATAGAGAACAAACTGCTGGTTACCAGAAGGGAGGTGGGTGGGGGATGGGTCAAAAAAGGTGATGGGCATGAAGGAGTGCACTTGTGATGAGCACAGGGTGATGTATGGAAGTGTTGAATCACTATGTTGTACACCTGAAACTAATATAACACTGTATGTTAACAAACTAGAATTTAAATAAAAATTTAAAAAAAGAGAGAAACTGTGGTACTAGTGGAGGAAGAGATACATAAATCAGTGGAAAAGAAAAACCTGAAATAGACCAACACAAATATGTCCAACTAATTTGTAATATCGAATGTGACTTTACTAATACTGTAATATAATATTCTAAAATATCTCAAATAAGCAATTCAAAAACATAACAAATGCTGATTAGGAATCCTTTAAATGACTGTGACCCCCACCAATGCATTAAGAACTATACTTTGGACACTACAAATCCAGCTCTCTACTAAACTCCTTATTTCCCTTTGTAATTCATCATAATGGAGGCTGTCCAAAGGTTTAAGCCACTTTCAGGAGACATCAGAGCTTAGTGTACAGAGAAGAGAACATGAACTAAGACTGACCTGGGTTCAAATCCACCTCCCCACTTATTAACTGTATGACTACGGAGGCATCACTTTACCTCTTAAAACCTCTGTGGCCTCACTGTATAAAATGGGGGTGGTTGTGGGGTTTTAGGAAAAAACTACCTGGGCACATTTTGGGCTCTCAGTGAATGTTATTCACGCGGGCCCGCCCACTCCACCCTTCCTTCCTAGGATGCATAACTTTTTTTTTTTTTAATTCCTCCCCCGCCCCCCGATAGAGTAGATCTTTGTACATAAGAAATACTTGAAAACCGAACTGGATGATGTATGAGAGGACAGAGTCCCCTAGTTTTGTATCTCGTGTATGACTGCCATGAATTCCACCAGAAAGCCGCTCTATTTTGGTCTCTGTGACATTTTAAATGCGTGACAGAAGTGAGCAAATAAAGTGAGAAGTATATATATATGAGATAATATAGATTGTATTGAAATCTCTTCAAAAAAAAAAAATACCTAGGGAAAGAGTTTATGCTGCAGGCCACACCATAGTGTAGGAGTCTACCCTGCAGATGTGCCCACCTGATTTTTCATAAAGGTACAAAAAGCAATTCAAAGGAGGAAAGATAGTCTTTTCAACAAATACTGATGGAGGAATTGGACATTCATAGGCAAAGTAATGAAAGTCAACTTCAACCTCACATCTTATACAAAAATCAATTCAAAATGAATCCCAGACTTAAATATAAAACATAAAACTATACAACTTTTAGAGAAAAGCATAGGAGAAAATCTTTATGATCTAAGGCTAGGCAAAGTTATTAGAATTGATACCAAAGGCATGATCCATAAAAGGGAAAATTGATAAACTGGACCTCATCAAAATGTAAAACTCTGCTCTAGGAAGACCCTTGTTGACAGCATGAGAGACAAACTACAGACTAGAAGATTATATTTACAACGCACATACCTGACAAAGGACTAGTATCTGACTATATAAAGAATTCTCAAAACTCAACAGTAAAAAAGGCAAATAGTTCCATAAGAAAATGGGCAAAAGACATGAAAATAAATACAAATAAGGACAAGAAAAAATGTTTAACATGATTAGCCATCGGAGAAATTCAAATTAAAATCCCTATATAAGATAATCACTATATATCTAACAGAATGGCTAAAATAAAAAAAGTGACAACACCAAATGCTATTGAGGATACAAAGAAACCAGATCACTCATCCATTACTAGTGGGAATGTAAATTGTATAGCCACTGTGGGAAACAGTCTGGCAGTTTCTTAAAAACTTAACATACAACCTAGCAGTTGTACACCCAGACATATATCCCCCAAAAATGAAAACTTATGTCCACAGAAAAACTTGTACACAATTGTTCACTGCAGCTTATTCATAATAGCCCCAAACTGGAAACCACCCAGATGTCCTGCAATGGAAGAATAAACAAACTGAGGTACTACTATACTATGGAACACTACCTGCAATAAAAAGAAGGAGTATATGCAACAACTTGCATGCATGTCTAGAGAATGATGATGAATGAAAAGAGCCAACCTGAAAAGGTAACACAGTGTATTACTCTATTTATACACTCTTCAAATAGCAAAAGCATAGACATGGACAACAGATTAGTGGTTGCCAGGGTAGTTAAGGACTGGAGGGCAGAGCAGGAGGTATTATGATTTTACGTAATTAAGAGTCTGACTTCATTTTTGATGTTTGACTGCTGACAGCTTTCAAGCCCCACCACTCATACTCCTTCTTGCCAACATCTGGACAAAGAAATAAAGCCCAAGTGCTCCCTTAGCACCGGCAGGAAGTTCAAAGTACACAAGCCCCTGGCCTGTGTACAAAAATCCTCACCCCAACCCCATGCTAACCATATAAAAGCCAAAGCCGGTCACCTCTCCTTGCTCTCTCAAGCCATTCTTTTTTTACATTTTAAACCATTTTAATATAAAGGATAGCAATTCAAATGTTTTACATTTCTACTTAAGTTTATATTGCACTAATATTATTTTACATGGAAAAACTAGATGTATTTATTATGACATAATGTCTTAGAAACATTCTTTGACATTCACATTTATATTAATGGATATTTCAAAGTCCACTTGAATAAATTTTCTATTATATACCAAATCACCTAACAAAAATGAATATATAATGCTAATCTGCTTTGATACTGATATATTGAATTCTGCTTTGATACATTAAGAACAGATATTCATATTTATTATTACTTCCCCTGAGAAATACACTGATTTTTAGAACACATTTAAATCAGTCTTGGTACCTAGTAATAACATTTGAGCAATACCTGAAAATTCTTCATTTATTGTTGAGTGTCCACAAGACTAATTTTTTAAATTTAACATTTACTTTACTTAAAAATGAAGAGGAAAAAGTGTTAGTCCTTTTATCCAGTGGAACAGAGGTATGAGAAGAGAGATAGTAAGAATGATCTTCAAAACTGGCTTCTAAGCTATGTTTGTACAACTTAAACATTCAGTTCTCATCGTTTTGTTGCAGTATAACGAGGCCTATTATAATAATAATAACCAATGTTAGAGTCCTTGAAAATCATGATTATAATTAAAGCTTGGACTTAAAGCATAATGGCAACCTCCTGGATCCCGTCAAATTTCTACTGAACTAATTTAAGTAGTTGGAGGTTGCCATTAGCTTCATCATGCTTTAAGTCCAACCGGGTGATGGGTATTAAGGAGGGCACACGCTGTGGTGAGCACTGGGTGTTATACACAACTAATGAATCGCTGAACACTACAGCAAAAACTAATGATGCAATATATGTTGGCTAATTGAACATAATAAAAATAAATAAGTAAGTTCTACTTTCAAATAACACTTTAAAACTGTTTCAAGTACCTAACTGATTAGCCAACATCAACTTAGGAATTTTTTCTCTAAGGTATAACTCTAAGGTGCTCTAAGGTATAACTTTTGGCATCAAAAAAGCATAGTTAAGACTTTTGATTAGTTATGAATAAAAAAAATCAAGAACTAAAATACTAGTGGTTCCTGTGAGAAGGAACCCCTTCAAGTAATTCAGGGAGTGCTTAGAGGGAATTTTATTCTGCAACGCCATAGTGATTAAAAAAAAAAAAAAGATCTCAAATCAACAACCTAACCTTTCACCTTAAAACACTGGAAAAAGAAGAGCCAACTAAACCTAAAGCAAGCAGAAGGAAAAAACCAGTAAAGAATACAGTGGAAATTAATGAAACAAAGATTAGAAAAACAAAAGAGAAAATCAATGAAATAAACTGGTTCACTGAAAAGATCAACAAGATTAATAAACCTCTAAATACACTGATGAAGAAAAAAGATCCAAACTATGTAAATGAGAAATGAAAAAAGAAACATACTAGTGACTTTACAGGAAATTTTTAAAAAATTATTTAAAAATAAAACAATTTTTGCCAACAAGTTACATACTTTTGATGAAAACAAGTTATAGTAGTTTTAAACACAAACTTTACTAAAATTGATTCAAGAAGAAACACAAAATCTGAACAGACCTATAACAAATAAAGAGATTAAATTAGTAGGCAAAACCATCCATAAAGAAAAGCAAAGACCCAGATGGCTTTATTGCTAAGTTCTACCACATACTTGAAGAAAAAATAATAATTGGGACACCTGGGTGGCTCAGTCGGTTAAGTGTCTGCCTTCGACTCAGGTCATGATCCTGCCAGCGTCCTGGGAATGAGACCCACATGGGGCTCCCTGCTCAGCGGGAAGCCTGCTTCTCCCTCTGCCTACTGCTCCCCCTGCTTGTGCTCTCTCTCTCTCTGACAAATAAAGAAATAAAATCTTAAAAAAATAATACTGATTCTTCATAAACTCTTCAAAACAGAAGAGGAAGAACTTACCAGTTCATTCTATGAGGTCAGTATTACCTTAATACCAAAATCAGACAAACCAGTATCTCTTATGCATACAAATGCAAAAATTCTCAACAGTATACTAGCACACTGAAATGCAGTAACATATAAAAAGAATTATACCCCATGACCAATTGAGATTTATCCTAGGAATGCAAGACTATTTTTTAACATATCAATAAACACAAAACAAAAATCACATAATGATGTCAGTAGAAAGAAAAAAAATTGACAAAATCCATACTTTTTTTTTAAAGATTTTATTTATTTATTTGAGAGAGAGAATGAGAGAGAGAGAGAACACATGAGAGGGGGGAGGGTCAGAGGGAGAAGCAGACCCCGCTAAGCAGGGAGCCCGATGTAGGACTCGATCCTGGGACTCCAGGATCATGACCTGAGCCAAAGGCAGTCGCTTAACCAACTGAACCACCCAGGCGCCCCTCCATACTTTTTTTTAAAGATTATTTATTTATTTATTTATTTGAGAGAGCAAAAGCTAGAGAGATCAGAGGGAGAGGGAGAGGCAGACTCCCCACTGAACAGAGTCCAACAAAGGGCTGGATCCCAGGACCCTGAGATCATGACCTGAGCTGAAGGCAGACAAGCTTAACCGACTAAGCCACACAAGCGCCCCCAAATTTTTCAGGACAAATATAATCACTAGGAATAGAAAGGAGCTTCTAATTGTGATAAAAAGCCTCTACAAAAACCCACAGCTAACATACTTAATAAAGACCAAATGCTTTCCCCAAGAATTGAGAACAAACAAGGATATCCACTTTCAATTCTTCTTCTTAACACTGTACAGGAGGTTGTAGCCACAGCACTTAGGCAAAAAACTGGGAAAAAAAAAAAAAAGCTGGGGGTGCTTCCAGGGAAGATGGAGGAGTAGGAGGATCCTAGTCTCATATGGTCCCACAGATACACCTGATAACACCCACATCAGTGTAAATAACCCAGAAAACAACCAGAAGACTAGCAGAATAGACTCCTCTCCACAGCTAATTGTACAGAAGAGGCCACACTGAAGAGGATAAGAGGGGCAGAGACATGGTCAGGAGGGACGATGCAGGTGGAGAGAGGAGTGGAGGAAACCCCACACCAGGCACCCCAGGTACAGGGAACCTGTACTGGGAAGATGAATCTCCATAATACCTGACTGTGACAACCAGAGGGCTTAACATCTCAAGTTTTTACAACCAGCGGTGCTTAACACCAACTTTAAAAATCAGCAGGATCGGCTCTGGGGAGGGCAATGGGAAACTGAGTCCTCGTGCTTAAAAGAAAAGTGCAACAAACAACCCCACTGAGATACAGCACAGAAGAAGCAATTTGAAAAACACCTTGGATATACAAGAAAGAAATTTATTTACTAATCTCAAAAGTGTGTGCTAGAGGGGCAGGTGTCTTTGGGAAACTTCTCCCAAGAACAAGAGTTGGTGGGCACCATTTCCCTCCCAATCTCTGCAGCCTATATGCAGGGACACCTGTCGGAATCAGCACAGTGAGAACATTCTCCACATAGCTTGTTCATAGCACCCCGATCTCCTGTGACCCGCCCCCTCCAACAGGTCCTTGGCGGCATTCCAAAGTGGTGCCACAAGCTGGCAGTGTGCAAGCAGACCCAAAAGGGACCAGCACCAATCCAAAGTAACTCCTGCCCAGCAGAGAGGGGAAGAAAACCACATACACCAGTCTACTGGGGCCCCAGCAGTGGGCTGGGGGCAGAAATCTGGTCTGAGAGCAGGCCCCACCTACTGATTAAAGATTCTCAGGGAACAACATAGGGAGAGTGTCCTGTAGTTTGATGCTACTGCAGCTCTGGAAAACATCTGGTCTCACGCAACTCAAGCCCAAGGTGGCCACAGACTGGCCCACTAACAATAGAGAAACCAAACCATGACCACAACAGGCAAAGAGAGCCATTGCAGATGATGGACAGAATGTAAACATGGTTCAGCCACAACAGTAGGGTGCATGCAACACACCTAAGAAATACCTCTGAAGTGTCAGGTTCTGGTGAACAGAGGACACTGTACTACAGGACCTCTTCTTCAAAGGGCACTACTTTCCAGAGTAGGAGATATAGCTGATTTTCCTAACGCATAGAAACAGACACAGAGACTTAGACAAAATGAGAAAGCAAAGGAATATGTCTGAAATGAAAGTACAGGATAAAATATCAGCAAAAGACCTCAATGAAATGGAGATA
Organism: Callorhinus ursinus; assembly: GCF_003265705.2. Taxonomy (NCBI): domain Eukaryota; kingdom Metazoa; phylum Chordata; class Mammalia; order Carnivora; family Otariidae; genus Callorhinus; species Callorhinus ursinus. Next base: position 147,971,725 of record NW_027397063.1, read on the forward strand.
CATGATATGCCTGATAGAGAATTTCAACTAATCATGAGGCTACTCACTGAACTTGAGAAGACCTCAGTAAGACCCTCAACAAAGAGATACAAAACATTAAAAAGAAACAGAGATGAAGAACTCAATAACTGAAATTAAAAATACACTACAGAAAACAAAGAGTATACTAGAAAAAATAGAAGACAATAGAAAGACGACAAATATATGGAAATTAAAGAACACCCTACTAAAGAATGAATGAGTTTACCAAAAAATTAAAGGAAAAAAATAGGTGGAAGCAAGAAACAAACAAATAAAATCCCAGTAGAACAGATCAATGAAAATAAGAGCTAGTTATTTGAAATAATTAATAAAATCGATAAACCTCTAGCCAGACTTATCAAAAAGAAAAGAGAAAGGACCCAAACAGATAAAATCATGAATGAAAGAGGAGAGATCACAACCAAGACCCCACAGAAATACAATTAGAATATTATAAAAAAATTATATGCCAACAAACTGAGCAATCTAGAAGAAACAGATGCATTCCTAACATATACAAACTACCAAAACTGAAACAGGAAGAAACAGAAAATCTGACCACAACCAGCAAAGAAATTTAATCAGTAATCAAAAATCTCCCAATAAACAAAAGTACAGGGCCAAAAAGAAGGCTTCCCAGGAGAACTGTACCAGACATTTAAAGAAGAGTTAACACCTACTCTTCCCAAACTGTTCCAAAAAAGTAGAATGGAAGGAAAATTTCCAAACTCATTCAGCATTACCTTGATTCCAAAATCACACAAAGACTTCACTAAAAAGAATAATTACAATCCAATATCCCCGATGAACATGGATACAAAAATTCTCAAAAAGATACTAGCTAATCAAACCCAACAGTACATTAAAAGAATCATAAACCACGATCAGGTGGGATTTATCCCTGGGCTGCAGGAGTCATTTCAATATTCACAATTTAATCAACATGATACACCACATGAATAAAAGAAAGAATAAGAACCATATGATCCTCTCAATAGATGCAGAAAAAGCATCTGACAAAATACAGTATCCATTCTTGATAAAAAACTCTCAACAAAGTAGAGATAGATGGAATATGCCTCAACATCATAAAGGCCATATATGAAAGACCCACAGGCTAATATTCTCAATGGGGAAAAACTGAGAACTTTTCCTCTGTGGTAAGCAACAAGATGGGGATGTCCACTCTCACCATTACTATTTAAGACAGTACTGGAAGTCAGCCTCAGCAATCAAAGAAAAAAAAGAAAAGGCATCCAAATCGTCAAGGAAGAAGTAAAACTTTCACTATTGTAGATAACATAATATTTTATGTAGAAAACCCAAAAGACTCCACCAAAAAATTGCTAGAACTAATACATGAACTCAGCAGAGTCACAGGATATAAAATCAAAATATAGAAATCTGTTCCATTTCTATATTCCAAGAATGAGGCAGAAAAAAAAGAAATCACAGAACTGATCCCATTTAAGATTGCATCAAAAACAAGAAGATACTTAGGAATACACCTAACCACTGAGGTAAAAGATCTGTACTCTGAAAACTATAAAAACTTTATGAAATTAATAGAAGCGCACACAAAGAAATTGGAAAACATTCCATGCTCATGGACTGGAAGAACATACATAGTTAAAATGTCTGTACTACCCAAACCAATCTACACATTTAATGCAATCCGTATCAAAATACCACTAGTGGAGGAGAAGTTCAGATGGCAGAGGAGTAGGTGACCCTAAGTTTGTCTGGTCCCTTGAATATAGCTAGATAGTATTCAAATCATTCTGAACACCTGAGAAATCAATCAAATATCAGAGAAAAGAAATGCTGCAATTCTGCAAGTACAAAAGCGACCACTTTTTGAAAGGTAGGAGGTGTGCAGACCTGAATCCAGGGTGATATATGCGAGGATAAGATGGGGGCGAGGGAGCTGGCTTAAGGAGGCTACCACAAAGTATTATAAGAAGTAGAGTGAAAAATCGGAACTTTTAGATGTCTGTTACAGTGGAGTACATCCCTGGCTTAAAGGTGCTCAGGTGGTGAGTCAGGTGGAATCCCAGGTGTGATAGTGTGGTATCAGGATCCCTGGGGTCACAAGAAGAATGGGTGGGGCCTGAGAGAGTGGTAGAGTTCACAGGCATAGGAGTAGGGAAGTACAGTGAGTCTAGGTGTTAGCTTTCTGCTCTATGTTGCCATGAACTGCAAACCAACACATGGTTGTGTGACCTCTTTTCCGAAACAGGTCAAGCAAAAGGCAGAAGCATGGGAAGATCCCCCACCATCCCCCAGAAGGAATGGAGCAGGTCCACACCACAGGAATCTGTAAAATTTAGAGTTTTGAAAGTCATGTGCCTGAAATAAAAAGCACTTGGTCACAGGCCGGGTGAACAGAGTTCTGATGAAAATAAGGGAGACTAAAATGATTGACTGCTTTTCTGTGAGGGCTGAAGAGGGAGGCCTGAAGAGAGGAGGGCCTCTATATGCATCCCACCCACAGTTTTGAAAGCCTGCAGGGAGCAAAACAACACCACATAGTGGAATCCAGAGCCACTGACAGAGCCCTACCTCTGCCCAAGGGAGGCACATCTGCAATAGGACAAGTCCACCTGAGAATCAATGCAACCTGCCCCTCCCCCCAGAAGACTAGCAGGAACAACTGGCTCACACCAAGTTTACTGATCAAAGATGACGGAAAAACTTCATCTTTTGGGGAAAACAATATATAGCATTCTTTTTTTTTTATTCTTTAATTTTTCAGTATTAATTTTTCAGTTATTTTCTTATTCTTTGAATTCTTTATCCTTTTTTAATTTTAGCTTTTATATGTTATGTACATGTATTTTTACTTTGTACTTCCCTATATATATATATATATATATATATATTACACACATATATTTTTTTTTCTTTCTCATTTCCCAACCTAATTTCCTTTAACAAGCAGAACACACCCAGGATCTAGTTTTTAGTTTTGTGTTTTTTCTTTGTTTTTTGGTATTTTTTTGTTTTTTGTTTTGGTGTTTCTTGTTTGTTTTTCCCTCTTTTCGTTGTTGTTCTTGTTCTTTTCTCTCTTTCTTCTATTCTTTTCTAGACAAAATGAAGAGCTAAAGAAATTCACTCCAAAAGAAAGAACAGGAGGTAGTACACACGGCTAGGGATTTATCAATATGGATATAAGTAAGATGACTGAACTAAAATTTAAAACAATTATAAAGATACTAGTTGGGCTTGAAAAAAGCAGAAGACAATAGAGAATCCTGTACTATAGAAATAAAAGAAATAAAAACTGGTCAGGTCAAAATTAAAAATGCTATTACCAAGATGCACGTTCAAGTGGAGGCTATAAAAATGAAAATGAAAGAGGTAGAAGAGTGAATCAGTGATATAGAAGATAAAATGACAGAAAATGAAGAAGCTGAAAAGAAGAGAGAAAGAAAACTATTAGATCATGAAGGAAAACTCAGAGAACTCAGCGATTCCATAAAACAAATAATATCTGGATAATAGGGCTCCCAGAAGATGAGGAGAAGGAGAGAAGGGCAGAAGGCTTATCTGAACAAATTGGAGCTGAGAACTTCCCTAAACTGGGGAAGTTAACAGGCATTCAAGTCCAGGAGACACAGAGAATGCCCCCTGAAATCAATAAAAATAGGTCAACACCTTGACATATAATAATGAAGCTTGCAAATTTCAGAGATAAAGAGAAAATCCTGAAAACAGCTCGGGAGGAAAAAAGGTCCTCAACCTACAAGAGTAGAAACATAAAGCTGGCAGCAAAGCTGTCCATGGAGACCTAGCAGGCCAGAAAGGACTGGCATGATATAGTCAATGTGCTAAATTGGAAAAATATGTAGTCAAGAATACTTTATCCAGCAAGCTGTCATTCAGAATAGTTTCCAGGACAAACAAAAACTAAAGGAATTTATGAACACTAAAACAGCCCTGCAAGAAATATTAAAGGGGGTTCTTTGAGCAGAGAGAGCCCAAAAGTAAAAAAGACCAGAAAGGAACAGAAACAATTTACAGGAACACCAACTTTACAAGGAATACAATAGCACTAAATTCATCTTTTTTTTTTAAAATTTTTAATGGACAGCTCAGTTACTTGTATATAAAGGAAAATACTTCTCAATTGTAGCATGTATATACTAGTGTTCACATCTTTCAATAATTACTCTGAATTAAAAGGACTAAATGCTCCAATCAAAAGATCTGGGGTATCAGAATGGATAAAAAAACAAGACCCATGGATATGCTATTTACAAAAGACTCATTTTAGACCTAAAGACACCTCCAGATTGAAAGTGAGGGGGTGGAGAACCATTAACCATGCCAATGGACATCAAAAGAAAGATGGTGTAGCCATCCTTACATCAGACAAACTAGATTTTACCAAAGACTGTAAAAGAGATGAAGGAGGACACTATACAATAATACAGGGGTATATCAAACAAGAATATTAACAGTTGTAAATATTTATGCACCTAACATGGGAGCAACCAAACATATAAATCAACAAATAACCAAATTAAAGAAACACATTGATAATACAATAATAATAGGGAACATTAACACCCTATTTACAGCAATGTACAGATCATCTAAGCAGAAGATCAACAAGGAAACAAGGGCTTTGAATGACACACTGGACCAGATGGACTTCACAGGTATAATCAGAGCATTTCATCCTAGAGCAGCAGAATAAACAGTCTTCTTAAATGCACATGGAACATTCTCCAGAATAGATCACATACTAGGTCACAAATCAGGTCTCAACTAGTACAAAGCATATTTTCAGACCACAATGCTTTAAAACTTGAAGTCAACTACAAGAAAAAACTTGGAAGAAACACAAATACATGAAGGCTAAAGAGCAACCTACTAAAGAATGAATGAGTCAACCAAGAAATTAAAGAATTTAAAAAAATACATGGAGGCAAATGAGAACAAAAACACGACAGTTCAGAACCTTTGGAATGCAGCATAGAAGGTCCTAGAGAAAACTATATGGCAATACAGGCCTTCCTCAAGAAGCAAGAACCTAAAGGTTAGGGAACTAGAAAAAGAAGAGTCAAGTCTAAATACAGTAGAAGATAAATAATAAAAATTAGAGTAGAAATCAATGATATAGAAATCAAAAGAGCAGTATAGAACAGATCAACGAAAACTAGAAGCTGGTTCTTTTAAAGAATTAATAAAATTGATAAACCCCTAGCCAGACATATCAAAAAGAAAAGAGAAAGTACCCACATAAAGTCATGAAGGAATGAGGAGACAACATTGCCAACAATGAAGAAATACAAAGAATTATAAGAGAATATTACTGGAAAAATTATATGTCAACAAGTTAGACAATCTTAAAAAAAACGGATGCATTCCTAGAAACATAAACTACCAAAACTGAAACAAGAAATAGAAAAGCTGAACAGACACATAGCCAGCAAAGAAATTGAAGCAGTTATCAAAAATCTCCCAATAAACTAGAGTCCATGGCCAGACGGCCTCCCAGTGGAATTCTACCAAACATTTAAAGAAGAATTAATACCTGTTCTCCTGAAAATGTTTCAAAAAAAGAAAAAAAATAGTAATGGAAGGGCACCTGGGTGGCTCAGTGAGTTAAGCATCTGCCTTCAGCTCAGGTCATGATCCCATGGTCCTGGGATCGAGTCCCACATTGTGCTCCCTGCTCAGCGGAGAGTCTGCTTCTCCCTTTGCCCCTCCCCCTGCTTGTGTGCTTGTTCTCTCTCAAACATAAATAAATAAATCTTTAAAAAAAAAAAGAAATGGAAGAAAAACTTCCGAACTCATTGTATGAGGCCAGCATTACCTTGATCCCAAAACCAGAAAATGACCCCACCAACAAGGAGAATTACAGACCAATATCCCTGATGAACAAGGATGCAATAAATCTCACCAAAATACTGGCTAACAGGATCCAACAGGACATTTAAAAGATTATTCACTACAACAAAGTGGGATTAATTCCTGGGCTGCAGGGGTGGTTCAACAAATCAATCAATGTGATACATCACATTAATAAAAGAAAGGACAAGTACCATATGATCCTCTCAACAGATGCAGATGACAAAATTCAGCATCCTTTCTTGATAAAACCTCTCCACTGGGTAGGGATGGAGAGAGCATACCTCATCATCATAAAAGCCATATATGAAAGAGGGAATATCATCCTCAATGGGGAAAAACTGAGAGCATTTCCCCTTAGGTCAGGAAGATAAAGAGATGTCCACTGTCACCACTGTTGTTCAACACAGTACTGGAAGTCCTAGCATCAGCAATCAGACAACAAAAAGAAAAAAAAGGCATCCAAATTGAAGAAGTAGTAAACTCTCAATCTCAGATAACATGATACTCTATGTTGAAAACCCAAAAGACTTCACCCAAAAATTGCTAGAATTCAGCAAAGTCCCAGGATATAAAATCAATGCATAGAAGTCAGTTTCATTTCTGTACACTAACAATGAGGTAGGAAAAAGAGAAACCAAGAATGGATCACATTTACAATTGTACCAAAAAACATAAGATACCTAGGAATAAGCCTAACCAACGAAGTAAAGGATCTATACTCAGAGCTACAGAACACTTATATAAGAAACTGAAGAAGACACAAAGAAATGGAAAACCACTGCACGCTCATCGACTGGAAGAACAAACATTGTTAAAATGTCTAGGCTACTCAGAGCAATCTACATATTCAGTTCATTCCCTATCAAAATACCATCAGCATTTTTCACAGAGCTGGAACAAACAGTCCTAAAATTTGTATGGAACCACAAAAGACCCTGAATAGCCAAAAGAATGTAGAAAAAGAAAACCAAACCTGGAGGCATCACAATTCCAGACTTTAAGCTCTATTACAAAGCTGTAATCATCAAAACAGTATGGTACTGGCAAAGAAAAAGATACACAGGTCAATGGAACAGAGTATAGAATCCAGAAATGGACCCTCAACTCTATGGTCAACTAAACTTCCACAGAGCAGGAAAGAGTATCCAATGGAAAAAAGATAGTCACTTCAACAAATGGTGCTGGGAAAATTGGACAGCCACATGCAGAAGAATGAAACTGGACCATTCTCTTACACCATTCACAAAGATAAACTCAAAATGGATGAAAGACCTCAATGTGACACAGGAATCCATCAAAATCCTAGAGGAGAACATAGGCAGTAACCTCTTCGACCTCAGCTGCAGCCACTTCTTGCAAGACACATCTGTAAAGGCAAGGGAAACAAAAGCAAATATGAACTATTAGGACTTCATCAGCATAAAAAGCTTTTGCACAGCAAAGGAAACAGTCAACAAAACTAAAAGGCAACCTACAGAATGGGAGAAGATATTTGCAAATGACATATCAGATAAAGGGCTGGTATCCAAGATCTATAAAGAACTTATCAAACTCAACACCCAAAAAACAAAGAATCCAGTCAAGAAATGGGCAGAAGACATGAACAGAGACTTCTCCAAAGAAGACATCTTCTTGGCTAATAGGCACATGAAAAGATGCTCAACATCACTTGGCATCAGGGAAATACAAATCAACACCACGATGAGATATCATCTCACACCTATCAGAATGGCTAAATTAATAACACAAGAAAGAACAAGTGTAGACAAGGATGTGGAGAAAGGGGCACCCTCTTGTACTGTTGGTGGGAATGCAAATTGGTGCAGCCACTGTAGAAAATAGTATGGATGTTCCTCAAAAAGTTAAAAATAGAACTACTCTACAATCCAGCAATGACACTGCTAGGTATTTACCCAAAGGATACGAAAGTACAGATTCAAAGGGGTACAAGTAGCCTGATGTTTATTCCAGCATTATCAACAATAGCCAAGTATGGAAAGAGCCCAAATATCCATTGACTGATGAATGGATTAAGATGTGGTATATACATACAATGGAATATTACTCAGCCATCAAAAGGAATGAAATCTCGCCATCTGCAATGAAATGGATAAAGCTAGAATTAATGTATTATGCTAAGTTAAATAAGTCAGCTGGACAAAGACAAATACCATATGATTTCACTCATGTGGAATTTAAGAACAAAACAAATGAACATACGGGAAGGGAATAAAACATGAGACTCTTACAGAGAACAAACAGGGTTGATGGAAGGAGGTGTGTGGTGGATTGAGTTAGATAGATGATGGGTATTAAGGAGGGTACTTGGTGTGTTGAGCACTGGGTGTTATATGGAAGTGATGAATTATTAAATTCTACTGCTGAAAATACTATTAGCCTATATAGTATGACTATATATAAATAAAAAATTGAGAAAAGAAAAAATAGGGGTGCTTGGGTAGCTCAGTTGGTTAACTGTCTGCCTTCTTCAGCTTAGGTCATGATCCCGGAGTCCTGGGATTGAACCCCGCATCAAGCTCCCTGCTCAGCAGGGAGTCTGTTTCTCTCTCTCCCTCCTCCTGCTCCCTCTCTCCCCTCCTCCCTGCTTCCCTTCCTTCCTCTCAAATAAATAATACATAACATCTTTTAAAAATCAACAATAAACAAATATAAATAAATAAATAAATAAATAAATAAATAAATAAATAAATAAATGTAAGTAAATAAGAAAATGGATTAAGGGAACTCAGCAATACCATCAAGCATAGTAACATTTGCATGGTAGGGATCCCAGCAGGAGAAGAGAGATAAAAGGGAGCAGAAAATGCATTTGAAGAAATAATAGCTGATAATTTCCCAAATCTGGGGAAGGAAACAGAAAACAAAAATCCAGATCAGGAGGTAAAGAGAACTCCCCCAAAATTAACAAAGGAGGTCCACACCAAGATTTATAATAACTAAAATAGCAAAAACTAGTGACAAAGAGTTTTAAAAGCAGCAAGAGAAAAGAAAACACATACAAGGGAAATTGTTATAAGGTTATCAGTGGATTTTTCAGAAGAAACCCTGAAGGTCAGAAAGGAGGGACATGATATATTTAAAGTGCTGAAAGGAAAAACTCTGCAGCCAGGAATACTCTATCCAGGAAGGCTATCATTCAAAATAGGTGAGATAGAGTTTCCAGGCCAACAAAAGTTTAAAGGAATTTATCACCACTAAACCAGCCTTACAAGATGTATTAAAGGGGACTCTGAGCAGAAAGGAAAGACCATAAGCAGGAGTAAGAAGAGTAGGAAGCAAAAACGCAGTAAATTATCTGGTTTTGGTATCAGGGTAATGCTGGCAAGGAATTCAGGCAAGGAATTCACAAAATATAAGGACACAAAATATGAAACCATACACCTAAAACATGGGTGGGGGTGGAAGAAGAATAAAAATTTAGTGCTTTTAGAATGAGTTAAAACTTAAGCAACCATCAACTTAATACAGAATGCTATATACATAAGATGTTATATATAAACCTAATGGTAACCAAGGATCAAACCTGGTAATAGATATACAAAAAATAAAGAGAAAGGAATCCAAGAATATCATTAAAGAAAGGCAGCAGACCCAAGAGAGGAGAGAGCAAAAGAAGAAAGAAACAGAGAAGACCTGCAATAACAAACATAGAACAAGTAACAAAATGGCAATAGATACCTATCAATAATTACTTTGAATGTAAATGGACTAAATGCTCAAATCAAAAGACACTGCGTGACGGAATAGACAAAAACCCGAGACCCATCTGTACGCTGTCTACAAGAGATTCATTTCAGCCAAAAGACACATGCAGATTGAAAGTGAAGGGATGGAGAAGCATTTATGCAAAAGGAAGAGAAAAGAAAACCAAGGTAGCAATACTTCTATCAGACAAAATTGACTTTAAAACGAATACTAACAAAAGACAAAGAAGGACACTACAGAGGGAACAATCTAACAAGAAGAAAACTATAAATATTTATGCAGCCAATATGGGAGAACATAAATACATAAAAGAGCTAATAACAACCATAATGGAGAAAATCAATAGTACAATAGTAAGGAACTTTTTTTTTCTACCACTTTTTTTATTATTATGTTATGTTAATAACGATACATCAATAGTTTTTGATGCAGTGTTCCATGATTCACTGTTTGCGTATAACACCCAGTGCTCCATGCAGAACGTGCCCTCTTTAATACCCATCACCAGGCTAACCCAACCCGCCACACCCCTCCCATCTAGAACCCTCAGTTTGTTTTTCAGAGTCCATTGACTCTCATGGTTCACCTCCCCCTCCGATTTCCCCTCCTTCATTTGTCCCCTCCTGCTATCTCTTTTTTGGTTTTTACCATATAATGTATTATTTGTTTCAGAGATACGGATCTGTGATTCAAGTCTTGCACAATTCACAGCACTCACCATAGCACATACCCTCCCCAATGTCTATCACCCAGCCACCCCGTCCCTCCCACCCCCCCACCACTCCAGCAACCCTCAGTTTGTTTCCTGAGATTAAGAATTCCTCATATCACTGAGGTCATATGATACATGTCTTTCTCTGATTGACTTATTTCACTCAGCATAACACCCTCCAGTTCCATCCACGTAGTTCCAAATGGCAAAATTTCATTTCTTTTGATGGTTGCATACTATTCCATTGTAGATATATACCACATCTTCTTTATCCATTCATCTGTCGATGGACATCCTGGCTCTTTCCAGAGTTTGGCTATTGTGGACATTGCTGCTATAAACATCGGGGTGCACGTACCCCTTCGGATCCCTGCATTTGTATCTTTGGGGTAAAACCCAGTAGTGCAACTGCTGGATCGTATGGTAGCTCTATTTTCAACTTTTTGAAGAACCTCCATACTGTTTTCCAGAGTGGCTGCACCACCTTGCATTCCCACCAACAGTGTAGGAGGATTCCCCTTTGTCCGCATCCCCGCCAACATCTGTCGTTTCCTGACTTGCTAATTTTAGCCATTCTGACTGGTGTGAGGTGACATCTCATTGAGATTTTGATTTGGATTTCCCTGATGCCAAACGATGTTGAGCACTTTTTCATGTGTCTATTGGCCATTTGGATGTCTTTGGAAAAAGGTCTGTTCATGTCTTCTGCCCATTTCCTGATTGGATCATTTGTTCTTTGGGTGTTGAGTTTAAGAAGTTCTTTATAGATTTTGGATACTAGCCCTTTATCTGATCTGTCATTTGCAAATATCTTCTCGCATTCTGTCGATCATCTTTTGGTTTTGTGGACTGTCTCTTTTGCTGTGCAAAAGCTTTTTATCTTGATGAAGTCCCAAGAGTTCATTTTTGCCCTGGCTTCCCTTGCCTTTGGCGATGTTTCTAGGAAGAAGTTGCTGCGGCTGAGGTCGAAGAGGTTGCTGTCTGAGTTCTCCTTGAGGATTTTGATGGAATCCTGTCTCACATTTAGGTCTTTTAACCATTTGGAGTCTATTATTGTGTGTGGTGTCAGGAAATGGTCCAGTTTCATTCTTCTGCATGTGGCTGTCCAATTTTCCCAACACCATTTGTTGAAGAGACTGTCTTTTTTCCATTGGACATTCTTTCCTGTTTTGTCGAAGATGAGTTGACCATAGAGTTGAGGGTCCAATTCTGGGCTCTCTACCCTGTCCCATTAATCTATGCGTCTGTTTTTGTGACAGGACCATACTATCTTGATGATGACAGCTTTGTAATAGAGCTTGAAATCCGGAATTGTGATGCCGACAGCTTTGCTTTTCTTTTTCTTTTTTTTAAAGATTTTATTTATTTATTTGAGAGAGAGAGAGAATGAGAGAAAGCACGAGAAGGAAGAGGGTCAGAGGGAGAAGCAGACTCCCTGCTGAGCAGGGAGCCCGACACGGGACTCAATCCCGGGACTCCAGGATCATGACCTGAGCCGAAGGCAGTCGCTTAACCAACTGAGCCACCCAGGCGCCCTGCTTTTCTTTTTCAATATTCCTCTGGCTATTTGCGGACTTTTCTGGTTCCATACAAATTTTAGGATTATTTGTTCCATTTCTTTGAAAAGAGTGGATGGTATTTTGATGGGCATTGCATTGAATGTGTAGATTGCTCTAGGTAGCATGGACATCTTCACAATATTTGTTCTTCCAGTTCTTGAGCGTGGAACGTTTTTCCATTTCTTTGTGTCTTCCTCAATTTCTTTCATGAGTATTTTATAATTTTCAAAGTACAGATTCTTTGCCTCTTTGGTTAGATTTATTCCTAGGTATCTTATGGTTTTGGGTGCAATTGTAAATGGGATCGACTCCTTAATTTCTCATTCTTCTGTCCTGCTGTTGGTGTATAGGAATGCCACTGATTTCTGTGCATTGATTTTATATCCTGCTACTTTACTGAATTCCTGTATGAGTTCTAGCAGTTGGGGTGGAGTCTTTTGGGTTTTCCACATAAAATATCACATCATCTGCAAAGAGTGAGAGTTTGACTTCTTCTTTGCTGATTTGGATGCCTTTTATTTCTCTTTCTTGTCTGATTGCTGTGGCTAGGACTTCTAATACTATGTTGAATAGCAGTGGTGATAGTGGACATCCCTGCCGCATTCCTGACCTTAGTGGGGAAGCTCTGTCTTTCCCCATATTCGCTCTGGGTTTTTCATAGATGGCTTTTATGATCTTGAGATATGTACCCTCTATCTCTATACTCTGAAGAGTTTTGATCAAGAAACGATGCTGTACTTTGTCAAATGCTTTTTCTGCATCTATGGAGAGGATCATATGGTTCTTGTTCTTTCTTTCACTAATGTATCACGTTGATTGATTTGCAGATGTTGAACCAACTTGCAGCCCAGGGATAAATCCCACTTGGTCGTTGCGAATAATCCTTTTAATGTACTGTTGGATCCTATTGGCTAGTATTTTGATGAGAATTTTTGCATCCATGTTCATCAAGGATATTGGTCTGTAATTCTCCTTTTTGATGGAGTCTTTGTCTGGTTTGGGGATCAAGGTAATGGTGGCCTCATAAAACGTGTTTGGAAGTTTTCCTCCCATTTCTACATTAGGGAACAGTTTCAGAAGAATAGGTATTAATTCTTCTTGAAATGTGTGGTAGAATTCCCCTGGGAAGCCATCTGGCCCTGGGCTTTTGCTTGTTGGGAGATTTTTGATGACTGCTTCAATTTCCTTAGTGGCTTATAGGTCTGTTCAGGTTTTCTATTTCTTCCTGGTTCAGTTTTGGTAGTTGATACATCTCTAGGAATGCATCCATTTCTTCCAGATGATCTAATTTGCTGGCATATACTTCCTCATAATATGTTCTTATAATTGTTTGTATATCTTTGGTGTTGGTTGTGATCTCTCCTCTTTCATGATTGTGTTGCTTTGGGTCATTTCTCTTTTCTTTTTGATAAGTCTGGCCAGGGGTTTATTAATCTTGTTAATTCTTTCAAAGAACCATCTCCTAGTTTTGTTGATCTGTTCTACTCTTCTTTTGGTTTCTATTTCATTGATTTCTGCTCTGATCTTTATTATTTCTCTTCTCCTGCTGAGTTTAGGCTTTACTTGCTGTTCTTTCTCCAGCTCCTTTAGGTGTAAGGGTTAGGTTGTGTATTTGAGACCTTTCTTGTTCCTTGAGAAAGGCTTGTATTGCTATATACTTTCCTCTCAGGACTGCCTTTGCTGTATCCCAAATTTTTTGAACTCTTGTGTTTTCATTTTCATTGGTTTTCGTGAATTTTTTTAATTCTTCTTTAATTTCCTGGTGGACCCATGCATTCTTTAGTAGGATGCTCTTTAGCCTCCATGTATTTGAGTTCTTTCTGACTTTCTTCTTGTGATTGAGTTCTAGTTTGAAAGCACTGTGGTCTGAAAATATGCAGGGAATGATTCCAATCTTTTGGTACCGGCTGAGACCTGATTTGTGACCTAGGATGTGATCTATTCTGGAGAATGTTCCATGGGCACTAGATGTGTATTCTGTTGTTTTGGGATGGAATGTTCTGAAGAGATCTGTGAAGTCCATTTGGTCAGTGTGTCATTCAAAGTCTTTATTTCCTTGATCTTGTGCTTAGATGATCTGTCCATTTCAGCGAGGGGGGTGTTAAAGTCCCCCACTATTATTTATTGTTGTCAATGTGTTTCTTTGCTTTTGTTATTAATTGCCTTAAATAATTGCCTGCCCTCATGTTAGGGGCATAGATGTGTACAATTGTTAGATATTCTTGTTTGGTAGACCCTTTAAGTATGATATAGTGTCCTTCCTCATCTCTTATAGTCTTTGGTTTAAAATCTAATTTGTTATAAGGATTGCCACCCCAACTTTCTTTTGGTGTCCATTAGCATGGCAAATGGTTTTCCACCTCTTCACCTTCAATCTGGGGGTGTCTTTGGGTCTAAAATGAGTCTCTTGCAGACAGCATATCAGTGGGTCTTGTTTTTTTATCCAATCTGATAGCCTGTGTCTTTTGATTGGGGCATTGAGCCCATTTTCATTCAGGGTAACTATTGAAAGATATGAATTTAGTGCCATTGTATTGCCTGTAAGGTGACTGTTACTGTATATTGTCTGTGTTCCTTTCTGGTCTATGTTGCTTTTAGTCTCTCTCTTTGCTTAGAGGACTCCTTTCAATGTTTCTTGTAGAGCTGGTTTTGTGTTTGCAAATTCTTCTAGTTTTTGTTTGTCCTGGAAGCTTTTGATCTCTCCTTCCATTTTCAATGACTGCCTAGTTCGATATAGTATTCTTGGCTGCCTATTTTTCTCATTTAGTGCTCTGAATATATCACGCCAGTCCTTTCTGGCCTGCCAGGTCTCTGTGGATAGGTCTGTTGCCAATCTAATGTTTCTACCATTGTAGGTTACATTATCTCTTCTCCTGAGCTGCTTTCAGGATTTTCTCTTTGTCTCTGAAACTCGTAAGTTATAATATTAGATGTCGGGGTGTTGACCTATTTTTGATTTTGAGGGGGGTTCTCTGTGCCTCCTGGATATTGATGCCTGTTTCCTTCCCCAAATTAGGGAAGTTCTCTGCTATAATTTGCTCCAATATCCCTTCTGCCCCCCTCTCTTTCTTCTTCTTCTGTGATCCCAATTATTCTAACGTTGTTGCGTCTTATGATATCGCTATCTCTCGAATTCTGCCTTCGTGATCAAGTAGGTGTTTCTCTCTCTTTTTCTCAGCTCCTTGATTTTCCATCACTTGGTCTTCTATATCACTAATTCTCTCTTCTGCCTCATTTATTCTAGCAGTTAGAGCCTCCATTTTTTATTGCACCTCATTAATAGCCTTTTTGATTTCCACTTGGTTAGATTTTAGTTCTTTTATTTTTCCAGAAAGGCTTTCTCTGTTAACTTCCATGTTTTTCTCAAGCCCAGCTAGTATCTTTAAAATCGTCATTCTGAACTCTAGTTCCAACATCTTACTAATGTCCGTATTGATTAGGTCCCTGGCAGTCGGTACTGCCTCTTGTTCTTTTTGTTGAGGTGATTTTTTCCGTCTTGTCATTTTGTCCAGAGGAGAATAGATGAATGAGAGAACAAAATGCTAACAGGGTAAAATGTCTCCAGAAAATATACACTAAACAAATCAGAAAAGACCTGAAACTGGGGGGGGGGGGGGGGGGGGGGAAGAGAGAAAAAAGAAAGAATAAGATAAAAACAAAAAAAAACAGAATATGATCAAATATGATCAGGCTGGTGCATAGATCACTGCCACACTAGATTTTGGGTGTATTTTGGTCTGTTAGAAGAAAGTGCCTCCCAAAATTTTAAAGAAAAATATAGTAAGGAACTTTAACAACACACTTACATCAATAGATAGATCATCCAAAAAAAAAAGTCAACAAAGAAAGAGTGGATATGAATGACACTTTAGACCAGATGGATCTAAAGATATATTCAGAATACTCCATCCTAAAACAGCTGATTATACATTCTTTCAAGTGCACATACATTCTCCAGGATAGATCATATGTTAGGCCGCAAAACCAGTTTCAACAGATTCAAGAAGATCCAAGTTATACCATGTAACTTTTCTGACCACATGCTATGAAACTAGAAATTATATACAAGAAAAAATCTGGAAGGAACACAAATACATGGAACTAACATGTGAGTAAACAATGAATGGATCAAAGAAGAAATAAAAAAAAATACATGGGGGAAAATGGAAATGAAAACACAACGGTCCAAAATCTTTGGGATGCAGCAAAAGCTTTTCTAAGATGGAAGTTAATAGTAATACAAGCATACCTCAACAACGAAGAATAATCTCAGGCAAAAAACTTAACCTTACACTTAAAGCAAAATTAAGATAATCTAAAAGAAGAAAGAAGGAGAAAGGAAATAATAAAGATTGGAGCAGAAATAAATGAAAATGAAACAAAAAAAAAACCCAAAACAGATCAATAAAACAGGGACCTTGTTCTTTGAAAAGATCAACAAAATTGATAAACCTTTATCCAGATTCATCGAGAGAGAGAGAGAGGACTCAAACTCAGAAATGAAAGAGGAGAAACACCACAAAAATACAAAGGAGTATAAAAGAAAAATTATATCCCAACAAACTGAACAACCTAGAAAAAACGGATAATTTCCTAGAAACATGTAACCTCCCAAAACTGAATCAGGAAGAAATAGATAATTTAAACAGACCAATTATCAGAAATGAAATTGTTCAGTAATCAAAAAAACTCCCAATAAACAAAAGTCCAGGACCAGATGGCTTCACAGGGGAATTCTACCAAACATTTAAAGAGTTCGTATCTATTATTCTCAAACTATTCAAGAAAACAGAAAAGGAAGGAAAGCTTCCTAATTCACTCTATGAGACCAGCATTACCCTGATATCAAAACCTGATAAATACACCACTAAAAAAGAGAACTACAGGCCGGTATCCCTGATGAATACAGATACACAAGTCCTCAATAAAATACGAGCAAACTGAATCCAACAACACATTAAAATAATCATTCACCATGAACAAGTGAAATTTATTCAAGGTGATTCAATATTCACAAATCAATCAATGTGATACATCACATCAACAAGAGAAAAAATAAAAACCATATGATCATTTCAATAAATGCAGAAAAAGTATGTGACAAAGTACATACTTTTTTTTTGATGAACATCTATTCATCAAAAAAAAAAAAAAAAAGCCCACAACAAAGTAGGTGTAAAGGGAACACACCTCAACATAATAAAGGCCATATATGAAAAAACCACAGCTAACATACTTAATGGAGAAAAACTGAAAGCTTTCCAGCTAAGATCAGGAACAAGACAAGGATGTCCACTCTCACTACTTTTATTCAAGATAGTACTGCAAATCCTAGCCACAGCAATTAGACAAAAACGGGAAAAAAATCCAAATCAGTAAGAATGAAGTAAAACTCACTATTTATGGATGACATATTATATATATAAAAAACCCTAAAGAGGCCATTAAAAAAAAAAAAACTACTAGCACTGATAAATGAATTCAATAAGGTTGCAGGATACAAGATCACTATACAGAAAATTCCACTGCATTTCTATACACTAATAATGAAGCAGCAGAAAGAGAAATTAAGAAAGCAATGCCAGGGTGTCTGGGTGGCACAACTGGTTGGGCATTCAACTCTTGGATTCAGCTCAGGTCGCGATCTCAGGGTCATGAGATCGAGCCCCACATGGGGCTCCACACTCAGCATGGTGTCTGCTTGAAATTCTCTCTCCTTCTCCCTTTGCCCTTCCCACTTGAGCACTCTCTCTCTCCCTCTCTCCAAAATAAATCTTAAAAAAAAATGAAAATAATCCTATTTACAACTGCACCAAAAATAATAAAATACCTAGGAATAAACTTAACCAAGGAGGTGAAAGACCTGTACTCTGAAAACTACAAAACACTGATGAATGAAATTGAAGATAATACAAATGGAAAGATATTACACGCTCGTGTTTTGGGAGAACAAATTTTGTTAAAATGTGGATATTATGCAAAGCAATCTTCACACAATACAGTTCTTATCAAGATACCAACAGCATTTTTCACAGAACAAACAATCCTAAAATTTGTATAGAACCACAAAAGACCCTAAGGAGCCAAACTAACCTTGAAAAAGAACATACTGAAGGTATCACAATTCCAGATTTCAAGGTATACTACAAAGCTGTAGTAATCAAAATAGTTGGTACTCACACATAAAACAAACAGATCAATGGAGCAGAAAAGAAAACCTAGAAATAAACCCATGATTATATAGTCAACTGATCTTCAACAAAGGAGGAAAGAATATGCAATAGGAAACAGTCTCTTCAACAAATGGTGCTGGGGAAACTGGACAGCCACATGCAAAAGACTGAAACTGGTCCACTTTCTTACACCATACACAAAAATAAACTCAAAGTGGATTAAACACCAAAATGTGAAACAAAAATCCCACGAGACAGCCCAGGCAATAATTCTCTGAAATTGGCCATAGCAACATTTTTCTATGTAGGTCTCCTGAAGCAAGGGAAACAAAAGCAAAAATAAACTATTGTTGTTACTACATCAAATAAAAGGTTTCTGCACAGCAAAGGAAAAAATCAACAAAATTAAAAGACAATCTACTGAATGGAAAAAGATATTTGCACATGACGTATCTGATAAAGCATTAGTATCCAAAATATATAAAGAACTGATAAAACTCAACACCAAAAGAAAAGGAAATAATCCAACTTGAAAACAGGCACAAGGCATGAACAGACATTTCTCTAAAGAAGACATCCAGATGGCCAATAGACATATGAAAAAATGTTCAACATCACTTATCTTCAGGGAAATGCAAATCATTACCACATGAGATATCACCTCACATCTGTCAGAATGGCTAAAATAAAAAACACAAGAAATAGCAAATGACCATAACTGTTGGTCAGGATGTGGAGAAAAAGGAACCCTCATGTACTGTTGGTAGGAATGCAAACTGGTGCAGCCACTCTGGAAAACAGTTTGGAGGTTTCTCAAAAGATTAAAAATAGAATTACCATATAGTACAGTTAATTCCACTACTGGGTATTTATCCAAAGAATACAAAAACACTAATTCAAAAAGATAAATATGCACCTCTATGTTTATTGCACTGTTATTTACAATAGCCAAACTGGGAAAGCAATCCAAGTGTCCATTAAAGATGAATGGATAAAGATGTGGGATGTGTGTGTTTCTGTCTGTGTGTGTGTATATACACACACACAATAAAATATTACTCAGCCATGAAAAAAGAATGACACTTGGCATTTGCAACAAGATGGATGGATCTAGAAAGTATAATATTAAGTGAAATAAGTCATTCAGAGAGAGACAAATACCATATGATTTCACTCATGTGGGATTTAAGAGATTAAAAAAAAAAAAAACATAAGCAGAGAAGAAGACACCAAAAAACCACACTCTTAAATAGAGAATTGATGGTTACCAGAGGGGAGGTGGGTGGGGGAATGAGTAAAATAAGTGAAGGCGATTAAGTGTACATTTATCATGATGAGCACTAAGTAAAGTACAGAATTGCTGAATCACTATATTGTACACCTGAAATTAATATAACAGTGTATGTTAATTATAGTGGAATTAATCTTTTAAAAAAGGTACCCATATGGGAAAGGAAAAGAAGAAATGGAACAATTTCTATTCACAAATAACATGATATATATATAGAAAATCATTAAGTACTCCACTAAAAGCTATTAGAACTAATAAAAGAGTTCAGCAAGATTGGAGGATATAAGATCAATTTGCAAAAATTAATGGTATTTCTATAGTAGAAATGAACAAATCAAAAATAAAATTAAGAAACAATATATACTTACAATATTTATAATCACATGAAAAATAAAATACCTAGGAATGAATTTTCAAAGGAAAAACAAAACTTATACCCTGAACACTACATTGTTAGAAGAAATTAAGGATTTAAGTAAATGGAAAGACACTGTGTTCATGGATCAGAAAACAAAATATTGTCAAATGACAGTACTCCCAAATTATATGAAGATTCAATGCAATCCCTATTAAAATCCCATCTGACTTCTTTATAGAAACTGAAAAACTAATTCTAACATATGGAAACTGAAGAGGCCCAGCATACCCAACAAGATCTTGAAAAAGAATAAACTGGAAGACACACTCCTAATTTCAAAACTTACTTCATAAAACAGCAGTCATCAAGAAAGTGTGGTGCTGGTATAAGCACAGACACAGAGGTCAGTTAAGCAGAATTAAGAGTCCCCAAAATAAACCCATATATCTATGGTCAATTTATTTTTGACAAGGGTGCGAAGACCACTTAAGGGAGAAAGAATAGTTTTTTCCACAAATGGTGCTAGGTCAACTGTAAGTTTACATAAATAAGAATGAAGTTAGGGGCACCTGGGTGGCTCAGTCGGTTAAGCGGCTGCCTTTGGCTCAGGTCATGATCCTGGGGTCCTGGGACCGAGCCCCGCGTCCGGCTCCCTGCTCAGCAGAGAGCCTGCTTCTCCCCCTCCCTCTGCCTGCCACTCTGCCTACTTGTGCTCTCTGTCAAATAAATAAATAAAATCTTAAAAAAAAAAAAAAAA
>NW_027397063.1:147992283-148022634 GCF_003265705.2 Callorhinus ursinus
AGAAGAGGTGGTATATATATATATATATATATATATATATATATATATATATATATAATGAATTATTACTCAGCCATCAAAAAGAATGAAATCTTGCCATCTGCAACAACATGGATGGAATTAGAGGGTATTATGCTAAGCGAAATAAGTCAGAGAAAGACAAATACCATATGATTTCACTCATATGTGGAATTTAAGAAACAAAACAGATGAATATAGGGGAAGGGAAGGAAAAATAAATAAGACGAAAGCAGAGAGGGAGACAAACCATAAGAGACTCTTAACTCTAGGAAACAAACTGAGGGTTGCTGGAGGGGAGGTGGGCGGGGGGAAGGAGTAAATGGGTGATGGGAGTTAAGGAAGGCACTTGATATAATGAGCACTGGGTGTTATATGTGACTGATGAGTCACTAAATTCTACCTCTGAAAATAATAATACACTATATGTTAATTAAATTGATTTTGAGTAAATTAACTGCAGACCTAAAGGTACTAGCTAAAACTACAAAACTGTTATTAGAAAACATAAGTATAAAACTTCGTGACACTGGATTAGGTAATGCATTCTACCAAATACTATCAAAAGCACATGCAAATAAAATTAAAAATAGAGAAATTGCACTTCATCAAAATTTAAATCTATTGTGCTTCAAAGGACATATGAGGAAAGTGAAAAGACAAGCCACAGACTAGGAAAAAATATTTGAAAATCACATATCTTATAAGGGATTTGTATCTAAATACATAAAGAACCCTTACAATTCAATAATAAAAAGACAAATACAGTTAAAATTGGACAAAGCATCTGAATAGATATTTCTCCAAAGAAAATACAAAAATGACTGAAACACACACAGGATACTCAACATTAGTCATCAGGAAAAGGCAGATCAACACCACCCTTCACACCCACTAGGATGGCCAGAGTCAAATGTCTGAAAATAACATGTGTTGATAAGACTGGGGAGATAATAGAACACTCACATGCTGCCACATTGGAAAACAGCCTGGCAATTCTTCAGTAAGTTAAACATGCTTTACTACTTGCAACTGCATATATCCGTGGAAATACAAATATATACATATATAGGTATATATATACATATATACATACACACACACACATCTCCAAGATAAATGAAAAGACAAGTCCACAAAACACTTGTACATAAATGTTCATAGCAGCATTATTCATAACATTCAAAAGGAAAAAAACCTGAATATTCATCAAGAATTTCAAATTTAGGGGCGCCTGGGTGGCTCAGTCGTTAAGCGTCTGCCTTTGGCTCAGGTCATGATCCCGGGGTCCTGGGATTGAGCCCCGCATCGGGCTCCCTGCTCTGTGGGAAGCCTACTTCTCCCTCTCTCACTCCCCCTGCTTGTGTTCCCTCTCGCGCTGTGTCTCTCTCTGTCAAATAAATAAAATCTTTAAAAAAAAAAAGAATTTCAATTTTAATATACAGCTCTTCATATATTGGTATCCTCTAAAAGTTAAAAAAAAGTGTACTATAGCTTTACCTCCTTTTTGGTACACATTCTTCACAATCCAGGAATAAAGGGAAACTCCCCCATCAGATATGGAGAAAAAACAAGAGAAATTTATAGCAAATGTGACATCAAATGGTAAAGACATTAATAGCCTTGCAATTAAAAACAGGAACAATCATACAATATATAATACTAGCCAATGCGATTAGACAAAGAAAAAAGAAAGAAGAAAGAAAGAAAGAAAGAAAGAAAGAAAGAAAGAAAGAAAGAAGGAAAGAAAAAGGAAGGAAGGAAGAAAGAAAAAGAAAATACACAAAAAACTGTTAGAAAAGGAGGATCAAACATGGGGTGCCTGGCTGGCTCCATTGGTAGAGCATGAGACCCTTGACCTCGAGGTTGTGAGTTCGAGCCCCATGTTGGGTGCAGAGATTACTTAAAAATTTTTAAAAACTGTTTTAAAAAGCTAATATTACCTAGAATGATAAACATCCATCTAAAAAAATCCAAGAGAATCAACTGAAAAACTGTCAGAACTAATATAAGAGATAATTAAGGGAGCTAAATATCAATCAATGTATAACAGTACTTCTCTAATATACCAGCAACAACCATTTAGAAACAGAACACAACAGCAACAAGAACAAAAACACAAAATACCCAGAAATAAAGCTCATTAAAAATGTATACAACCTTAATGGGGAAATAGTAAACTGAAAAAAGATAAAACAGACCTGAAAAAGTCTTAAGTAGAGGAAATCTAATATTTCCAAGATGTCAATTCTTCTTAAATTAAGATAAAAAGTCTATAAAATCACAACAAAACCCAATATAGCCCTTTTCCATAGTTGATAAACATATTCTACAATTCACACAAATTAGTAAAGGCCAACAATAGTAAAGACAACTTTTTTTTTTTAAGATTTTATTTATTTATTTGACAGAGAGAAGTAACACAAGCAGGGGGAGTGGGAGAGGGAGAAGCAGGCTTCCCGTTGAGCAGGGAGCCTGATGTGGGGCTCAATCCCAGGACCCCGGGATCATGACCTGAGCCGAAGGCAGATGCTTAACGACTGAGCCACCCAGGTGCCCCTGAAGACAACTTTTTAAAGGTGGGAAGATTTGTTCTACTACACAATACAGCTTATTATAAAAATATAGTAATTAAAAGTGAGTACTACTGAAGGAATATACAAACTACAGACAAAAGGAACAGTACAGAATCCAAAGATCTGGCATATGACAGAGGTAGCATTATATGACAGTAGGAAGGACAGATAATTCAATGACCTGCATTGGGACAACTGGCGAGGCAAATAAATAAGATTACACACAAAACGAATTCCTAAGACTTAACTTCAAAAACGAAAGAGAGAGCCAGAACCTTGGGGCAAGCAAGGATTTCTAAAGAACATAAAAGGAAAAGTGATATATGATGACAGTATTTGAAAATCTCTTGACCAGAAAAAAGAACACAAACACACACCAGTGACAGAAATGTAAATTTATACAACCACAAGGAAAGGTAGTTGAAAGTCTATAGCAAAACTAAAAGTCACATTACTTAGGCTCCAGAAATTTCACTTCCAGGAATCTCCCTGGAAAAACACTTGAGAGAGGTATACAGACATTTACATAGGTGTTCACTAGAGTACTCTTTGTAATAACACAATATTGGAAATAAATGACTTGTTCATCAATAGAGCTAAATAAAAGTGTAGCACTTCCTAGGATGAAATACCTAGCACAACGGTTTAAAAGATTGTACTAGACCCTTAAGCATTAACATTATTGTTTCACTGTTGGCTGGCTGCTCAGGCTGTGCAGCCAAGGTTAAAAAGCAGGTAAATGCTACTCACAGAAGAGACCGGAGCATGATTCTAAGTTGCTGAGACCCAACAACATATATAATAGGCTTAAGCAGTACAGTATTTACTTATAGCAAGAGAAAAGAGAAAGAGTGCACGAGATTCAACCTCATGTAATCCACTGGGTCCCCCATGAACAGCAGATCCACTTCACAGGCAATGTGGTACAGATGGTGTGGAGACAAGCACTACACTTCATGCTGCAGTATGACCCTCAACCCCTTGCCCATGAGGTCTGAAATACAGAAAGCAGGGATGGGCCTACGGGTCACATGCATTAAGGCAGAACAAAGGGGTATGAATTGAGCAATGAACAGAGAAAGACAGTGTCTGACAAGGCAACAAGCTCAGAGTGCTCTTTATCTCTTTGCAAAGAAATGTTCCCAGCTCAAGGCCACTCTTATGCTGGTATGCAAGAGAGGAGAAGGGACCACGGTTCCCATCAATGACAAAAACATACGTTAAGATTAAAAACAAAATCCTAGATATAATTGTATAAAAAACTTAAAATCATATTTATGTGTATGTAAGTGTACATACGCGTGAAATACATAAGTACTCAAAGGAATTTAAAATGGCTTGGAACGATTCATAACAACTCTTACTGAATATAGGAGTGGAGAATTTGAGAACAGTAGTTAAAGGAGCCTTTAGTTTATTTGTAGTGATTTGCTCTTTTTTGTGTGTGTGATTTGATTTTTTTTAATGCAACATTTGCGTACAGGTCTCTTTTCTTTAAGAGTGCATGTAGAGGATGAGAGATGATGGACTCTGAAAAACAAACTGAGGGTTCTAGAGGGGAGGAGGGGAGGGGAATGGGTTAGCCTGGTGATGGGTATTAAAGAGGGCACAATCTGCGTGGAGCACTGGGTGTTATGCACAAATAATGAATCATGGAACACTACATCAAAAACTAATGATGTAATATATGGTGATTAACATAACAATAAAAAATTTTAAAAAAGAGTGCATGTACTGGAGGGGAGGAAAATAGCAGAGGAGTAGGGGAACCTAGTTTCATCTGGATCCATGAATTCAGCTAGATAGCTATCAAATCATTCTGAACACCTGTGAATTCAACCTGGGATCTAAGAAAATTGCTGCAACTCTACAAATAGAAAAGTGACACTTTTTGCAAGGTAGGAGGGGCGGAGAAGTGAATCTGAGGCAATTTATTGGAAGATAAACCATGGGAGGAGAGAGCCTCCATAAGCAGCTAAGTGAAAATGATATAGCAGCAGCAGGCAAAATCTGAACTTTTAGAAGTCGGCTCCAGTGAGGGAAGTCCCTGCCTGAAAGGCGCTCAAGTGGTGAAACGGGGTGGAATCCTGGGTGGGACAGTGTGGTCTGAGGATCCCCAGGGTCACAGAATGAATGGAGGTGCCTGAGTGCAGCAGAGCTCCTGCAAATCGGAGTGGGGAAGCCGGCTGCAATCAGCGAGCCCAGGATTGGGCTCTCAGCTGGGTTTGCCATAAACCACGAAGTGGGGCAGGATTGGTGGACCACTCTCTCAACAGGGGCCCATCAAACCGCAGAACAAGGGCAAAACCCTCCCCCTTCCCTGGGGAGTGTGGAGTGGGTGCATGCACCGGCAGCGACCAATCCCCGAGCAGTGGCAGAATCCCAGCAAGACTCACCCTTCCCCAGGAGGAGCAGCACGGATGTGAAAGGTAGGAATCTATAGGGCTTGGAAATCTGAAACAGTGCAGTGTGTCTGAGATAAAAAAACACTTGGTCACAGGCTGGGTGAACACAGAGTGAGGCTGAAACTGGAAAGACAAAATGACTGTTTTTCCCTGAAAGTGCACTGAATGTGGGGGTCCTTATCTTTCAGCTCTCCAGCTGGAGATCAGAGTACCGCCATTTTTTTTTTTTTTTAGATTTTATTTATTTATTTGAGAGGGAGAGAATGAGAGATAGAGAGCATCAGAGGGAAGAGGGTCAGAGGGAGAAGCAGACTCCCCGCCGAGCAGGGAGCCGGATGCGGGACTCGATCCAGGGAGTCCAGGATCATGACCTGAGCCGAAGGCAGTCGCGTAACCAACTGAGCCACCCAGGCGCCCCAGAGTACCGCCATTTTTATTTTCAGCCTCTAACAATGCTCACAAATGATGCTCACCTGCCCCTGAAACCACCCTCCATCTGCCACCATCACTAAGTACATTTAAAGAAATCACTACCTTCACCCAGAAGCCTTCCCTTCTTCGTTATAAACCAGTACCTATTCAACATCTTCCAGTCTCAGCCAAAGCTATCAGGACAGACAAAAAATAATGACTAAACACAGACGGAAAGAGGCTCACACCAGAAAGCACGCTGCCATACCACTAACAGAAAGAAACTACACTCTTGCTCTCAGGGCATGAAAAGTCTGATAAAGGACTACATTAAGGATCATGCACGCTGAGGAGTCTGCTAAAGTTCTGGCAGAGAAATGAAGCCTTGCTGTGAAAACTAGGGGAGAAAAAGAAGAGTAAGTATTTGAGAAAACAAAAGCAAAGGAAAAGGAGGGAAGTGATAAAGTAAGTGGCTGAAGGCCCACAGACAGACTTGAAGACCAGCAACAACAAAAGAAGGCTGAGAGGAAACGGTGCTTCAGGAGCAAGAGGGGCAGGCTCCAGCCTTGCTGAGCCCCAGCAGCACAAACAGGTAGCAGAAACAACTGCTCAGAAGGAAGCTGAAAGTCAAGAGAAAGAGGGACAGAGCCTTTCCCCGACAAACTTGTAGGACAGACTGGAGAAGAGAAAGAAACTGAAGTATGAAAGAACGGGAAAGCTGCTCAGGTGACCAGAAACCTGGCAGTGGGGCTAAAGAGAATGAACTTGAGGCCAGAGACAAATATTTTGAAGAAATGCATCCACCAGGAAATGTAAGTGGCAAGACCTATCTCAGGAAATGGAGACCCACAGGGCAATTAGCACCAAAAATAAGCCTCCAAGCAGACGTGTTCTGAAGCAGCTGTTACAGAAATGTCTGAAGAGATCAGTGAAGTGTCTGGACAGAGGTGATGAGAAAACTGACAGGAAACTGAGGGCGAAAGCCAGGAATCTGGCAAAGGATTCCAGGCCTTCAACCAAAGAAGGGGTTAGTCCAGCTTCTGCAACCATGAACCCAGAGAAGACCCCCAGGGCCTATTGGATTCTGGATGAAAGATCCAGAGCACAGTAAGGACATGGGGGCCAGTGAGCTGAACCTGCACAGTTAAATTCAGGTATCCTAATGCCTCAGGGCTTCTCCATGTCCCAACTAGCTTTTGAGAACAGAAGAAAAACTTCACTCATCCCAGGCCTAGGAGGAAACCTGAGCTGATCAGGCCTCTTGTCCCAGAGCTTCATACCTTAGCCCCAGTCTCAATCCCACAATGAAAATGGCTTTGTAAAGAACAGGGAAAATCCCAAGCAATTATCTGGCCATTTCTCAGGGACATTCCCATCTTTCTTTCTTTCCTTCCTTCCTTCCTTCCTTCCCTTCCATCCTTCCCTCCCCCCTCCCTCTCTTTCTTTATTTTTCTTTTGTCATTTTGCTTCTTCAACTCATACACAATGTGATTTTATTTTCTTTTAAAATCCTCATTAAGCAGTCTCTTACTCTTGTGTTTTTCCTACCACTGGAAGGGCACATATGTTTTATTTCATACGCTGGTAAGGAAACAAGAAAGACTGCTTCCAGTACGTAATTGGAATGTTACGTTATACTTAAATGTACCAATTAAGAAATGAGCTCAAACCTAGCACCCCAAACTTGGTTTCTCCATACCATTCTCCAATAAACAGAACTAGGGCTCTTTGGAGAAGTGGTGGTCTCCAGGGCTGGGGAAGGGAAGATACAACATGAGTATTCTGTGGTGCCAGAAAGTCAGGGAAAGACAACAAAAAGGATGTGGGCACTTCAAGGGGCAACAGGAGTCAACTATAAAGAGCTCCCAACGGCCAAGGCTAGAATAATTTAAGCAACAAAATAAGTAATATCAGCACTGCATCATAGCTCAAATACATACCCAACATCACACACTGATATAACTAACTGAAGAAATAAAACAAAGGGAAACAAGACACAACTCTTCCTCAGAAAGTATTCCAATTAATAACTGCAGAGGGAATAACAGAAATGAAAGTCACCATTAGACCATTACACTATAAGATCCACCAGGAAGTATTAAAGAGGGCACGTTCTACATGGAGCACTGGGTGTTATATGCAAATAATGAGTCATAATGTATGGTGATTAACATAACATAATGATAATAATAATTATAATAAAAAGATCCACCAGGAAGGTTAATTAGTGGGTGAAAGTTAAGGAGAAACAGGATATTGTTATGCAAGGTCTCAAAGTATCTTCCCCCAAATAATCACTAGTTACAAACAGACAGATAGTATCTTTACAGTGGTGACACGTGGCAGATACCACTAGATCAAAATTAGTATCAACAGTAATAAGACGTATCAACACCATCCTCAATCGAAGCAGGAGAAAACATCCGACAAAACCAAAGTGAGAGGCATTAAAAATACCAGCACAACATACTTCAAAAGCGTCAAGGTCACGAAAAACAAGGAAAGATGTAGAGACTGTCCCATACTAAAAGGAAAACAAGGAGACGTGACAACTAAATGGAATGAGGGATTCTAGACTGGATCCTGGAACAGAAAAAGGTCACTAGTGAGAAACTGATGGACTCTAATTAAAGTCAGTTTAATTACTAGTACTGTGCCACTGTAAATTTCTTAAGTTTGATGACTGTACTGTGGTTATGCAAGATGTTAACTTTAGGTAAACTGAGCAGACTATAAGGGAACTCTGTACAATTTCTGCAACCCCTTGTATGTCTACAATTCCCCCCCCAAAAAAGGTTTTTTGAATTGAGAAAGCGTGTTATCGTTTTTTTCTGATTTATTTTTTTAGCTTAAAAATTAACTTGGCAATCAAAGATACCATATACCGTCATTCTTATCTCCAATTTAGAGTCATTCTTTTATTAACTTAACAGTATCTATTGAGCACCTACTGTGCCCCAGGCACTAAGGTCTCTGTAGTGAATGAGACTGACTAAATAAATAAATAAATAAATAGAAATACTGCCTTGCAGAGCTCATAGGAAGACAGACAACGAAGTAAAGAAAACACAGGTATGTTAGACAGTGTCCAGAGCGATGCAGTATAATAAAACAAGGAAGAAGGCTAAAAGCTTTAAGATCAGGGAAGGCAAAGTTTAAGCTCAAAAATTCAATCTTGTACAGCACATGATTCACCTGAGGGAGCTCGTTCAGAGCGTTTCTGATACAAAAATACTGAAGACTGCCAAATAAGATAAGTTACAGTTACCATAGGCTATGTATATTTACTCTGGAGCAACTCTCCAATATCACAGAATGCTTATGCACTAAGACTTCCTGGACACCAGGAGCCACAGAAAACTTAAAGTGGCATAGTTAATATTTTTGATGCTGTTCTCAGTTTCCTTTATAAGTCTATATTGAGGTTTATCTTCAAAACATTCCCATCATTTCGACCTACAGGAAGGATTACGGCTTTTAACCAAAATTTGTCTGCCTTTCTCCAGCATTAACGTGACATGTAAGAGCACCCTCATTCATCAGACTCTCAATACACACACAGATGCACACACGTCCACACAGATGCAAGTTCTCTGAAATTCCTTCATCAAATTAAAACTAAAACCACTCACTGACATTTCCCTGCAAATCATGTACCTAATACTAATGAGTTTTCCCTCTTGAACTACAAACAGTTTGAAACTGATGGTGTTCTTTCCTGGCCATCACTTTTAACCTAGAAGGAGACCATTCTCTGATTTCCGAGGCCTATGCAAGTCTGAGACAGCACAGTGGGTTTAAGTTAGAGCTGTACCTTCTGTTTAAAAACTCCCCTTTATTAAAACAAAATCTGTAAAAAAATATATTACAAAAATAAAAACTCCCTTTTTATATACTTCGCTTTCATTTTGAAAAGACACGATCACTCTAATAAACAAGACTTTGCTATTTTTCTGCACAAACGTCATTTGTTGAGCATTTACAGCTTTACGTAATGTGTACTCTGGAAAATAAACTGAAAACAAAATGTTTTCTTTTCATTTTACCCTCAGAAATATGTCTTAGTGATGCCATGATGCTGGCACCAATTTTGACCACCATGTGAACAAATGCATTCTGCCGGTTGAAAGTATAACTTTCAAGAAGCAAGAGTAGGAATGTACTTAATGCCACCGAATGATGACACCCTTTAAAATGGTTAAAATGGTAAATTTTATTGTATCCTCTGGTAAATACTATGTATATCTTAGCACAGTATTTCTGTATCACCATGATACTAAAAGAAGCTTTTAAAAAGCAATGGTATGATCCTATTTCGTAATAAATAAATACATATATTTATGTATACGAGTTTGCATAATTATGAACAAATTTTAAAGTGTCAGGAAGCATCCAGACGAAACTATTTGCGGATTGCGGTTACTCTTACTTTTCTGGCACTCACCCGCGTCATCTAATCGTCCATGAGTACGCTTTGTTTGCATAATTGGGAGAAAGGATAAAGCGCAGAAGCCATTACTCCCAACTCTCTGCCCCGGGCGGCAAAGCGCTTCCAGATACGCGCCTCACCGAGGCTGGCACCGGATCCCCGGCTAGACCACCCGCCCGGGGCGCAGCCTCCAGGCCGGGCCTCAGCCGGCCCCCCGCCCCCCTTCCTCTCAGCCCGGGAGGGGCCGAACGCCGCCGCCGCCCTCCCGAACCCTGCGCGGGCCAGCGGCCCCCGACGGCCCCGCGCCCCGCCCGGCCGCTCACCGACTCCCCAGGCCCCCGACAGTCGGTCCTCCGGCCACACCACCTGCCCAGAGCCCCCCGCTCCGCGCGGGTCTATCGGTCGGCGCGGGTCGCGCACGCGCGCCGCCGCCCCGGGCCTCGGCGGCCTCTCTAGGAAGCTGGGAGGGCCAACGTCTCGGCTTCTCCCTGGCGCCAGTGCATTGCTGGCGGGCCTGTGAGCGCCTGGCTGGTCCCCACCACCCCCCGCTCCCCGTCGCAACGCCCTGGGCGCCTGCCCTCCACTAGCCAATGCCCTGTCAGGCTCCAGAGCTCTATGGGCCTTGCCCGATTTCATCACATCCCTTCCAACGTGTGTGCCCCCCCCCCCCTCAGGGCTTCCCCCCCCCCCCCCCCGCCCCCAGGGAAAAATAGGATCCAAAACTAGGGGTTAAGATAGGGAGCACTGAGTTCTAGCTAACTGGTTCTGGCCAAAGGGAGAGCTGTTAAGGGGGCCACTCATTACTCCAGGAGGGCCTCTTCCCTCATCACCACCACGTCTAGGGGTACTTGCTGATTTCCAGCCACAGGCACACAAAACTGTACCTTCCCATGGCTTCCGGTTGTTTTCTCCCCGAACAACATTCAACTGAGTACATTTTAAAGATCTTACTGGCTTTTATTCAGCAGTTCACCAATTGGGCAGCATCCAGTCTAGCAGATAGAAAGAATAGAGCTGGAAGAACTAAACAAGGCTAGAGATTTCACAGGCAGAAGGGAACAGGAAAAAAAAATTATATTAGGCAAAAGGGTAGATTGGTTATTTGCAATGTGACTTTCCTTATAGGGGATGCCAGGGTTTTATCAGGCCCATTACCTAACTCACGATAATCAGGAAAATCTTGATTGACTTGTTAAAACAACAGGCCCCAAATGGAGTTGCTTAGGCTAAGAAAAAAACAAAACCAAAAAACCAAACCAAACCAAACCAAACCAAAACAAAACAAAAAACACCCGCAAAAACCTTCAGGAGGGAGCCTATGAGGAAGGAAAAAGGAGACGAATCTTTATTTAGGTTTGCAAACCAGGAAGGGCAACCCAACTCAGTTGGTGTGCCCGTCTGAAGAGGACGAGGGGAGGTGGTATTTTTAAAGCTTAAAACCCCACTCGAGGAAAAAAATCAGTTGGTATGGGTTGCTCAGTGATGGGTTGACATTTTTGGCTCAGTATTGTGAGACAGGGGAACTTTTCAGGTATCTAAACCTCAAGATGCTTATCATGATTCCAAGAAATGTCTGCTCTTCTAAGGACTCCACAAAACAGTGGCTGTTGCAAGATGGAGTCAGAGTTGTCAACCCTTCCCTGGCCCCTTTCTTCTGCCACCTCATGTCACCAAACTGGAACTTAGTTACAGTTTTGGCTAGCCCAGAAATGGAATCTTAAAGCAGTCAATCAGGAATTTCCTGATCAGCATTAGTTACATAATCTGCCTGATAAAAACCCCTGCCACCCCCTATAAAGAAAGTAGCCTTGCAATAACCAATCCACCTTTTTGTTAATGTAACACCCTTGTTTTTGCTCCCTTCTGTCTATAAAAATGTATTGCCTTGTATAACTCTCTGAAGCTTCTTTCTATCTGCTAGACTGCGTGCTGCCTATTTATGTCACTGAGTAAAACCAATAGGATCTTTTAAAACTTGAATTTTGTTCTTTAACAGACTGGTTTCAGATTCTATGTCTGAGAGACCAAAATGTAAGTAAGTCACCAAAACTGTAAGTAAATTAAGTCTCATTTTGATGATGTGGGGCATAGCATAAGCAACTCTGTTTTGGTGTTCTTGTGTTGTCTTTAACAGTCATCCCATTTACATCAGACTCTCAGCCTAATGGAGAGATGTGAACAAAAATTTAAGGCATTAGCATTACTCCCAGCTACTACTCTAGAATCCTCAAAGCTTTTGCTGAATCTCTGTGTGGTAATCATAGACCACGATGTCAGGTTCACATTCTTTAAATTGGTTATTCTTTGTAACTTTTCCGACATTATAATATTAGGGAGATTATTCCCTTAGTGGTTAGTGGATGCAAGCATGCATTCAAAGCTTTTGAGTGAACAGAGTGCACCAGGCGGACTACTATGACTACTCTAGGTAGAATGATTCCCAATGTCTGGAGCGTACTTTGGAGTCGTCATGGTCCTCAAGACCCAAACCAGTCAGGGTCAAATAAATCAGAGAAAGACCCCACCGAAGGAGTCACTTTCTTAAACCAACTGGCTGGGTCAGTGGTCTCACGTAGCTGAGACTCAACTTTCCCTAGAAGCATTCATCCAAGTGCAGCAGGTGGTGTTGGCCACAGCACAAACACCTCCTTGCTCAGCTAAAAGATAATGAAGGACTACCCTAGTATCAGAAATAACTTTCACCAGAGAGTTAAGGGATTTTTGTTGGGCAGTTTTTGCTTTAACAGTAGAGTCTGCAATATCTTCTGAGAGTTAAATAGAGGTTCATGATCATAGCCTCATTTGCAGTTGCTCCCAGCCAGGGGAATGAGGATCTGCCAAACGAAGCAATATAATAATATAAATACAGTTTATAATATAATAATATAAATATAGCTTATAGCTGATTAAATTTAAGTAAATAAATCTTAAAATTTTTAATTAAAAAATAAATTTTGAGGGAGAAAAGATGGCAGAGGAGTAGGGGACACTATTACAACTGGCCCCCAGAATTGAGCTGGATATCTGCCAGACCACTCTGAGCACCCACGAAATCAGCCTGAGATGTAAGAAGATCTGGATCTCTACAAACAGAATATTGCAGGCGGTTGGTTTCGAGGTACAAATTGGGGAGCTGTGATTCCGTGGGCAGATATCAGAGGATAAATGGCAGCGGGAGGGTGCCTGGCCGTGGGGATCCCACACCACCAGTGAACGACAGCATCGGGCGCTGGGGATGGGGCACAGACTCGCAGACTGGTAGCGGCGGGGAAGGGACTTTAGGGCAGCCCCCGGGACGGAAACCTGGAGCGGCGGGGTCGCGCATTCAAACTGGGAGTGGCTGGCGGTTTTAGAAGCACAAAGGGCAGAGACATGCCCCGACCTGGAGACAGGCCTGGGAGCGCTACGGAGGGACGCACAACCCAGGACGCTGCAGTTTATAGCAGCACAGACAGAAAAGGAAATAGTATGGCCTGGAGAGCTCACTGAAGAACAGACTGCAATCTCTCTGCTCTGAGGCAGAGGGTTGGAAATGGTCTCTTCTGCTCTGACTCTAGGAAGGGATGTGGAAAGCCTCTAAGGAAAGCTGCCAGAGAACAAAAGCCCCCAAAATTGGTTCCCACTGAGCCCATCCCCTGCCACAGGGGGGCAGGGCAACTCTGCCCAAACAGAGTTGCCTGAGTAACAGCATGGCAGGCCCCTCCCCCAGAAGACAAGCTGGGAGAACAAGAAGCCAGCAACCCGAAGGTCCCTAGAAAACAGCTGCATCTTGCTTGGGTTCTGGTCAATAATTTGGACTCTATACATTCCCTCAACCACACATCAACAGAATGACTAGGAGGAGGAACCCCCAAAATAGGAAAGACTCAGAGATTATGACTTATGCTGCAGATTTACAAATGGATGCAGATATAACCAAGATGTCGGAGATGGAATTCAGGCCAGCAATTGTGAAGACAATAGCTAGAATGGAGAAATCAATTAATGGCAACATAGAGTCTCTAAGGGCAGAAATGAAAGCTGAATTGGCAGAACTTAAAA
This sequence comes from Callorhinus ursinus, assembly GCF_003265705.2. Lineage (NCBI taxonomy): Eukaryota > Metazoa > Chordata > Mammalia > Carnivora > Otariidae > Callorhinus > Callorhinus ursinus. The sequence goes on from NW_027397063.1 coordinate 148,006,164, forward strand.
ATGCTATCAATGAGATCCAATCTAAACTAGATAATCTAACAGCTAGGATAAGTGAGGCAGAAGAACGAATCAGTGACCCGGAAGACAATTTAATATATAAAAAGGGAAAAGAGAAGGCCAGGAAAAAACAATTCAGAATCCATGAAAATAGAATCAGAGAAATAAGTGACACCATGAAGCGTTCCAATGTCAGAATTACTGGTATCCTGGAGGGAGTGGAGAGAGAGAGAGGACAGGAAGATATATTTCAGCAAATCATAGCTGAGAACTTCCCTAATCTGGGGAATGAAACAAACATTCGCATCCTAGAGGCAGAGAGGACCCCTCCCAAGATCCAGGAAAACAGGCCAACACCCTGGCATGTAATAGTAAAACTTGCAAATCTTAGAACCAAGGAAACCATCTTAAGGGCAGTTAGGGGGAAGAGATTCCTTACATACAGAGGGAGGAACATCAGAATAACGTCAGACCTATCCACAGAGACCTGGCAAACCAGAAAGGCCTGGCAAGACATATTCAGTGTACTAAATGAGAAGAACATGCAGCCAAGAATACTATATCCTGCAAGGCTGTCATTTAGAATGGATGGAGAGATGCAGAGCTTCCACGACCAGCAGAAACTAAAAGAATATGTGACCACTAAGCCAGCCCTGCAAGAAATATTAAGGGGTGTTCTATAAAAAGAGAAAGACACCAAGAGTGATATACAACAGAAATTTACAGGGACAATCTATAAAAACAACGTCTTCATAGGCAATATGATGACAATTAATTCTATCTTTCAATAATCACTTTCAATGTGAATGGCCTAAATGCTCCCATAAAATGGCACAGGGTTGCAGATTGGATAAAAAGACAGGACCCATCCATATGCTGTCTACAAGAGACTCATTTTGAACCTAAAGATACATCCAGACTGAAAGTGAAGGGATGGAGATTCTTCTTCCATGCCAGCGGACCTCAAAAGAAAGCTGGGGTAGCAATTCTTATAGCAGACAAATTAGATTTTAAACTAAAGTCTATAGTTAGAGACACAGAAGGACACTCTATCATTCTTAAAGGGTCTATCCAACAAGAAGATCTAACAATTGTAAATATCTATGCCCCCAAAATGGGAGCAGCCATCTACACAAGCCAACTATTAACCAAAATAAAGAGTCATGTTGATAATACAGTAATTGTAGGAGACCTCAATACTCCACTCTCAGCAATGGACAGATCATCTAAGCAGAAAATCAACAAAGACACAAGAGCTTTGAATGACACACTGGACGAGATGGACCTCATAGATATATACAGAACATTCCATCCTAAAACAGCAGGATACTCATTCTTCTTGAGCATACATGGAACTTTCTCCAGAATAGACCACATACTGGGCCACAAATCAGTTCTCAACCGATACCAAAAGATTGAGATTATTCCATGCATATTCTCAGACCACAATGCTTTAAAACTGGAACTCAATCACAAGAAAAAATTTGGCAGAAATTCAAACACTGGAAGGTAAAGACCATTCTGTTCAAGAATGTTTGGGTCAACCAGGAAATCAAATAAGAACTTAAACAATTCATGGACATCAATGAGAACAAAAACATATCGGTCCAAAACCTATGGGATACTGCAAAGGTGGTCCTAGGGGGAAATACATAGCCATCCAAGCCTCAGTCAAAAAATAGAAAAATCCTGAATTCACAACTAACTCTACACCATAAACAACTAGAGAAAAAGCAACAAACGATGCCTAAGCCACGCATTAGAAGACAAATAATTAAGATTAGAGCAGAGATCAATGAATTAGAAACCAGAAACACAGTAGACCAGATCAACGAAACTAGAAGTTGGTTCTTTGAAAAAATTAATAAGATCGATAAACACTGGCCAGACTTATCCAAAAGAAAGGACCCAAATTAATAAAATATTGAATGAAAGGGGAGAGATCACGACTAACAACAATGAAATAGAAACAATTATTAGAAATTATTAACAACTATATGCCAATAAACTGAGCAATCTGGATGAAATGGAGGCCTTCCTGGAAACCTATAAGTTGCCAAGACTGAAACAGGAAGAAATTGACAACCTGAATAGGTCAATAACCAGTAACGAGATTGAAGCAGTGATCAAAGACCTCCCAAAAAACAAGAGTGCAGGGCCTCATGGATTCCCCAGGGAATTCTACCAAACATTCAAAGAAGAAATAATACCTATTCTCCTGAAGCTGTTTCAAAAAATAGAAACAGAAGGAAAACTTCCAAACTCATTCTATGAGGCCAGCATTACCTTAATCCCCAAACCAGGCAAAGACCCCATCAAAAAGGGGAATTTCAGACAGATATCCCTGATGAATATGGATTCCAAAATCCTCAACAAAATCCTAGCTAATAGGATCCAAAATACATTAAAAGGATCATCCACTGTGACCAAGTGGGATTTATCCCCAGGATGCAGGGGTGGTTCAACATTCACAAATCAATCAATGTGATAGAACACATTAATAAGAGGAGTGAGAAGAACATTTGGTCCTCTCAACTGATGCAGAAAAAGCATTTGACAAAATATGGCATCCTTTCCTGATTAAAACTCTTCAGAGTATAGGGATAGAGGGAACATTCCTCAAATTCATAAAATCCATCTATGAAAAACCCACAGTGAATATCATCCTCAATGGGGAAAAGCTGAGAGCCTTTCCCTTAAGATCAGGAACATGTCAAGGATGCCCACTCTCGCCACTATTGTTCAACATAGTACTGGAAGTCCTAGCAACAGCAATGAGACAACAAAAAGAATAAAAGCTATTCAAATTGGCAAAGAAGAAGCCAAATTCTCTCTCTTTGCAGATGACATTATACTTTATGTGGAAAACCCAAAAGACCCCACCCCAAAATTACTAGACCTCATATAGCAATTCAGTAATGTGGCAGGATACAAAATCAATGCACAAAAATCAGTTGCTTTCTTATACACTAACAATGCAACTGTAGAAAAAGAAATTAGAGAAACGATTCCATTCATAATAGCACCAAAAAACATAAGATACCTCGGAATAAACCGAACCAAAGAGGTAAAGGATCTATACACTAGGAACTACAGAACACTCATGAAAGAAAGTGAAGAAGACACAAAAAGATGGAACAACATTCCATGCTCATGGATCGGAAGAATAAACATTGTTAAAATATCTATGCTACCCAGAGCAATCTATACCTTCAATGCCATCCCGATCAAAATTCCAATGACATTTTTCAAAGTGCTGGAATAAACAATCCTAAAATTTGTATGGAATCAGAAAAGACCCCGAATCGACACGGAAATGTTGAAAAAGAAAAACAAAGCTGACAGCATCACGTTGCCCAATTTGAAGCTATATTACAAAGCTGTGATCACCAAGACAGCATGGCACTGGCACAAAAACAGACACATAGACCAATGGAACAGAAAAGAGAACCCAGATAGGGACCCTCAACTCTATGGTCAAATACTCTTCAACATAGCAGGATTTAAAAACATGCAATGGAAAAAAGACAGTCTTTTCAAAAAATGGTGCTGGGCGAATTGGACCACCACATGCAGAAGAATGAAACTGGACCATTCTCTAACACCATACAAAAAGATAAACTCAAAATGGGTGAAAGACCTCAATGTGAGACAGGAATTCATCAAAATCCTAGAGGAGAACATAGGCAGTAACCTCTTTGACATAGCCCACAGCAACTTCTTTCAAGATACATCTCCAAAAGCTAGTGAAACGAAAGCAAAAATGAGCTTCTGGGACTTCATCAAGATAAAAAGCTTCTGCACAGCAGAGGAAACAGTCAACAAAACAAAGAGGCAACCCACAGAATGGGAGAAGATATTTGCAAATGACACTACAGATAAAGGGCTGGTATCCAAGATCTCTAAAGAACTTCTCAAACTCAACACCCAAGAAACAAATAATCAAGTCAAAAAATGGGCAGAAGACACTTCTCTGAAGAAGACATACAAATGGCTAACAGACACATGAAAAAGTGTTCATCATCATTAGCCATCAGGGAAATTCAAATCAAAACCACATTGAGATACCACCTTACACCAGTCAGAATGGCAAAAATGGACAGGGAAAGAAACAACAAATGTTGGAGAGGTTGTGGAGAAAGGGGAACCCTCTTACACTGTTGGTGGGAATGCAAGTTGGTACAGCCTCTTTGGCAAACAGTATGGAAGTTCTCCAAAAAGTTAAAAATAGAGCTACCCTATGACCCAGCAATTGCACTCCTGGGTATTTACCCCAAAGATACAGATGTAGTGAAAAGGAGGGGCACATGCACCCCAATGTTCATAGCAACAATGTCCACAATAGCCAAACTGTGGAAGGAGCTAAGATGCTCTTCAAGAGAGGAATGGATAAAGAAGGTGTGGTCCATATATACAATGGAATATTACTCGGCCATCAGAAAGGATGAATACCAACCATTTTCATTGACATGGATGGAACTGGAGGAGATTATGCTAAGTGAATTAAGTCAAGCAGAGAAAGTCAATTATCATATGGTTTCCCTTATTTGTGGAACATAAGGAATAGCATGGAGGACATTAGGAGAAAGAAGGGAAAAATGAAGGAGGGGGAAATCGGAGGGAGAGATGAATCATGAGAGACTATGGACTCTGAGAAACAAACAGTGTTTTAGAGGGGAGTGGGGAGGGGGGATTTGTTAGCCCAGTGATGGGTATTAAGGAGGGCATGTACTGCATGGAGCACTGGATGTTAAATGAAAACAATGGTTTGTGGATCACCACATCAAAAACTAATGACATATTGTATGGTGACTAACATAACAACATAAAATTTAAAAAATTAAAAAAACATAAATATTTTTGCTTTTGTTTCCTTTGCCTTTGGAGACATGTCTAGCAAGAAGTTGCTGCAGCCAAAGTCAAAGAGGTTACTTCCTGTGTTCTCCTCTAGGATTTTGATCGATTCCTGTCTCACATTATAGGTCTTTCATCCATTTTGAGTTTATTTTTGTGTATGGTGTAAGAGAGTGGTCAAGTTTCATTCTTCTGTATATAGCTGTCCAATTTTCCCAGCACCATTTTTTTCTAGGTTTTTTTTATTAACATATGATGTATTATTTGTTTCAGGGGTACAGGTCTGTGATTCATCAGTCTTACACAATTCACAGCACTCACCATAGCCCATACCCTCCCCAATGTCCACCACCCAGCCCCCCTACCCCTCCCACCCCGTCTACTCCAGCAACCCTCAGTTTGTTTCCTGAGATTAAGAGTCTCTCACAGTTTTTCTCTCTCTCTGGTTTTGTCTTGTTTCATTTTCCCCTCCCATCCCCTATGATCCTCTGTCTTGTTTCTCAAATTCCTCATATCAGTGAGATCATAAGATAATTGTCTTTCTCTGATTGACTTATTGCGCTTAGCATAATACCTTCTAGTTCCATCTACATTGTTGCAAATGGCAAGATTTCATTTTTTGATGGCTGCATAATATTCCATTGTGTGTGTGTGTGTGTGTGTGTGTGTGTGTGTGTACCACATCTTCTTTACTCATTCGTTTGTTGATGGACATCTAGGCTCTTTCCATAGTTTGGCTATTGTGGACATTGCTTCCAAGCACCATTTATTGAAGAGACTGTCTTTTTTCCATTGGATACTTTTTCCTGATTTGTTGAAGATTAGTTGACCATGTAGTTGAGGGTCCATTTCTGAAGATACTATTCTGCTCCTTTGTTGTATGTGTCTGTTTTTGTGCCAATACCATGCTGTCTTGATGATTACAGCTTTGTAATATAGTTTGAGGTCAGGCAATGTGATGCCCCCAGCTTTGTTTTTCTTTTCCAACATCTCCTTGGCAATTCGGGGTCTTTTCTGGTTCCATACAAATTTTAGGATTATTTGTTTCAGCTCTTTGAAAAATGCCAATGGTATTTTAATAGGTATGGCATTGAAAATATAGATTGTTCTGGGCAGCATAGACATTTTAACAATGTTTATTCTTCCAATCCATGAGCATATAACGTTTTTCCATCTCTTTGTGTCTTCCTCAATTTCTTTCATAAGTGTTCTGTAGTTTCTAGAGTATAGATCCTTTACCTCTTTGGTTAGGTTTATTCCTAAGTACCTTATGGTTTTTGGTGCTATTGTAAATGGAATCGATTCCCTAATTTCTCTTTTGGGACTTCATCAAGAAAAAAAGCTTCTGCACAGCAAAGGAAACAAGCCAACAAAACAAAGAGGCAACCCACAGAATGGGAGAAGATATTTGCAAATGACTTTAGAGATAAAGGGCTGGTATCCAAGGTCTATAAAGAACTTCCCAAACTCAACACTGAAAAAGCAAATAATCAAGCCAAATAATGGGCAGAAGATATGAACAGATTTCTCCAAAAAAAACATACAAATGGCTAACAGACACATGAAAAAATGTTCATCATCATTAGCCATCAGGGAAATTCAAATCAAAACCACATTGAGATACCACCTTACACCACTCAGAATGGAAAAGTTAACAAGGCAGGAAACAACAAATGTTGGAGAGAATGTGGAGAAAAGGGAACCCTCTTACACTGTTGGTGGGAATGCAAGCTGGTACAGCCACTCTGCAAAACAGAATGGAGGTTCCTCAAGATGTTAAATACAGAGCTACCCTATGACCCAGTAATTGCATTATGAGGTATTTACCCTAAAGCTACAGATGTAGTGAAAAGAAGGGACACATGCACCCCAATGTTCATAGCAGCAATGTCCACACTAGGCAAAGTGTGGAAGGAGCTGAGATGCCTTTCAACAGATGAATGGATAAAGAAGATGTGGTCCATATATACAATGGAATATTACTCAGCCATCAGAAAGGATGAATACCCAACATTTTTATTGACATGGATGGAACTGGAGCGGATTACGCTAAGTGAATAAGTCAGGGAGAGAAAGACAATTATCATATGGTTTCACTCATATGCGGAACATAATGATAGTTCGGAGGACATTAGGGGAAGGGAGGGAACGCTGAAGGGGGAAATCAGAGGGGGAGATGAACCATGAGAGACCATGGACTCTGGGAAACAAACTGACGGTTACAGAGGGGAGGAATGTTGGGGGATGGGTAGCCAGATGATGGGTATTAAGGAGGGCATGTGTTATAATGAGTGTTATATGCAAATAATGAATCATAGAACACTACATCAAAAACAAATGATGTACTGTATGATGACTAACATAATAAAATAAATAAATAGTAAATAAATAAAACAATGTTTCATAATTTGATCCAATGGAAATACACAATTTATATACTAAAAAAATTATATAACAGTATAAAAAGGGCACTGATTGCTTTTTGTGTCTGTAAAACATATTTTCTAAATTAAATTTAAAATTTCATGGACTAAATCAATACTTGGGCTCAATTTAGTTATGCCAGTGATCCCACTAAATTTGCTCCTTATATTCTTAGGAAGATAACTAAACATAAAATGGAGGAAAATGGTTATGGCTCACTTTAACACTACTTTGCCTAAATTTTCCTTATTTTACCCAGTCCCTTAAAATATTCCATATTGACTTCTGACACAATATGCTCTGACACAATAAATAATGGATTAAAGTTAAAGTAAATCTTTGATTCCTATAAATTAGCTTGATAAAATGGGACCCAAGAACCCTCAGTTAAAATAGTTAATATGGCCCAATACAAGTTAAAACAGGGCCTTCAAGGATTAAATTTATTATGTAAAACCTATTAATAAAGAGGTGATCAGCCCCACTGCTTTTCTATTTAACAGACCATCTAAGTCTTTTTCTTAAATCTGGAAAAAATAGAGTGCTTCTTGGAGGATTACTCTGTCCCTTCCATCAAGACCTCTATGTCCAACACTCAATATTATTAAAATTACCAATTCTACTCACTCAACAACCACTAAATATTTTGCTCTTACAGATTTGGCTAACATGTTCTGCTCAGTGCCTATTTAGACAGTCTTTCAAATGCAGTTTGCCTCTCCACCTCTGAAAAGATGCAATTCACCTCTTCCAGGCTACCCATGGGGTACCTCAACAATTTTGCCATCACACACAGACTTTATGGACAGGATCTTAACTATATATACCTTTCTTCAGGAACACAGATATGACATTACATTGATAACATTCTCTTCCAAGGAGAATTATTTGACATATTTATTAAGGAGACATAAATCCAACATCTTTTAGTCATTTTGGATTTGGTGGCAATATAATCCTCATTTACAAATTTACTTCCAAATTAAGATCAGCAGGAATTCCTGTTAGTTCCCTCAGAAACTCCTTCACTCTACAGGCTTTGGCAAGAGGCCTCTCTTGGAGTCTGGACCACTTATAACAGCCATTAGTTGCCCCAGGGTTTCTGATGCAAGAAATTGCTCCTCTCAGCCTTATACCAATAAAATAAATGACAGGCTACCTACTGGGTTCTCCAGGATATAGAGCCTCTCATGTTTTTGTTCTCATTGATGTCCATGAATTGTTTAAGTTCTTATTTGATTTCCTGGTTGACCCAAACATTCTTGAACAGAATGGTCTTTACCTTCCAGTATTTGAATTTCTGCCAAATTTTTCTTGTGATTGAGTTCTAGTTTCAAAGCATTGTGGTCTGAGAATATGCAGGGAATAATCTCAGTCTTTTGGTATTGGTTGAGACCTGATTTGTGACCCAGTATGTGGTCTATTCTGGAGAAAGTTCCCTGTGCACTCAAGAAGAATGACTATTCTGTTGTTTTAGGGTGTGCTCTGTATATATCTATGAAGTCCATCTGGTCCAATGTGTCCTTCAAAGCTCTTCTTTCTTTGTTGATCTGCTTAGATGATCTGTCCATTGCTGTGAGTGGAGTGTTGAAGTCTCCTACTATTAATGTATTATTATCAATATGTTTGTTTTGGTTATTAATTGTTTTTTATGTTTGGCTGCTCCCATGTTGGGTGCATAGATATTTACAGTTATTAAATCTTCTTGTTGGATAGACCCTTTAACTATGATATAGTGTCCCTCTACATCTCCTATTACAGTCTTTGGTTTAAAATCTACATTGTCTGATATGATGATTGCTACCCCAGCCTTCTTTTGAGGTCCATTAGCATGGCAAATTGTTCTCCACCCCCTGAATTTCATATCTGGAGGTATCTTTAGGTTCAATATGAGTCCCTTGTAGACAACATATGGATGAGTCCTGCTTTTTTACCCAATCTGAAACTCTGTGTCTTTTGATTGGAGGGTTTAGCCCATTTATATTCAGAGTAAGTATTAAAAGATATGAATTTAGTGTCATTGTATTGCAGGAAAGTCCCTGTTTCTGTAGATTGTCTGTTTCTTTCTGGTCTATGTTACTCTTGGGATCTCTCTTCACTTACAGAATCCCCCTTAATATTTCTTGCAGGGCTGGCTTGGTAGTCACATATTCTTTTATTTTCTGCCTGTCCTAGAAGGTCTTTATCTCTCCTTCCATTCTGAATGACAGCCTTGCTGGATAAAGTATTCTGGGCTGCATGTTCTTCTCATTTAGTACACTGAATATGTCTTGCCAGCCCTTTCTGGCTTGCCAGGTCTCTGTGGATAGGTCTGATGTTATTCTGATGTTCCTTCCTCCATACATAAGGACTCTCCTCTCCCTAGCTACTATCAGGATAGTTTCTTTAGCTGTAACATTTGTAAGCTTCACTATTATATGTCAGGGTGTTGATTGATTTTTATGGATTTTGAGAGGGGTCCTCTCTGCCTCTTGGACTCGAATGCTTGTTTCCTTCCCCAGATTAGGGAAGTTCTCAGGTATGATTTGCTCAAATATACTTTCAAGCCCTCTTTCTCCACCCCTTCGGGGATCCCAGTAATTCTGACATTGGAATGTTTCATGGCATCATTAATCTCTCAGCACTTTTTTCATGGAGAAACTAGCTGCCTAGTAGCTGCCTATCTCTGTTTTCCTCAACTTCCTTCCTTTCCATCAGCTTATCTTGTAGATCACTGATTCTCTCTTCTGCCTTAATTACCCAGTTAGAGTGTCCAGTTTAGACTGCATCTCATTCTTGGCATTTTTTAGTTCAGCCTATTTAGATCTCATTTCTGCTGTTAGAGTTTCTATATTGTCACTAATGCTTTTTTCAAGCCTAGCTATTGACTTCATGATTGCTATCCTGAATTCTATCTCTGACATCTTGCTTATATCCATATCCATTAGTTCTGTGGCAGAGGATATTGTCTCTGGTTCTTTTCTTTATTGAGAGTTCCTCCTCCTAGTCATTCTGTCGAGGGATGGTTGAGTGAGTGAGCAGAATCCAAAATATCAACCATGACCCAAGCAGGATGCACCCTAGCAAAACCGGGAGTGGTCAGAAGCCACCACTGAAAAACAAAGCCAAAATTAAACACAAGAATAAAGTTTAAAAATTTTTTAAAGGGGGGGAGGAGAAGGGGGACTATAATCTCTCAGTGTGGACAAAGCATGGTGTTTCAGTTGTTCCTGAGTGTATTTTGGTCTGTGTGTTAGAGGAAACTACATCCCAAAATTTCAGTGAAACTAGTATATATATATATATATATATTATATATATATATATATATAATATATATGTATATTATATATATAAAGATAAAATTGAATAGAATGAAAAAAGGACTAAAATAAAGCATGTGTCTATAAAAATATAGGTGTGAAAAAATACAAGTTAAAAAGCAATTACGAAATGAAATATAAGCTGATATAATAAACATCTGGTTGAAATGAGAAAAAGGTAAAAAGAAAAAAACAAAGAAAAAGCATAAAAAAAGGGAAAAAAGAAAAGGAGAATTTTATCTGAAAATAAACAAGTCATGAGGCAACATCTGGAGCTCAATATACTATTTTCCCCTGGCGTTGGGATTTTACAGTCTTGTGGGAGCCATACGCTTGTCGTCCACCTGTTCTTTCAGTCTCTGTATGCACCACCAAAAACCACAGCTTCCCCCAGTGTTCACCCACAGCAACTCTCTCAGAGGTCATCCCAGGGGTCTGGGAGTGCCACTGCCCTTTGTGATTCTAAAACCTTGAGTAGCCACGGGCTCGTGTGCAACCCAAGCTCCTGGATCATTTCTGGGTGCCACTCTAATGTCTTTCCAGGCCTCTAACACCCCCTGTGTTTTTGCCTGGGTGGGCGCAGTTTCCAGACTTTTTCAGTCTGCTCAGGATAAGAGCAGTTATTGACAGGCCCAGCTCTCAGTTTATGGCAATCCAAGCTGAGAGTCCCCTCCTGGGCTTGCTGACCCTAACCTGCATCGTGGCTCCAGTCCTCGGGCACTCTACCCATTTAGGCTACCACTTACATTTTGTGGCTCTTCGTATCTGGAGACCACAATGCCCTACCTAGAATTCTGCCTTTTCATTTCCAGAGCCCCTTTCAGAGAGGGATGTCTTTCACTAGAGCAGTTTTCTAAGGGTTCCAAATTGTGCTCCAGGGTTTTATCACTTTCCAGGAGCCAACTTATGGAGACTCCCTCCCCCTTCTATTTATCTTCCGATATCTCCCCGCAGATTCACGATTCTGAACATCCTACCTTGCAAAACCAGTCGTTTTTCTGCTTGTAGAGATCCAGATATATATTCTTACATCTCAGGCTGATTTGGGGATATTCAAAATGGTTTGCTAGATATCCAGCTAAATTCAGGGGACCAGTTGAAATGGAGTCCCCTACTCTTCTGCCATCTTGCCTCTCTCCCTATACTATTTTCACCAGAAGCTGAAGGTCTGCAGCCCTCTATAATCAGTAAACTTGGTGAGAGTGAATTCTTTGTGTTGGTCTTCCGGGGGAGGGGACTATTGCGCTGATTCTCAGGTGAACTTGTCCTAGTGAAAAAGCGCCTGGGCAGAGAGGCGGAGCTTGGTATATGTGGCTCCAGACTCCACTAGGTGGCGTTGTTTTGTTCCCTGAAAGATTTCAGCACTCAAGGGCAGGATGGTTAAGGCTATGCCCCCCTGCTCTCTAGCCTCTGGAGCTGAAAATTCACACCTCCCCACACACACATTTCAGTGAGCCCTCACAGAAAAGCAATCAATCACTCTTGTTTCCCCAGTTTCTGTCAGAACTCTATGTTCACCTGGCCTGTGACCAATCATTTTTATCTCAAGCATGTGACTGAGTTTCAAGACTCCGAGTTTTATGGCTCATTCAGGGCAGACCTGCACTGTTCCTCCTGGGGGAGGGGGGCATCTTGCCATGCTTCAGCCTTTTGCTGGACCCCTGCCAGGAAAAGGCTGCACGACCATGCAGTGGTGTGCAGACTGTAGCAACACAGAGCAGAAAGCCGGCACCTAGACTCGCTGTTGTCAGCCCCCTTCTCCATTCCTAGGCCTGGGAACTCTGCCACACTCAGGCCCCACCCAATCTTCTTGCAACCCTGGGGATCCTGAGCCCACACTGTCTCACCTGGGATTCTGCCATTTCACCACTGGAGTACCTTTAAAGCCAGGCACATCCCTCACTCTAGCGGACTTATAACAGTTCTGATTTTGTGCTCCACTGCTTATAATACGTTGTGGTACCCTCCTTAAGCAGGTTTTCTCCCCTCTGCCTTACCCTCAGCTACATCACATTTGATTCAAGTCTCTATACTTCCTACCTTCCAGTGGTCGCTTTTCTACTGGTAGATTTGCAGCATTTCTTTCTCAGATCTCTAACTGATTTCTAGGGTGTTCAGATTGAGTTGATAACTATCCAATTGTATTCCAGGGACAAGACAAACTTAGGGTCCCCCTACTCCTCCTCCACCATCTTAACTATTCCCCAAATCATAGTATTCTCTTATAATTGTTTGTATTTCTTTGGTATTGATTTTGATCTCTTCTCATTCATCCATGATTTTTATCTATTTTGGTCCTTTCTCTTTTCTTTTTGATAAGTCTGGCTCAGGGTTTATCAATTTTTTTTAAAGATTTTATTTATTTTTCCACACAGAGAGAGAGAGACAGCGAGAGAGGGAACACAAGCAGGGGGAGTGGGAGAGGGAGAAGCAGGCTTCCTGTGGAACAGTGAGCCCGATGCAGGACTTGATCCCAGGACCCTGGGATCATGACCTGAGCTGAAGGCAGATGCTTAACGACTGAACCACCTAGGGGCCCAGGGTTTATCAATTTTATTAATTCTTTCAAAGAACCAGCTCTTATTTTTGTTGATCTGTTCTACTGTTGTTGTTGTTTCTATATAGTTTATCTCTGCTCTCATCTTTATTATTTCCCTTCGTCAGCTGGCTTTGGGCTTATTTGCTTTCCTTTTCTAGATTCTTCAGGAGTAAGGCGAGGTGTCTATTTGAGACTTTTCTTGCTTCTTGAGGTAGGTCTGTATTGCAATATACTTCCCTTTTAGGACTGCCTTTGCTGCATCCCAAAGGTTTTGGACTGTCATGTTTTCATTTTCATTTGATTTCCTGTAACTTTTAATTTCTTCTTTAATTTCCTGGTTAACGCATTCATTCTTTAGTAGAACGTTCTTTAACCTCCATGTATTTGAGGTCTTTCCAAATTTTTTCTTTCAAACTTGACTTCAAGTTTCATAGCGTTGTGTGTTTTTTTTAAATTTTTTTATTGTTCTGTTAATCACCATACATTACATCATTAGTTCTTGATGTAGTGTTCCATGATTCATTGTTTGTGCATAACACCCAGTGCTCCACGCAGAACTTGCCCTCCTTAATACCCATCACCAGGCTAACCCATCCCCCCACCCACCTCCCATCTAGAACCCTCAGTTTATTTTTCAGAGTCCATCGTCTCTCATGGTTCGTCTCCCCCTCCAACTTACTCCCCTTCATTCTTCCCCTCCTGCTATCTTCTGCTTTTTCTTTTTTCTTAACATACGTTGCATTATTTGTTTCAGAAGTACAGATCTGTGATTCAACAGTCTTGCACAATTCACAGCACTCACCATAGACATACCCTACCCAATGTCTATCACCCAGCCACCCCGTCCCTCCCACCCCCACCACTCAGCAACACTCAGTTTGTTTCCTGAGATGAAGAATTCCTCATATCAGTGAAGTCATATGATATATGTCTTTCTCTGATTGACTTATTTCACTCAACATAACACCCTCCAGTTCCATCCACGTCGTTGCAAATGGCAAGATCTCATTCCTTTTGATGGCTGCATAATATTCCATTGTGTATATATACCACTTCTTCTTTATCCATTCATCTGTCGATGGACATCTTGGCTTTTTCCACAGTTTGGCTATTGTGGACATTGCTGCTATAAACATTGGTGTGCACGTACCCCTTCGGATCCCTACATTTGTATCTTTGTGGTAAATACCCAGGAGTGCAATTGCTGGATCTATGGTAGCTCTATTTTCAACTGTTTGAGGAACCTCCCTACTGTTTTCCAGAGTGGCTGCACCAGCTTGCATTCCCACCAACAGTGTAGGAGGGTTCCCCTCTCTCCACATCCCCGCCAACATCTGTCGTTTCCTGAGTTGTTAATTTTAGCCATTCTGACTGGTGTGAGGTTCTACCTCATTGAGGTTTTGATTTGGATTTACCTGACGCCGAGCGCTGTTGAGCACTTTTTCATGTGTCTGTTGGCCATTTGGATGTCTTCTTTGGAAAAATGTCTGTTCATGTCTTCTGCCCATTTCTTGATTGGATTACTTGTTCTTTGGGTGTTGAGTTTGAGAAATTCTTTATAGATTTTGGATACTAGCCCTTTATCTGATATGTCATTTGTAAATATTTTCTCCCATTCTGTTGGTTGTCTTTTGGTTTTGTGGACTGTTTCTTTCACTGTGCAAAAGATTTTTAGCTTGATGAAATCCCTATAGTTCATTTTTGCCCTGGATTCCCTTGCCTTTGGCGATGTTTCTAGGAAGAAGTGGCTGTGGCTGAAGTCGAAGAGGTTGCTACCTGTGTTCTTCTTTAGGATTTTGATGGACTCCTGTCTCACGTTGAGGTCTTTCAACCATTTGGAATCTATTTTTGTGTGTGGTGTAAGGAAATGGTCCAGTTTCATTCTTCTGCATGTGGCTGTCCAATTTTCCCAACACCATTTGTTGAAGAGACTGTCTTTTTTCCATTGGACATTCTTTCCTGCTTTGTCAAAGATGAGTTGACCATAGAGTTGAGAGTCCATTTCTGGGCTCTCGATTCTGTTCCATTGACCTATGTGTCTGTTTTTGTGCCAGTACCCTACTGTCTTGATGATGACACCTTTGTAATAGAGCTGGAAGTCCGGAATTGTGATGCCGCCAGCTTTGCTTTTCTTTTTCAAGATTCCTCTGGCTATTCGGGGTCTCTTCTGGTTCCATACAAACTTTAGGATTATTTGTTCCATTTCTTCGAAAAAAGTGGATGGTATTTTGATGGGGATTGCATTGAATGTGTAGATTGCTCTAGGTAGCATTGACATCTTCACGGTGTTTGTTCTTCCAATCCATGAGCGTGGAACATTTTTCCATTTCTTTGTGTCTTCTTCAATTTCTTTCATGCGTATTTTATAGTTTTCTGAATACAGATCCTTTGCCTCTTTGGTTAAATTGATTCCTAGGTATCTTATGGTTTTGGGTGCAATTGTAAATGGGATCAACTCCTTAATTTCTCTTTCTTCTATCTTGTTGGTGTATAGAAATGCCACTGATTTCTCTGCATTGATTTTATATCCTGCTACTTCACTGAATTCCTGTATGAGTTCTAGCAGTTTTGGGGTGGAGTCTTTTGGGTTTTTCACATACAGTATCATATCATCTGCAAGGAGTGAGAGTTTGACTTCCTCTTTGCCGATTTGGATGCCTTTGATTTCTTTTTGTTGTCTGATTGCTGTAGCTAGGACTTCTAATATATGTTGAATAGCAGTGATGATAGTGGACATCCCTGCCATGCTCAATGATATTTGCTGTAGGTTTTTCATAGATGGCTTTTATGATATTGAGGTATGTACCCTCTATCCCTATAATCTGAAGAGTTTTGATCAAGAAAGGATGCTGTACTTTGTCAAATGCTTTTTTTGCATCTATTGAGAGGATCATATGATTCTTGTTCTTTCTTTTGTTAATGTATTGTATCACGTTGACTGATTTGCGGATGTTGAACCAGCCTTGCAGCCCAGGGATAAATCCCATTTGGTCATGGTGAATAATCCTTTTAGTGTACTGTTGGACCCTATTGGCTAGTATATTGGTGAGAATTTTTGCATCCATGTTCATCAAGGATATTGGTCTGTAGTTCTCCTTTTTGATGGGGTCTTTGTCTGGTTTGGGGATCAAGGTAATGGTGGCCTCATAAAATGAGTTTGGAAGTTTTCCTTCCATTTCTATATTTTGGAAGAGTTTCAGGAGAATAGGTATTAATTCTTCTTTAAATGTCTGATAGAATTCCCCTGGGAAGCCATCTGGCCCTGGGCTTTTGTTTGTTGGGAGATTTTTGATGACTGCTTCAATTTCCTTAGTGGTTATAGGTCTGTTCAGGTTTTCTATTTCTTCCTGGTTCA
>NW_027397063.1:148023034-148043265 GCF_003265705.2 Callorhinus ursinus
CTGTAGGTTTTTCATAGATGGCTTTTATGATATTGAGGTATGTACCCTCTATCCCTATACTCTGAAGAGTTTTGATCAAGAAAGGATGTTGTACTTTGTCAAATGCTTTTTCTGCATCTATTGAGAGGATCATATGATTCTTGTTCTTTCTTTTGTTAATGTATTGTATCACGTTGATTGATTTGCGGATGTTGAACCAGCCTTGCAGCCCAGGAATAAATCCCACTTGGTCATGGTGAATAATCCTTTTAATGTACTGTTGGATCCTATTGGCTAGTATTTTGGTGAGAATTTTTGCATCCATGTTCATCAAGGATATTGGTCTGTAATTCTCTTTTTTGATGGGGTCTTTGTCTGGTTTTGGGATCAAGGTAATGCTGGCCTCATAAAATGAGTTTGGAAGTTTCCCTTCCATTTCTATTTTTTGGAACAGTTTCAGGAGAATAGGTATTAATTCTTCTTGAAATGTCTGATAGAATTCCCCCGGGAAGCCGTCTGGCCCTGGGCTTTTGTTTCTTGGGAGATTTTTGATGACTGTTTCAATTTCCTTAGTGGTTATAGGTCTGTTCAGGTTTTCTATTTCTTCCTGGTTCAATTTTGGTAGTTGATACATCTCTAGGAATGCACCCATTTCTTCCAGGTTCTCTAATTTGCTGGCATAGAGTTGCTCATAATATGTTCTTATAATTGTTTGTATTTCTTTGGTGTTGGTTGTGATCTCTCCTCTTTCATTCATGATTTTGTTGATTTGGGTCATTTCTCTTTTCTTTTTGATCAGTCTGGCCAGGGGTTTATCAATCTTGTTAATTCTTTCAAAGAACCAGCTCCTAGTTTCGTTGATCTGTTCTACTGTTCTTTTGGTTTCTAGTTCATTGATTTCTGCTCTGATCTTTATGATTTCTCTTCTCCTGCTGGGTTTAGGCTTTATTTGCTGTTCTTTCTCCAGCTCCTTTAGGTGTAGGGTTAGGTTGTGTATTTGAGACCTTTCTTGTTTCTTGAGAAAGGCTTGTATTGCTATATACTTTCCTCTCAGGACTGCCTTTGCTGTATCCCAAAGATTTTGAACAGTTGTGTTTTCATTTTCATTGGTTTCCATGAATTTTTTTTAATTCTTCTTTAATTTCCTGGTTGACCCATTCATTCCTTAGTAGGATGCTCTTTAGCCTCCATGTATTTGAGTTCTTTCCAACTTTCCTCTTGTGATTGAGTTCTAGTTTCAAAGCATTGTGGTCTGAAAATATGCAGGGAATGATTCCAATCTTTTGGTACCAGTTGAGACCTGATTTGTGACCTCGGATGTGATCAATTCTGGAGAATGTTCCATGGGCACTAGAGAAGAATGTGTATTCCGTTGCTTTGGGATGGAATGTTCTGAATATGTCTGTGAAGTCCATTTGGTCCAGTGTGTCATTTAAAGTCTTTATTTCCTTGTTGAGCTTTTGCTTAGATGATCTGTCCATTTCAGTCAGGGAGGTGTTAAAGTCCCCCACTATTATTGTATTGCTGTCAATGTGTTTCTTCACTTTTGTTATTAATTGCCTTATATAATTGGCTGCTCCCACGTTAGGGGCATAGATATTTACAATTGTTAGATCTTCTTGTTGGATAGACCCTTTAAGTAGGATATAGTGTCCTTCCTCATCTCTTATTACAGTCTTTGGTTTAAAATCTATTTGTCTGATATAAGGATTGCCACCCCAGCTTTCTTTTGGTGTCCGTTAGCACAGTAAATGGTTTTCCACCCCCTCACTTTCAATGTGGGGGTGTCTTTGGGTCTAAAATGAGTCTCTTGCAGACAGCATATGGATGGATCTTGTTTTTTAATCCAATCTGATAGCCTGTGTCTTTTGATTGGGGCATTGAGCCCATTTACATTCAGGGTAACTATTGAAAGGTATGAATTTAGTGCCATTGTATTGCCTGTAAGGTGACTGTTACTGTATATTGTCTCTGTTCCTTTCTGATCTGTGCTGCTTTTAGTCTCTCTCTTGGCTTAGAGGACCCCTTTCAATGTTTCTTGGAGGGCTGGTTTTGTGTTTGCAAATTCCTTTAGTTTTTGTTTGTCCTGGAAGCTTTTGATCTCTCCTTCAATTTTCAATGAGAGCCTAGCTGGATATAGTATTCTTGGCTGCATATTTTTCTCATTTAGTGCTCTGGAGATATCATGCCAGTCCTTTCTGGCCTGCCAGGTCTCTGTGGATAGGTCTGTTGCCAATCTAATATTTCTACCATTGTAGGTTACAGATCTCTTCTCCCGAGGTGCTTTCAGGATTTTCTCTTTGTCTCTGAGACTCGTACGTTTTACTATTAGATGTCGGGGTGTTGACCTATTTTTATTGATTTTGAGAGGGGTTCTCTGTGCCTCCTGGATTTTGATGCCTGTTTCCTTCCCCACATTAGGGAAGTTCTCTGCTATTATTTGCTCCAATATACCTTCTGCCCCTCTCTCTCTTTCTTCTTCTGGGATCCCAATTATTCTAATGTTGTTTCGTCTTATCGTATCGCTTATCTCTCGAATTCTGCCCTCGTGATCCTGTAGGTGTTTCTCTCTTTCTCTCAGCCTCTCTATTTTCCATCATTTGGTCTTCTATATCGCTGATTCTCTCTTCTGCCTCATTTATCCTAGCAGTTAGTGCCCCCATTTTTGATTGTACCTCATTAATAGCCTTTTTTATTTCAACTTGATTAGATTTTAGTTCTTTTATTTCTCCAGAAAGAGTTTCTCTAATAACTTCCACACTTTTTTTTAAGCCCAGCTAGTATCTTTAAAGTCATGATTCTGAACTCTAGGTCCGACATCGTACTAATGTCCGTATTGAGTAGGTCCCTGGCTGACGGTACTACCTCTTGTTCTTTTTGCTGAGGTGTTTTTTTCGTCTTGTCATTTTGTCCAGAGGAGAATAGATGAATGAGAGAACAAAGTGCTAACAGGTTAACGATGTCCCCAGCAAATATACTCTATACAAATCAGAAAAGACCTGAAACCAGGGGAAAAGGAAGGGAAAGAAAGAAAAAAGAAAGAAAAAAAAAAACAAAAAGTAAAAGATTAAAAACAAAAACAGAAGAATACAAAAAAAATCGAATATGATCAAATATGATCAGGCTAGTGCGTAGATCAGTGCCACACACTAGATTTTGGGCGTATTTTGGTCTGTTAGAAAAAAGTGCCTCCTAAAATTTAAAAGGAAGAAAGACTTATATATGTATAGAATAAGGGTTGATACAATGAAGGGATGGAAGATGACTGTAAAGATGAAAATTATAAAAGATTTTATAAAAGGAATTGATACGATAAGAAGTTGTTTGAAAAAAGAAAGAAGAAGATTTAAAAAAAAAAAAAGGGAGAGAATGTGTTCAGGCAGGAGACTAGTGATTTAGGGTATATTTTGATATGTTAGAAGAAACTGTATCTCAAAATTTTAAAGAGAGAACAACTTATATATATGCCAAAAATAAGGGTAACTACTATGAAGGGATAAAATATGACTCTAAAAATAAAAAATAAAAAAGTTTTTTTTTAAAAAAAGGGATTGATAAGATGGTTGATAAAGGGAAAAAGAGAAATTAAAAAAACAGTTAAAAAAATTAACTTTGAAAAACTAATGAATCATGGTAAAAAAAAGCCATGAATTCTATGTGCAGTATTCCCCTATCACTGGAGTTCTCCCGTTCTCCTTGATCGGTAAACTTGGTCTTGGCTTGCTGGCTGTTCGTGCTGATCTTCTCGGGGAGGGGCCTGTTGCCGGGGTTCCCAAATGTTTTTGCCGGAGGCGGAATTGCCCCGCCCTTGTCGGTCCCAGCTAAGCAAGCTGCCCGGTTTGCTCTCAGGAGCTTTTGTTCCCTGCAAGCTTTCCGTAGGGCTTTGGAGGACGACAGTGAAAATGGCGGCCTCCCAATCTCCGCCCCAGGGGAGGCAAGAACTCGGGGCTCCGCTCCTCAGTGCGCCCCCAGAGAAAAGCAGCCAGTCACTCCCGTGTCCCTGGTCTCTGGCTGCACTCCGTGCTCACCCGGCCTGTGACCGAGCGTTTTTATCTCTGGCACCCGACCCCATGTGGATCTCCAGCAGATCCCCGTGGTGCGCTCCCGCGCCACTCCTCACGGGGGAGAAAGGGGAGTCTCCCCGGCTCTGCTGCTTGTTGGGTCCCTGCTGGAGGAGCAGTGGCCCGACTGGGCCGCAGATCACAGTCTATGGCAACCCCGAGCTGAGAGCCCGCGCCTCGGCTCCGTCTCTGCAGCCGGCTTCCCCGCTCCAATACCTGGGAGCTCTGCTGCACTCAGGCACCCCCAGTCTTTGTGTGACCCTGAGGGTCCTGAGACCACACTGTCCCGCGAGGGTTTCACCTCCTGCTTAGCCACTGCAGCGACGTCCCTCCGCGGAGCCGACTTCTAAAAGGTCCGATTTTGTGCTCCGCGGCTCTATCACTTGCCAGAAGCGGCCGACGGAGGCCCCCTCCCCCACCGTCTATCCTCCCGAATATCGCCTCAGATTCACTTCTCCGCACGTCCTACCTTCCAGTAAGTGGTCGCTTCTCTGTTCAGAGAGTTGTTGCTACTCTCCTCTTCGATCTCCTGTTGAGTTCATAGGTGTTCAGAATGGTTTGATCCCTATTCAGCTGAATTCCTGAGACCAGACGAAATCCAGGTTTTCTACTCCTCCGCCATCTTGCTCTGCACCCCCCGTGTTGTGTTCTGAAAATATGCACAGTATGATCTCAATCTCTTTGTATTTGTTGAGTGCTGACTTGTGACCCAGTATGTGATCTATTCTAGAGAATGTTCCACGTGCACTTGAAAATAGTGTGTATTCTGCTACACTAGGATGAAATGTTCTGAATATATCTTTTAAGTCCATCTGGTCCAGTGTGTCAATCAAAGCCCTTGTTTCCTTGTTGATTTTCTGTTTAGATGATCTGTCCATTGCCCTAAGATGATCTGTTATTATTGTATTATCAATGAGTTTCTTGTGTTTGTTATTAATTGGTTTGTGTATTAGGGTGCTCCCAAGTTGGGAGCATAAATATTTACAGTTGTCAGATTTTCTTGATGGTTAGACCCCTTAATTATGATGTAATGCTCTTCTTCATCTTTTATTACAGTCTTTGGTTTAAAATCTAGTTTGTCTGATTATTAGTATGGCTACACTGGCTTTTTAAAAATTTAAATTCAATTTAGTTAAAATATATTGTATTATTAGTTTCAGGGGTAGAATTTAGTGATTCATCAGTTGCATATAACACCCAGTGCCCATTACATCAAGTGCCCTCCTTAACACTCATCACCCAATTACCCCTTCCCCCCACTCCCCTCCCCTACAGCAACCCTCAGTTTGTTTCCTAGAGTTCAGCATCTCTTATGAGTTGCCTCTCTCTCTATTTTCATCTTATTTTTCTTTCCCCCCATGTTCATCTGTTTTGTTTCTTAATTTCCACATATGAGTGAAATCATTTGGTATTTGTCTTTCTCTGATTGACTTATTTTGCTTAGCATAATACCCTCTACTTCCATCCATGTCATTGCAAATGGCAAGATTTCATTCTTTCCTATGGCTCAGTTCTTTCCATATTTTGGCTATTGTGGGCATTGCTGCTATAAACATTGGAATACATGCACCACTTTGAATCACTAGGTTTGTATCTTTTGGATAAATACTTAGTAGTGTTATTTACTGGATCACAGGGTAGTTCTATTATTTAACTATGTGAGGAAACTCCATACTGTTTTCCAGAGTGGCTGCACCACTTTGCATCCCCACCAACACTATAAGAGCGTTCCCTTTTCTCCCCATCCTCATCAACATCTGTTGTTTCCTGACTTGTTAATCTTAGCCATTCTCTCATTATGGTTTTGAATTGTATATCCCGGATGCAAGTGATGTAGAGCCTTTTTTCATCTCTCTGTTGGCCATTTGTAGGTCTTCTCTGGAGACATGTCTGTTTGTCCCCTCTGCCCATTTCTTGATTGGATTTTTTGGGGTTTTTTTTGTGTGTGTTGAGTTTGATAAGTTCTTTATTGTTTTGGATACTAGCTGTTTATCTGGTAAGTCATTTGCAAATATCTTCTCCCATTCTGTCAGTTGCCTTTTAGTTTTGTTGACTATTTCATTTGCTGTGCAAAAGGTTTTTATCCTGATGGAAGTCCCAACAGCTCATTTTTGCTTTTGTTTCCCTGCCTTGGAGAAGTGTCTAGCAAGAAGTTGCTGTGGCTAACGTCAAAGAGGTTGCTGCCTCTGTTCTTCTGTAGGATTTTGATGTATTCCTGTCTCACATTTATATCTTTCATCCGTTTTGAGTTTATTTTTGTGTATGGTATAAGAAAGAGGTCCAGTTTCATTCTTCTGCATGTGGCTGTCCAATTTTCCCAACACCTTTGTTGAAGAGACTGTCTTTTTTACATTGGATATTCTTTCCTGCTTTGTCAAAGATCAGTTGACTATATGGGGCGCCTGGGTGGCTCAGATGGTTAAGCGTCTGCCTTCGGCTCAGGTCATGATCCCAGGGTTCTGGGATCGAATCCCGCATCGGGCTCCCTGCTCCTTGGGAGCCTGCTTCTCCCTCTGCTTCTCTCTTTCTCTCTCTCCCCCTCTGTCTGTCATGAATAAATAAATAAATAAATCTTTAAAAAATAAAAAGAGCAGTTGACCATATAGTTGTGGGTCCATTTTTGGGTTCTCTATTCTGTTGCATTGATCTATGTGTTTGTTTTTGTGCCAGTATCATGCTATCTTGATGATTGCAGCTTTGTAATACCACCTGAAATCCAGAATTATGATGCCTCAGCTCTGGTTTTCTTTTTAAACATTCCCCTGGCTATTCAGGGTCTTTTCTGGTTCCATACAAATTTTAGGTTTGTTCCAGCTCTGTGAACAATGCTGATGGTATTTTGATAGGGACAGCATTGAATGTGTAGATTGCTCTGGGTAGCATAGATATTTTAATGATATTTGTTCTTCCAATTCATGAGCATGGAATGTTTTCCCATCTCTTTGTGTCTTCCTCAATTTCTTTCATAAGTGTTCTGTAGTTTCTAGAGTATAGATCCTTTATCTCTTTGGTTAGGTTTATTCCCAGGTATTTTATGGTTTTTCGTGCAATTGTATTTGGGATCTACTCCTTAATTTCTGTTTCTTCTGCTTCATTGTTAGTGTATAGAAATGAAACTGACTTCTGTGCATTGATTTTATATCCTGCGACTTTGCTGAATTCCTGTAACAGTTCTAAGCAACTTTTTGGTGAACTCCAACTTTCTTTTGACCCGCATTAGCATGATAGATCATTCTACAACCCGTCACTTTCAATCTGCCTGTCTTTATGTCTCAAATGAGTCTCTTGTAGACAGCATATAGATGGGTCTTGCTTTTTAAAAATACATTCTGATACCCTATGTCTTTTGATTGGAGCATTTAGTCCGTTTACAGTCAGAGTAATTTTTGAAAGATATGAATTTAGTGCCATCATATTGCCTGTAAAGTCGCTGTTTTTGTAGATTGTCTCTGTTCATTTCTGGTCTTTGTTACTTTTGGGCACTCTCTTCCCTCAAAGGATCCCCTTTAATATGTCTTGCAGGGCTGTTTTAGTGTTCACAAATTCCTTTAGTTTTTGTTTATCCTGGACAAACTTTATCTCTCCTTCTATTCTGAATGACTGCCTTGCTGGACAAAGTATTCATGGCTGCATATTCTTCACATTCAGCATGTTGAATATATTCTGCAACTTCTTTCTGGCCTTCCCTGTTTCTGTGGACAGATCTGCTGCAAATCTGATCTGTCTTCCCTTGTACGTTAAGGACTTTTTTCCCCTCTTGCTGCTTTCAGGATTATTTCCTTGCCTGTGTATTTTGTGAATTTGACTGTAATATGTCTTGGTGATGGCTGGGTTTTGTTGAAATTAATGGGAATTCTCTGTGTTTCTTGGATTGTGAGGTCTGTTTCCTTCCTCAGGTTAGGGAATTTTCAGCGATAATTTGGCCAAATAAACCTTCTTCCCCCCCTTTCTCTCTTCCTCTTGTGGGATTCCTATGATATGAATGTTATTACGCTTTAAGGAGTTCCCTAAGTCTACATTAGTGATCCAATACCTTTCTTTCCCTGTCTTCACCTTTATTTTTTTTTAAATGTGGATGATTCTGTTGGCTTTTTTTTTAAGATTTTATTTATTTATTTGAGAGAGAGAGAATGAGAGATAGAGAGCACAAGAGGGAAGAGGGTCAGAGAGAGAAGCAGACTCCCCGCTGAGCAGGGAGCCCGATGTGGGACTCGATCCTGGGACTCCAGGATCATGACCTGAGCCGAAGGCCATCGCTTAACCAACTGAACCACCCAGGCGCCCTTCACCTTTATTTTTTCCATAATTTTACGTTCTATATCACTGATTCATTCCTCTGTCATAGCATCCATTTGGTTTGCATCTCAGTTGTGGCACTTTTACTTTGGTCTGAATATTTTTTAGTTCTTTTATCTCTGCAGTAAGGGATTCTCTAGTGTCTTCTGTTTTTTTTTTTTTTTTCAAGTCCAGCCAGTATTCTTATAATTGTTGTTATCAATTTTAGTTCAGATGTCTTATTTATATCTGTATCAATTAAATACCTGGCCATCACTTCTTGCTGTTCTTTCTTTTTGGGTGAATTCCTCTGTGTTGTCATTTTTGATGCCAAAGAAAATAAAAAAAATAAGATAAAAAATTTAAAAAATATATAAAGGAAGCTATATCCCAGGTGTGTTTTGGCCTGTTTATTAAGGGAAGCTTGATGAAAATTTTCTTTAAAAAATGAAAGATTTTAAAATTAAAAAATTAAAAACAAATAAATAAAAAATAAAATAATAAATTGCTTTTTCTGTATCCAAAACAAACAAACAAAAAAAGAGTCTAGATCCTGACTTCCCTAGAGCTGAAGATTTGCAGCATTCCTTGATCAGGAGACTTGGTATGTGCAAGGGTTTTGTGCTTGTCTTCTGGGGGAGAGGCCTACTGTTGATTCTTAGGTGGACTTTCCCTAGTGGAGATGCACTTGCAGGGCACAGGGCGGCGGGATTTGATGTAAGCAGCTCTGGCATCCACTTGGTGGTGCTGTTTTCCTCCCTGAGGTTGGTCAGTGCTGATCGATGAAAACAGCTCCACCCCTTCTCCAGAGCAGGGAGCTTGTGCCCCTCCACTCCCCAGTAAGCGCTCAGAGATGAGCAAAAATCACCCCTTCCGTGTCCCTGGCTTCCATCAGATCCCGCCTTCACCCTGTGTCAGAGCTGTCCGCCTGCCAGGCGGCGCAGCACTCTTGTGTTTTATCTCAGGTGTGGCTGGGTTTCAAAACTCCAAATTCAGAGACCCCCCATAGTTCAGACCCATCCTAATACTTTAGGGGTGGGTTTTGCTGCACTGTGGCTGGTGCCGGCTTATCCCAGAAAATGGTCGCACAACTGCACAGCAGTTCACAGTTTATGGTAAATCACAGCACAAAGTTGGTGCCAAGGTTTGCTGCCTTCAGCCTGCATCTTTGTCCCTATGCTGGTGAATGGGGCAGCTGAATGGCACCTGCCAGGTCTTTTACCCCTACAGAGGCAGTATCACCTCTACCAAATGCACTCAAAGCAGGGGAACTACTTCTGCCCATGCAATTCAGGGTATCCTCAAAGCATGCTGCCCCCTCTGGGTCTCCACTCTTCTTCCCCACCGGAGCACCACTCAGCTCTCCTGGCATGACCCTGGTGATGGCGCTGACCTTTGAAAATTCAGACTGTGCTCTGCTATTTATAAAAAACTTGCAGGATTTATTTTAGTTTAGTTTGGTTATTTTATTTGCGGTATTTAAATCCTCTCCTTTTCCCCAGTCAATGGTTTTGGGTAAGAGTTTTTCTTGTGCAATCCCCTGCCCATGTTTTCACTTTTTTTCACTCCTTCTCTCTTGCTCCTCCCTCTGTGGTCAGGCCTCCCCCCCCCCTACAATGCTTGTGGCTCTTTTCTCCCCCAAATCAATTCTGGGCAGTTCCCACCTTCCACAAGGTGGTCCCTTTTTTTGCTTGTAGATGCACAGATTTGTTCTCTTAGTCAACAGATCAATTTCCTGGGTGTCCAGAATGATCTGACATTTATCTAGCTGTATGCAAGGGAGGAGGTATATTAGAGTTGCCCTACTCTTCTGCCATCTTAACCCTCCCCCTACTCTCTCCTTTCCACTCAAAGAGTCCATTTTTATAATTCTTGCAGAGGTGGTTTAGTGGTCACGAACACCTTTAGTTTTTGTTTGTCTGGGAAACTCTTATCTTTCCTTCTATTCTGAATGATAACCTTGCTGGATAGAGTATCTTGGCTGCAGATTTTTCTCATTCAGCACTTTGAATATATCATGCCATTCTCTTCTGGCTTGTAGAGTTTCTTTTGAAAAATCTGCTAGCCTTATGGGTTGTCCCTTGTCAGTTATGACTTCTTTCGTCTTGCTGCTTTTAACATTTTTTATCACTAAAATTTGCAAAGCTAATTACAATGTTTTGGTATTGGTCTGCTTTTGTTGATTCTGTTGGGGGTTCTCTGCCTCCTTCCCCAAATTAGGGAATTTTTCAGCTATTATTTCTTCAAGTCAATTTTCTGCCCCCCTTTCTCCTCTTTTGGGACTCCTATAGTACAAATGTTACTACGTTTGATGGAATCACTGAGTTCCCTAAGTCTACTCTTGTTTTGCATAATTCTTTCTTTTGTTCAGCTTGATTATTTTCCATTACTCTGTCTTCCAGGTCACTAATTTGTTCTTCTGCTTCTTCTATCCTGCTGTTCATTCCATCAAGTGTGTTTCTCATTTCATTTATTGTGCTCTTCATCTTGACTATGTTGTTATTCCTGTCTTAACGGCCTCACTCACGTCTTCCACTATTTTCTCAAGTCTAGTGAGTATCCTTATGATCATTGCTTTAAATTCTCTATTAGGCATGTTACTTATAACTGTTTTGCCTAGATCTCTGGTTGTGACCTTGTCCTGTTCATTTGGGATAAATTTCTGTCTCCTCATTTTGTCTATTTTTCTGTGTTAAGAAAGCCAACTGTGTCTTCTGCTCTTCAAAGTAGTGACTTTATGAAGAGTTCCTGGAGTGTCCTGCAGTGCAGTGTCCCCTGTTCATCAGAACCTGGCACTTCAGGAGAGTATCCTATATGTATTGCTTACACCCTGCTGTTGTCTGCCACTTTTCCTTTCAATGCATTCATCTTTACTGGCTCTCTGCCTGTTGTGGGCTGTGCTTGCTCTCTGTCGTGTTAGTGGAACCCAGGCAGGCCACCTCTGTTGGGGGTGGGGTGTGTGCCCATGGGGGAACTTGGGGGGGCGGTGATGGTGTTAGCGATGTACAGCTGGGTGTGCTGTGGTGTTTGGCCCTGATGCAGTGGTTGGACTAGGCAGAAGCTCTGTACCTTGTGGCTGTGCAAGGTGTGCAACTGCAACTAGGGACACACAACTGCAGCGGGGGCATGCAACTGGGTGTGGTGTGGAATGGTGCCCGGTGGGCCTGGGGGCACACAGCCAGTCATGCAGGCACAGCATGTGACTGTGGCTGGAGGCATGCAGCTGGGTGAAACACAAGGGTGGTTGGAGGCACACAGCTGGGCGTGGCATGGCAGATATGCATGGCACAAGGTGGCAACTGTGCAGCTGTTGGTGGGGTGCCCACACAGGTTAACAGAATTTGCTGAGTCCATGACCAAGGCTAGCTGGTTTGGAGTGGGTGAGTCCTCAGGAGAACTTGGGCATAGCCCACTGCTAGTAGGTTAGGTAGCCAAGTGTCTCTGTGCTTATACTGGGGCTAGCTGAGGAAAATGACACCTGCCATGTCCTGTTTTCACGGTCCCCCAAACACTCCGAAGTCAGTATGAACAGATCTGTCTCCTGTTTGCCACTGGTGCTGTGTAAACTGCTTTTAAGTTCCTCTCTGCACAGGCTGCTGTCTCTTTAAGGGCAGCAACCCAGCTAGCACAGCCTCCCAGCTTGCCCAGTGTTTAATCAGCTTACCTCCAAAGCTCCTCATTCCAAAATTCAGCCCTTCTGGTTTTTAAAGCCAAATGCTATAGGGATTAGTCTTTCCCATGTGAGTCTCCTGGTACAAGGGCCCATTTCTCTGCCCTCTTGCAGGTAGTCTCCCTCTACCTTTCTGACCATCCCAAACTTTCAGATGCAGCTTCTTCCTATATTTAGTTGTGGAGTTTGTTTCACTAGCCTTCAGATCACAGTCTAGTTTATTGACTTGGATATGGATATCATCTAGTTGAAAATGTGGTGAGTTCAGGGTCCTCCTACTCCGTCCGCCACCTTCCCAAGCTCCCTGGTTACTATATCAACATCATATGATTGATTGCCTAGTTACATCTTTGCTTCTTTACGTTTCAGAAACTATGTAGACAGATAGATATGACTTAGTTATCATTACTTGATATCCTCCTGTCTTCCCAGATTTAATACAATTTCCTAATTCTTTCTACCTTAAAGTGCCATTACCATCCAGACCCTTCTTAACAAGGTCCTCTCAAGAATTCCAACAACCTACAATGTCCTTGTGGCCCCAGTCATACCCACTCCCTCAGGCCTTCACAAAGGAGCCCAGGTGGGGAACCCTAGCACATGCCAGAGCACCTTCCCTGGCTTTCATTAACAAGAGAGACGGTAACCTATTTTTATAAAATTCTAGAAAATGCAAACAAATCTACAGTGACGAAAAGCAGATCAGTAGTTGCCTGGGACTGGGGCCAGAGCAGGAATGTGCTACTCTTTTGGGGATGATGAAATGTTCTGTATTTTGATTGTGGAGATGGTTTCCTGCATGGAGTTATCCATCAAAACTCATTCAATCGTACACTTTAAAGAGATGCAGTTGTTACACATATTTCATGACTCAATAAACTTGATTTTTAGAATGCAAAAAAATTTGTTGTCCACTATTCAAAAGATTTTTTAAATAGTTTTTTTTAAATAGTATGTCACAACTTAAGTGACATACAGATTGAAAATGAAGAGAATATTAACCATTATTGTATACTCAGAAAAGCTAGAAAATGACACTAAAAAACTATTAAAACTAAAAATAACTTAGCAAGGCAATTGGATCCAGATAAAATTTTTAAAACTCAATACTTTTTTTAAATACTAGCAATAACCAATAGAAATTGAGGTGTGGCTTTCATATATAGCCCATTTTCTTCCATGCAAGAGCCTGAGTACTTTTCAAGGAAGTAAGGACATTCATTCCTACTGAACATGTACGCCTGACTGGTGGTGGGGGGTATATACTTATGAATAGTGCTGGCTCTCACCCTCCAGACTCAGAGTGGTAAGAGGATGAGCAAACAACAAATAGAAGGTAAAATTACAGCATACAATAGGCAGGGGGTTCTACTGAAGACATGGCTAGTAATTTGCAAATCACAGTGGAGGGATGGGCCCTTGTGCTAATATGGGGTTGGGTTCCTTCTCAGGATCTGGATGCTCCCAAGATAAAACACTTTTAAGAAAGTCCTATCTGCAGATCTTGTAAAGGAAAATGGAAACAAACAGCAAAAATATATCTGAAAACAGAAATTTAACTTAAAACACTTACAAATGGCAAATTTCTAGCTGTACCCTTGGTTCAGTAGTTTTACAGATCTCCCCAGTAACATTCTTTCTAATCTTTTCTGAGATGCCTCTCCACAAATCACATCTAATTCTTATTTTCTTGAGCCTCAATTCTGTTCCCTTTCTTCTCCACTGTCTCAGATATAAATTACAGCTCACAATAATCTCTCCCCTCCAGGTTACATAATCTGACATTGCCCCTCTAACCTCCTCCTCTGCCACACTGTCAATCCTACTGTCCTGCTAAGAGAAAAGGGGCAGGCACCAGAGGCAAAGGCTGGGGCACTGGGGCACTCCTGCAATGGTGGAAGGGATAAGGTGTTCAAAGCTAATGTCTCCTATACAACTACTGGACTCTGAAAAGACCTCCTGATGGCGCAGAAGATTATTACAATAATTAAGTGTACTCCTCTCACCTTGATATTAAATGGCAGTTACAGGTAGATTGAACTACATAGTAAGGAAATCAGTCACTGTGAGCTCCAATCACAGAAAGCAGGAAAAAGTACATTATCACTGGAATAACTGCTGACTCTAAAACCTAGACACACACAGACATGCATGCTCAAGCACAAATCATTAGTTCCTTGAGGCTGACGTAAACAGCACTAAAACTCCCAGAGGTATATGTAGAAGATATGAATGAGGCCTTTGTCTGTGGTATCCTACGATATCCATCTTTAAAACACTTAGGTCCAGTGGTACAAGGGGAAATTCCTGCCCAGTTTAAGAATGGATGAACTGGAAAGATGAGTTTCAAAAAATTATTAAACAACTAGCATATGAAAATTATCTATATGCTAAAAGAAATACATACTCAACCTCAAAGAACCTACATTAATTTGTTATGAAAGTGTACACCTATGCCTTGACAATTGTTCTGAATGCAATTTAATGCAAATTGTAGCACAGGCTAATCTGAAGCATTGAAGTCAAATCACGAGAAGTTTAGGAGGAAGGAAAAAGCATTTCAAGAAGAAAGTCTTTCTGAGATGAGCTAGATCTTACAGGGTCTGAGGGATAAAGATTAGCAAACAGAAAGAAGAAAAGGTTTTCTAGATAGGAAATACAAGAAATGAAGATCTAGATTATAATAGAACTTTTTAAAAGGCCATATCCAAGATAGGAAAAAACCAGAGCATTAGAGAACGACTTCATGCAAATGTGAAATGAATTAGCTGGAAAGAAAGGAAGCATATAATTACTGTCCTTGAGAAGCACACAATTTGGTTATAGGATTCATTCCTAAAACCAGAGATACATTTTTAAACAAAAAAGGGAGGAGAGAGAAAGAGAAGGAAGGAAGGGAGGGAGGGAAATGGGTAGGGAGGGAATCTATAAGTCCAAGAAATGTGTAGTCCTTACTTCCCTCATAGCTGGGAAGGATGGCCCTGTGACTCTCCCACCTTCATTTTCAAGCAGAAAGAATGGAGGGAATGGCCCTCATTGATTACTGATTCCAAGAGGAGATGAGGGTGAGTATCTTTGTTACAAAAAAAGATTAACTCAAAATATCTTGCTGTCTTGGAGAATCATGTCTCAATAAACTGTGCGAGCCAGAGCTGAATGCTTCTCTCCAGTGTGAGTTCGCTGGTGGTGATTAAAAGTGGAACGCTGACTGAAGGCTTTCCCACACTCAATACATTCATAAGGCTTCTCTCCTGTGTGAACTCTCTGGTGCACAATAAGCTGTGAGCTGTCACTAAATGCTTTCCCACAGTCACTACATTTATAGGGTTTCTCCCCAGTATGGGTTCTCTGATGAACCATAAGGCTAGAATTATGACTGAAGACCTTCCCACACTCATTACATTCATAAGGCTTCTCACCAGTGTGAATTCTCTGGTGTATAATGAGGTATGAGTTCTGATTGAAGGATTTTCCACACTCATTACATTTATAGGGCTTTTCACCTGTGTGAAGTCTCTGATGTCGAATAAGGCATTTACTCAGACTGAATGCCTTACCACACTCATTACATTCAAAAGGTTTTTCTCCAGTATGAATTCGCTCATGGTCAACAAGTTGAGAGATCTGACTGAAGGCTTTCCCACATTCACTACATTTGTATGGTTTTTGCCCAGTGTGGAGGCTCTGATGTCGAACAAGACATTTACTCCGACTGAAGGCCTTGCCACATTCATTACACTCATAAGGCTTCTCCCCAGTATGGATCCTCTGATGGTCAGTAAGATTTCTATTAGAACAGAAAGCTTTCCCACACTCACTACACTTGTAAGGTTTTTTTCCAGTGTGAAGTACCTGATGCCGGACAAGATTTTTACTTCGACTAAAGGCAGCCCCACACTCATTGCATTCGTAAGGCTTCTCCCCAGTATGGGTTCTTTGGTGGTCAAAAAGTTTGGAACTCTCATTGAAAGCTTTTCCACATTCATTACATTTATACGGTTTCTCACCATTATGGAGTCTCTGGTGTTGAATAAGATGGGAGCTGTGTCGGTAAGTCTTTCCACACTCACTGCACTCATAGGGCTTTTCCCCTGTGTGGGTTCTCAGATGAACTATGAGCTGAGAGGTCTGCCTGAAGGTCTTACCACATTCATTACACTCATAGGGTTTCTCTCCAGTGTGGATTCTCTGATGCCCAATGAGGTGTGAACTCCAATTGAAAGCTTTACCACATTCATCACATTGATAAAATTTCTGTCCCTTCAGAACTCCTTGATGTGCTGCAGCACTAGAGGACAGATCTGGATGTCTCCCAAGTTCATTATATTCATCGCATCCAGCTTTTGTGGATTTATCTTTATCCTCGTGTGTTATTTTGAAGAAATCACTTTCCAGTCTGCTCCCTTCTTCATCTGAGGATTGCCCTTCCAGCTTCTCTAAAGTACCTTCACAGGCAGCTCCTGTCTCTGGTTCCCCAGAAACTACTCCACAGAGGCCTCCTGATGTCCCATCAGATGACGCCGGTCCTTTAGAAACTTCCTGCCTTGCAGGCAGCTCTGAACGCCGCGTCCTAGTCTCACCTGCTGCCAAAAGAAAGAAGAAAACAACTCTTATTTGTTTCTTGTCCTATTGATGAAACAGTATCATCAGGAGTCTGTGGACCTGAAAAAACCTTCACATTAAGGGACACATTAAGAGATGACACATTAAGAACAAGAGAAAGATGGGAAATAGCTCAAGCTTTTCTTCATGGACAGAAAGACAAAGAGGACAAAGGCAGTCAGTGGGGGAGGATGGAAGAAGAGCTATCAGGACAGAGCTCTGTCCTGAAGCTCTTAATTTCTCCACTTAATTGTCCAACTAAAAAGAGCAACTGCAAGGCAAGAGCGCAGACTGTAAAGGTGGTGTGATCTTACAGAAGTCACTCAGTAAAATGATGAACTCTAACGTCCTTTCCAACCATGACACTGTATGGTTCCATGGTCCCCAGTAAAGATACTGGGGAGAGAAAGGAGAGGCAAATACCTCAAATCAAATATGAGAAACAGTATGGGCAAACACAGTTAGGAAAAAACGTACCAAAAAAGTGATTCTCATATGTGAGGACGGTGACAAGATTCAGAGAAGTCACAGGTTCAGAAATGCTGCGGAAAAGTACTGGAAAGGACAGCAGAGCTGTAAAAGTGAGGATTCCCCTAGTCTCTGGTGCACTAGACTGGTACAAGTCAGTACTGCAAGTACTACATTCCTATAAAAATTAAGAAAGGGATCGATAATTTGAAATAGGAATCAAAATATGTCTTTGGTATCTTGATAATCTGGAATCCTAGGAAACTGAACAGTTGAGTATTTCCTTTTGAATTTGGAATAGGTGGAAGTAGCAAGCAATCAGTCATGTTTAAACACAAAACTGTTGGTTCCTCTTAATCATATCTTAACCAGGGCCACAGGCCATCATATGGCATTTCAGCGTATAGGGGAGACATAGATATCTGGCTCCTGGACTCCTAAGCCCACCCACCCTCTCTAGAGTTGGCTACTGTGCTACACTTGCCAACCAGAGAACCTGCCCTGAAAACCCCTCTTTCCAGGAAGCTGTCCTGCCTCAGTCTTTCCCGAAGGGGAAGCTGAGGCAGCCATGCTTTGTGCCAAGTAACTGGCCTCAATACATCTCAGACCATGACTGACTAGACCAGGGCACCAGGCCCAAGTGTAGCTTCTCTGTATGCTACACCTCTGCTGTGGACAGGGGCAAAGTTCTGCCCAAACAGAGATGATACTTAAAGGCTGAACCACCCTTGGAGTCCCTCTCTAAGTAAAATGTGAGCTGGAAATAGGGCAAAATAAAGAAAACTAAAACAAGAAGGAGCTCTAAACTGAAATGAGGCACAGAGAGAAGCCAACCCATTAGGAGCCAGAGCATGCAGAAAGTACGTGGGAACAGAAAGTCTAATAAAGCAGCAGCTATGAGGGGACAAAAGATACAGAATGAAGAAAATGGGTAGCAGTGGGAGGACAAAACGGATATGCGGGGAGCAAGAGCATTACATTCCCTGGCATAAAAATTATTTGCTGTTGTTGCTGAGGGCCCTGTTTCCCAAAGGATGGTCTAGCTGGCGGGTTTGATCAGGGTTTCCATTCCTTCAGCCTTATTGTAAGTAACACAGCTCAGTACTTACAATAATGTGAGTGGCTCCCTATTCCTTACAACTACAAACTCTAACCAAACCACCCTAGGTCAATTAATAATGAAGTAAACACAATGTTGATAACTTAAGGCTGAGTGATGGGCGCAGAGAGGTTCATTAGAGTATTCTCCCTACTTTATCTCATGTTTGCAACTTTTCATAATAAAAAAGTTGACAAAAAAAAGAATATAGCAAAGAAAATGTAAAGAAAAGAATGCACACTGTATTACTAGGGAACAGAATCATTACCCAATGAGGCCATGCTGCAGTAATTTTCCGGCACGATGCTCCGGTACACGGCTCTCTGACTGAGGGCCGGACCTTTCCACTTCCTCTCAGTATAGTCCACAGACAGGAACTGGTACGCTGCAGATCCCTGGAATGACAAGCTTCTATTGCTCAGGGATATTCCCGGCCTGAAGGGCAGCCACATCAGAGTACCAAGAGCCCAGGTCGGGGCCTGGTGGGTAAAGGGGTGAGGGAGGGAGAGAAGCTGGGATGACACATCTAAAAGGACAAGTCCAGGGCCAGACAGAATCCATGAACTCAGCAGGCAGGGCCCAATTCCAGAGGAAGCAATTAAGCAGGGAAACCGCAGGACTAATCTCAGAATCGGCCAGAGCCCTGGAGATGAGCGCTATTTCCCAGGCCACAGACTTGGGAACTCAGGGAAGACAGAGTCCAGCTCACCTGGGGCCTGACCATCCGAAGCACAGTTGCCACTGCCTGGTCTCCTGACTTCCCAGCTTGGGAAAGGACAGGCACCTGAGAAGCACACTGACCTGAGGGAGGAAAGAGAGCTATGAGAAGAAACCCTGCCTCGGCCCCAGTAAGATCTGTATCCCAGTGAGTGGGTTCAAGAGAACCCAGGCAGCTCCACACACTGCCTCTCATCCCCCTTCCATACAGGCATTATTCTGACTGTGCTGTGAATTTTCCACGCAGCTGTTATTCTGAGGGTGCAGAGGGTTCCCTGGTCCAACTGAGAACTGGCCATTCCTCGCAACCCTCACTCGCTTCAAACTCTCTGAAGGAAGCTATACTTCTGCCCACTTTCTTTCTCTATGGCTTCCCTAGCATCAGCCCAGCCTGATTTGCCCCTCACGTTTCTGGCCCCTCATTCCTGATTTCCCTTCCTTCTCTTGGCTTCTCATTATGGACACTGCAGGCGCTCCGGCCTCAGAGCGTCCCTTTTTCTCTGTCAGAGATCTCACGGACTCTCAATGCTCTAATGCCGCTTTCCCAGTTCCAGCTCTCTTCTAGACCCCTATTACAGACTTCTAGTGGCCTACTGGACATTTCATTTGTGTGTCCCTCATCACCTTAAATTCAGTCAAAAATGGACGTTCTTACCAACCTGCTTTCCTGACTACCCAAGTTCTGTCAATGATTCTAGACATCTCTCATTCCCTCTCTGTCCTGAAACTCACATTGATAAATAGTCCCCTACCTAAGCTTTAGTTTCACCATGATCTCTATCAAATTTCTAACTGGCTCCTTTTGGAAAGTGACAATCTGATAATAAAATTCAAAGGGAAAATCAAGGAGTTCTAGCTAAGAGAATACTGGGAAAAAATAAGCAGAAGGATTCATAATTCCAATGTCAAGATTTACTTTACTAAGTAGCAGTCATCAAAGTAATGTAGTGCTGACATAAGGACAGACACACAGATCATTAACAGAATAAGCATCAAGTGACAAACCCATATATCCATAGTTACTTATTTTTGACAAAAGTTCCAAAAACACTGAAAGAAGAAGAACAGACTTTTCAACAAGCGGTGCTCAAACAACTAGATGTGCATACAAAAAGAATAAAGTTGGACCCCTAATGTAGACCATATATGAAAATTATATAGACAGCACAACTTGGCACCTGTTGAATCATGGCCTCATAACTCAGTGCAACACGTCAGAAATGATGCTCACCTTCCCCTGAAACCACCCTCCATCTGCCACCATCACTAAGTACATTTAAAGAAATCACTACCTTCACCCAGAAACCTTCCCCTCTTCGTTATAAACCAGTACCTATTCAACATCTTCCAGTCTCAGCCA
>NW_027397063.1:148058265-148072730 GCF_003265705.2 Callorhinus ursinus
CACAGCACAAACACCTCCTTGCTCAGCTAAAAGATAATGAAGGACTATCCTAGTATCAGAAATAACTTTCACCAGAGTTAAGGGATTTTTGTTGGGCAGTTATTGCTTTAATTGTAGAGTCTGCAATATCTTCTGAGAGTTAAATAGAGGTTCATGATCATAGCCTCATTTGCAGTTGCTCCCAGCCAGGGGAGTGAGGATCTGCCAAACGAAGCAAATTCTGAATCATGACTGCCTTCTGGCAATTCCCATTTGTTTCAATAATGCAAGTTGAGGGGAATTGGCCAGTGAGATGTCTCAGTTTGATTGTGGGCAGTTAGGGGTACAATTAGATAACCCAAAAGGCACTGTCTGATTAAGTGCCAGCCACCTAGGCATTCATAAACCCAAGAAATATGTTTTTCCTCAAAACCGCCACAGAAAATAATAATCCCTGCTAGGGCACACACTCTTCCCATGAAAGTATTATTATTAATGAGTTTATTCACTGGGATTTCTCATTTGCCCAGTTAACCCTTGGATCAATTAGGCTTTCATTGCACTGGGGAAGGTAATTTCCTGTTCTACAATAAAAGGTATAAAATCTAAATGCTTTGCGGATGTGGGTGCATGTGGAGAAATTTGCAGTTCTAGGCTAGGGGTGGTTTATGTTTAGAAAATCATAAGAACATGGTGGTGAGAATGTACGGATTTTGTTTTTCTTCTTCTTCCTCTTCTTTTTTAAACTTAAATTCATTTATTTAACATATAGTGTATTATGAAGTTCAGAGGTAGAGTTCAGTGATTTATCAGCTCCATATAATGTGAGTGCTCATTACATCAATACCCATCACTCAGTTGCCCCATCCCCCCACCCACCTCCCCTCCAGCAACACTCAGTTTATTTCCTATAGTTAGGACTCTGATATATTTGTTATCTCTCTCTGATTTCATTATTTTATCTTTCCCTCTTTTCCCTATGTTCCTCTGCTTCATGATTTAAATTCCACTTATAAGTGAAATCATATAGTATTTTTCTGTCTCTGACCGTCTTGTTTAGTTAGTATAATACCCTGTACCTCCATCCATGTCCTTGCAAATTTCATTCTTTTTGATGTCTGAGTAATGTTCTATTGTATATATATACACCACATTTTATTTTATTTTATTATGTTATTTTAGTCACCATACAATACATCATTAGTTTTTGATGTGGTGATCCACGATCCATTGTTTTCGTATAATACCCAGTGCTCCTTGCAGTATGTGCCCTCCTTAATACCCATCACCGGGCTAACCAATCCCCCCTCCCCACTCCCCTCTAAAACCCTGTTTGTTTCTCAGAGTCCATAGTCTCTCATGGTTCATCTCTCCCTCCGATTCCACCCCCCCTTCATTTTTCCCTTCCTTCTCCTAATGTCCTCCATGCTATTCCTTATGTTCCACAAATAAGGGAAACCATATGATAATGGACTTTCTCTGCTTGACTTAATTCACTTAGCATAATCTCCTCCAGTCCCATCCATGTTGATGTAAAAGTTGGGTATTCATCCTTTCTGATGGCTCAGTAATATTCCATTGTATATATGGACCACATCTTCTTTATCCATTCATCTGTTGAAGGGCATCTTGGCTCTTTCCACAGTTTGGCTATTGCAGATATTGCTGCTATGAACATTGGGGTGCATAGGGCCCTTCTTTTTACTACATCTGTGTCTTTGGGGTAGATACCCAGGAGTGCAATTGCTGGGTCATAGGGTAGCTCTATTTTTAACTTTTTGAGGAAACTCCACACTGGGGTTTTCCAAAGAGACTGTACCAACTTGCATTCCCACCAACAGTGTAAGAGGGTTCCCCTTTCTCCACAACCTCTCCAACATTTGTTGTTTCTTTCCCTGTCCATTTTTGCCATTCTGACTGGTGTAAGGTGGTATCTCAATGTGGTTTTGATTTGAATTTCCCTGATGGCTAATGATGATGAACATTTTTTCATGTGTCTGTTAGCCATTTGTATGTCTTCTTCAGAGAAGTGTCTTTTCATATCTTCTGCCCATTTTTTGACTTGATTATTTGTTTCTTGGGTGTTGAGTTTGAGACGTTCTTTAGAGATCTTGGATACCAGCCCTTTATCTGTAGTGTCATTTGCAAATATCTTCTCCCATTCTG
The DNA here is from genome assembly GCF_003265705.2 of Callorhinus ursinus. Taxonomy (NCBI): domain Eukaryota; kingdom Metazoa; phylum Chordata; class Mammalia; order Carnivora; family Otariidae; genus Callorhinus; species Callorhinus ursinus. The sequence continues at coordinate 148,060,411 of NW_027397063.1, forward strand.
TGGGTTGCCTCTTTGTTTTGTTGACAGTTTCCTCTGCTGTGCAGAAGCTTTTTATCTTGATGAAGTCCCAGAAGCTCATTTTTGCTTTCGTTTCACTAGCTTTTGGAGATGTATCTTGAAAGAAGTTGCTGTGGGCGATGTCAAAGAGGTTACTGCCTGTGTTCTCCTCTAGGATTTTGATGGATTCCTGTCTCACATTGAGGTCTTTCACCCATTTTGAGTTTATCTTTTTGTATGGTGTTAGAGAATGGTCGAGTTTCATTCTTCTGTATATAGCTGTCCAATTTTCCCAGCACCATTTATTGAAGAGACTGTCTTTTTTCCGTTGCATATTTTTTCCTGCTTTGTCAAAGATTATTTGACCATAGAGTTGAGGGTCCATATCTGGGTTCTCTATTCTGTTCATTGGTCTATATGTCTGTTTTTGTGCCAGTACCATGCTGTCTTGGTAATATGGCTTGAAATCAGGCAACATGATGCTGCCAGCTTTGTTTTTCTTTTTCAACATTTCCTTGTCGATTCAGGGTCTTTTCTGATTCCATACAACTTTTAGGATTGTTTATTCTAGCACTTTGAAAAATGTCATTAGAATTTTGATTGGGATGGCATTGAAGGTATAGATTGCTCTGGGTAGCATAGACATTTTAACAATGTTTATTCTTATCCATGAGCATGGAATATTTTTCCATCTTTTTGTGTCTTCTTCACTTTCTTTCATGAGTGTTCTGTAGTTCCTAGAGTATAGATCCTTTATCTCTTTGGTTCGGTTTATTCCAAGTTATCTTATGGTTTTTGGTGCTATTGTAAATGGAATCATTTCCCTAATTTCTCTTTCTACAGTTGCATTGTTAGTGTATAAGAAAGCAACTGATTTCTGTGCATTGATTTTGTATCTTGCCACATTACTGAATTGCTGTATGAGTTCTAGTAATTTGGGGGTGAAGTCTTTTGGGTTTTCCACATAAAGTATCATGTCATCTGTGAAAAGAGGGAGTTTGACTTCTTTTTGCCAATTTGAATACCTTTTATTTCTTTTTGTTGTCTGATTGTTATTGCTAGGACTTCCAGTACTATTTTGAACAATAGTGGTGAGAGTGGGCAATCTTGACATGTTCCTGATCTTAAGGGAAAGGCTTTCAGCTTTTCCCCATTGAGGATAATATTCGCTGTGGGGTTTTCATAGATGGTTTTTATGATTTTGAGGAATGTTCCCTCTATCCCTATACTCTGAAGAGTTTTAATCAGGAAAGGATGTTGTATTTTGTCAAATGCTTTTTCTGCATCAATTGAGAGGACCATATAGTTCTTCTCCCTCCTCTTATTAATGTGTTCTATCACTTTGATTGATTTGCGAATGTTGAACCACCTTTGCATCCTGGGGATAAATCCCACTTGGTGGTGGTGGATGATCCTTTTAATGTATTTTTGGATCCTATTAGCTAGGATTTTGTTGAGGATTTTAGAGCCCATATTCATTGGGGATATTGGTCTGAAATTCTTTTTGATGGGGTCTTTGCCTGGTTTGGGGATTAAGGTAATGCCGGCCTCATAGAATGAGTTTGGAAGTTTTCCTTCTGTTTCTATTTTTTGAAACAGCTTTAGTAGAATAGGTTTTATTTATTGTTTGAATGTTTGGTAGAATTCCCCAGGGAATCCATCAGGCCCTGGACTCTTGTTTTTTGGGAGGTGTTTGATCACTGCTTCAATCTCGTTACTGGTTATTGACCTATTCAGGTTGTCAATTTCTTCCTGTTTCAGTCTTGGCAGCTTATAGGTTTCCAGGAAGGCCTCCATTTCATCCAGATTGCTCAGTTTATTGGCATATAGTTGTTGTTAATAATTTCTAATAATTGTTTCTATTTCCTTGGTGTTAGTCGTGATCTCTCCCTTTTCATTCATAATTTTATTAATTTGGGTCCTTTCTCTTTTCTTTTGGATAAGTCTGGCCAGTGGTTTATTGATCTTATAAATTCTTTCAAAGAACCAACTTCTAGTTTCATTGATCTGATCTCCAGTGTTTCTGGTTTCTAATTCATTGATCTCTGCTCTGATTTTAATTATTTCTCTCCTAATGTGTGTCTTAGGCATCGTTTGTTGCTTTTTCTCTAGTTCTTTAAGGTGTAGAGTTAGTTGGTGAATTCAGGATTTTTCTATTTTTTTGAGTGAGGCTTGGATGGCTATGTATTTCCCCCTTAGGACCACCTTTGCAGTATCCCATAGGTTTTGGACTGATGTGTTTTCATTCTCATTGATTTTTATGAATTGTTTAAGGTCTTTGATTTCCTGGTTGACCCAAACATTCTTGAGCAGAATGGTCTTTACCTTCCAGTGTTTGAATTTCTGCCAATTTTTTTCTTGTGATTGAGTTCCAGTTTTAAAGCATTGTGGTCTGAGAATATGCAGGGAATAATCTCACTCTTTTGGTTGAGAACTGATCTGTGACCCAGTACGTGGTCTATCCTGGAGAAAGTTCCATGTATGCTCGAGAAGAATGAGTATTCTGTTGTTTTAGTGTGGAATGTTCTGTATATATCTATGTGGTCCATCTTGTCCAGTGTATCATGCAAAGCACTTGTTTCCTTGTTGATTTTCTGCTTAGATGATCTGTCCATTGCTGAGAGTGGACTATTGAGGTCTCCTACAATTAACATATTGTTATCAATACGACTCTTTATTTTGGTTAACAGTTGGCTTATGTAGATGGCTGCTCCTATTGCAGGGGCATAGATATTTACAATTGTTAGATCTTCTTGTTGGATAGACCCTTTAAGAATGATATAGTGTCAGGGGCGTCTGGGTGGCTCAGTTGTTAAGTGTCTTCCTTCGGCTCAGGTCATGATATCATGATACCAGTGTCCTAGGATCGAGCCCCGCATTGGGTCCCTGCTCAGCAGGAAGCCTGCTTCTCCCTCTCCCACTCCCCCTGCTTGTGTTCCCTCTCTTGCTGTCTCTCTCTCTCTGTCAAATAAATAAATAAAATCTTTTAAAAAAACCCAATGATATAGTGTCCTTCTGTGTCTCTAATCACAGACTTTAGTTTAAAATCTAATTTGTCTGTTATAAGAATTGCTACCCCAGCTTTCTTTTGAGGTCGGCTGGCATGGAAGATGGATCTCCATCCCTTCACTTTCAGTCTGGATGTATCTTTAGGTTCAAAATGAGTCTCTTGTAGACAGCATATGGATGGATCCTGTCTTTTTATCCAACCTGCAACCCTGTGCCATTCTATGTGAGCATTTAGGCCATTCATGTTGAGAGTGATTATTGAAAGATATGAATTAATTGTCATCATGTTGCCTGTGAAGACATTGTTTTTATAGATTGTCCCTGTAAATTTCTGTTGTATATCAGTCTTGGGGTCTTTCTCCTTTTAAAGAACCCCCCTTAATATTTCTTGCAGGGCTGGCTTAGTGGTCACATATTCTTTCAGTTTCTTCTGGTCGTGGAAGCTCTGCATCTCTCCATCCATTCTAAATGACAGCCTTGCCGGATATAGTATTCTTGGCTGCACGTTCTTCTCATTTAGTATCCTGAATATGTCTTGCCAGGCCTTTCTGGCTTTCCAGGTCTCTGTGGATAGGTCTGACGTTATTCTGATGTTCCTCCCTCTGTACGTAAGGAATCTTTTCCCCCTAACTGCCCTTAAGATGGTTTCCTTGGTTCTAAGATTTGCAAGTTTTACTATTACATGCCGGGGTGTTGGCCTGTTTTCCTTGATCTTGGGAGGGGTCCTCTCTACCTCTAGGACATGAATGTTTGTTTCATTCCCCAGATTAGGGAAGTTCTCAGCTACGATTTGCTCAAATACAGCTTGTAGTCCTCTCTCTCTCTCCTCTCCCTCCGGGATTCCAATCATTCTGACATTGGAATGCTTCATGGTGTCACTTATTTCTCTGATTCTATTTTCATGGATTCTGAGTTGTTTATCCCTGGCCTCCTCTTTTCTCTTTTTATCTATTATATTGTCTTCCAGTTCGCGTATTCGTTCTTCTGCCTCACTTACCCTAGTTGTTAGATTATCTAGATTAGATTGGATCTCATTGATAGCATTTTTAAGTTCTGCCAATTCAGCTTTCATTTCTGCCCTTAGAGACTCTATGTTGCCATTAATTGATTTCTCCATTCTAGCTATTGTCTTCTCAATTACTAGCCTGAATTCCATCTCCAACATCTTGGTTATATCTGCATCCATTTGTAAATCTGCAGCATAAGTCATAATTTCTGAGTCTTTTCTATTTTGGGGGTTCCTCCTCCTAGTCATTCTGTTGATGTGTGGTTGAGGGAATGTATAGAGTCCAAATTATTGACCAGAACTCAAGCAAGATGCAGCTGTTTTCTAGGGACCTTAGGGTTGCTGGCCTCTTGTTCTCCTAGCCTGTCTTCTGGGGGAGGGGCCTGCCATGCTGTTACTTAGGCAACTCTGTTTGGGCAGAGTTGCCCTGCCCTCCTGTGGCAGGGGATGGGCTCAGTGGGAATCAGTTTTGGGGGCTTTTGTTCTCTGGCGGCTTTCTGTGTCTCTTCTGAGAGTCAGAGCAGAAGAGACCATTTCCAACCCTCTGTCTCAGAGCAGAGAGATCGCAGTCTATTCTTCAGTGAGCTCTCCAGGCCACACTATCTCCGTTTCTGTCTGTGCTGCTATAAATTGCAGCGTCCTGGGTTGTGCGCCCCTCCGCAGCGCTCCCAGGCCTGCCTCCAGGTTGGGGCATGTCTCTGCCCTTTGTGTTTCTAAAACTGGCAGCCGCTCCCAGTTCGAAAGCGCGACCCTGCTGCTGCGGGTTCCCATCCTGGGGGCTGCCCTAAAGTCCTTTCCCAGCCGCTACCGGTCTGCGAGTCTGTGCCCCATCCCCAGAACCCAAGGCTGTTGCTCACCAGTGATGTAGGATCCCCACGGCCAGGCACCCACCCGCTGCCGTTTATCCTCCGATATCTGCCCACGGAATCACAGCTCCCCGCTTTGTACCTTGAAACCAACCACCTGCGATATTCTGTTTGTAGAGATCCAGATCTTCTTACATCTCAGCCTGATTTCATGGGTGCTCAGAGTGGTCTGGTAGATATCCAGCTCAATTCCGGGGGCCAGTTGGAATAGGGTCCCCTACTCCTCCGCCATCTTTCCTCCTCCTACACCACATTTTAATTATCTATTCATCTATCAGGGGACATTTTGACTCTTCCCATATTTTGGCTATTGTGGACATAGTTGGTATAAACACCAGGGTGCAGGTGCCGCTTTGAATCACTATGTTTGTATCCTTTGAATAAATACCTAGTAGTGCAATTGCTGGGTCATAGGGTAGCTCTATTTTTAACTTTTTGAGGAAGCTTCATAGTGTATTGCAGAGTTGGAGCACCAGTTTGCATTCCCACCAACAGTATAACAGTCCCCTTTCTCTACAGCCTCCCAATGTCTGTTGTTTCCTGAGTTGTTTTTTTAGCCATTCTGACTTGTGTGAGGTGGTATCTCATTGTGGCTTTGATTTTTACTTCCCTGGTGGAGAGTGATGTTGAAAATTTTTCTTCTGCCTGGTGGCCATTTGTATGTCTTCTTTGGAATAATGTCTGTTTATGCCTTTTGCCCATTTATTGACTGGATTATTTGTTTTTTGGGTGTTGAGTTCGATAAGTTCTTCATAGATTTTGGATACTAGCCCTTTATCTTTTTTAAAATTTAAATTAAATTCAATTAGTACATCATTAGTTTCAGATGTAGAGTTCAGTAATTCATCAGTTGCATATAACACCCAGTGCTCATCATATCACATGCCCTCCTTAATACTCATCACCTAATTACCCCATCCCCCATCAACCTCCCCTCCAGTAACCCTCAATTTATTTCCTAGAGCTAAGAGTCTCTCATGGTTTGTTTACCTCTCTGATTTCTTCCCATTCAGTTTTCTCTCCCTTCCCCTATGACCTCTGTGATATTTATTTTTTCCTCATATGAGTACAACCATATGATAATTATCTTTCTCTGATTGACTTATTTTGCTGAGCATAATACCCTCCATTTCCATCCATGTCAGTGTAAATGGTAAGATTTCATCCTTTCTAATGGCTGAGTAATATATATGCCACATCTTCTTTATCCATTCATCTGTCGATGGACATCTTGGCTCTTTCCATAGTTTGGCTATTGTAGACACTGCTGCTATAAACATTGGGGTGCAGGTTCCCCTTAGGAGCAATACCTTTGTATCTTTGAGGTAAATAACTGGTAGTATAATTGCTGGGTCATAGGGTAGCTCTATTTTTAACTCCTTGAGGAACCTCCATGCTGTTTTCCAGAGTGGCTGTATCAGATTGCATTCCTACCAAGAGTGTAAGAGGGTTCCCCTTTCTCCCCATCTTCCCAATGTCTGTTGTATCCTGAATTGTTAATTTTAGCCATTCTGACTGGTGTGAGGTGGTATCTCATTGTGGTTTGGATTTGTATTTTCCTGATGCCAAGGGATGTGGAGTATTTTTTCATGTGTCTGTTGGCCATTTGTATGTCTTCATTAGAGAATGGCTGTTCATGTCATCTGTCCATTTCTTGACTGGATTATTTGTTTTTTTGGGTGTTGAGTTTGATAAGTTCTTTATCAGTTTTGGATATTAGCCATTTATCTGATAGGACATTTGCAAATATCTTCTCCCATTTTGTAGGTTGCCTTTTAGTTTTGTTGACTGTTTCCTTTGCTGAGCAGAAGTTTTTCTCTTGATGAAATCCCAATAGTTCATGTTTGCTTTTGTTTCCCTTGCCTTTGGAGATATGTCTTGCAAGAATTTGCTGTAGCCAAGGTAGAAGAGATTGCTGTCTGTGTTCTCCTCCAGAATTTTGATGAATTTCTGTCTCATGTTGAACTCTTTCATCCCTTCTGAGTTTATTTTTGTGTATGGTATAAAAGAATGGTCCAGTTTCATTTTTCTACATGTGGCTGTCCAATTTTCCCAACACCATTTGTTGAAGAGACTGTCTTTTTTTTCCCAGTGGTTATCCTTCTCTACTTTGTAGAGGATTAGTTGACCATAGAATTGAGGGTCCACTTCTGGGTTCTCTATTCTGTTCCATTGTGTCAGTTTTTGTGCCAGTACCATACTGTCTTGATGATTACAGATTTGTAATTTAGTTTGAAGTCTGGCATTGTGATGCCTGCAGCTTTGGTTTTCTTTGTCAACATTCTTTTGGCTAATTGGGGTCTTTTCTGATTTCATACAAATTTTGGGATTATTTGTTCCAGCTCTGTGAAAAATGCCGATGTTATTTTGATAGGAATTGCCTTGAGTATGTAGTTTTCTTTCAGTAGCATAGACATTTTAACAATACTTGTTCTTCTAGTCCATGAGCATGGAATGTTTTTCCATTTTCTGATACCTTCCTCAATTTCTTTCATACAGGTTCTACTGTTATCAGAATACAGGTCCTTTGCCTCTTTGGTTAGGTTTAGTCATAGGTTTTATGGGTTTTGGTGCAATCATAAATGGGATCAGTTCCTTGATTTCTCTTTCTTCTGCCTCATTGTTAGTGTATGAAAATGAAACTGTCTTCTGTGCATTGATTTTATAGCCTGCCAATTTGCTGAATTCCTGGATCAGTTCTAGCAATTTTGGGGTGGAGTCTTTTGGGTTTTCTACATAAAGTATCATGGCATCTGCAAAGAGAGAGAGTTTTACTACTTCTTTGTGAATTTGAATGCCTTTAATTACTTTTTGTTGTCTGATTGCTGAGACTAGGACTTCCAGTACTATGTTGAACAATAATGGTGAGAGTAGGCATCCCTGTTGTCTTCCTGACCTTAGGGGAAAAGCTCTCAGTTTTTCCCCATTGAGAATGGTACTGGCTGTGGACTTCTTGTAGATGGATTTTATGATACTGTGGTATGTTCCTTCTATCCCCACACTGTGGAGAATTTTAATCAAGAAAGGATGTTGTATTTGGGCAAATGTTTTTTCTTCATCAATTGAGAGGATCATATGGTTTTTTCCTTTCTTTTATTAATCTGATGTATCATGTTGATTGATTTGCAGATGTTGAACCACCCTTGTAGCCCAGGAATAAATGCCACTTGGGGGGAATAATCCTTTTAATGTACTGTTGGATCCTATTGGCTAGTATCTTGGAATTTTGACATCCATGTTCATCAGGGATATTCGTCTGTAATTCTCCTTTTGATAGGGTCTTTGTCTGTTTAGGGGATCAAGTAATGCTGGTCTCATATGATGAGTTTGGAAGTTTTCCTTCCATTTCTATTTTTTGGAACAGCTCAGAAGTTCTTTAAATGTTTGGTAGAATTCCGCTGGGAAGCCATCTGGCCCTGGGCTCTTGTTTTTTGGGAGGTTTTTGATTACTGCTTCCATTTCCTTGCTGGTTATGGGTCTGTTCAGGTTTTCTATTTCTTTCTGTTTCAGTTTTGGTAGTTTATAAATTTCCAGGAATGCATCCATTTCTTCCAGATTGCCTGATTTGTTGACATACAGTTTCTTATTATATCTTCTTAAAATTGTATTTCTTCACTGTTGGTTGTGATCTCTCCTCTTTCATTCATGATTTTATCAATTTGGGTCCTTTCTCTTTTCTCTTGGATAAGTCTAGCTATGGTTTTTTTTTTTTTAAATCTTATTAATTCTTTCAAATAACCCACTTCTAGTTTCATTGATCTGTTCTACTCTTCTTTTGGTTTCTATTTCATTGATTTCTGCTCTAATCCTTATTATTTCCTTCTCCTGCTTGGTTTAGGCTTTATTTGTTGTTCTTTCTCCAGGTCCTTTAGGTGTAAGGTTAGCTTGTATATTTTGAGACTTTTCTAATTTTTTGAGAAAGGCTTGTATTGCTATATGCTTTCCTCTTAAGACCAGCTTTGCTGTATTCCAAAGGTTTTGAACAGTTGTGTTTTCATTTGTTTCCATGAATTTTTAAAATTCTTCTTTAATTTTCTGGTTGACCCATTCATTGTTTAGTAGGATGCTCTTTAACCTCCAAGTGTTTGAATTCTTTTCCAGACTCCTCTTGTGATTAAGTTCATATTTCAAACCATCGTGGTCTGAAAATATGCAGGGAACAATCCCAAATTTTGGTTTTGTTTGAGACCTGATTTTTGACCCAGGATGTGATCTATTCTGGAAAATGTTCCATGTGCACTTGAGAAGAATGTGTATTCTGTTGCTTTAGGATGGAATGCTCTGTATATATCTGTGAAGTCCATCTGGTCCAGTGTCATTCAAAGTCCTTGATTCCTATTGATCTTCTGCTTAGATGATCTGTCCATTGCTGTGAGTGGGGTGTTGAAATCCCTACTATTATTGTATTATTATCAATGTGTTTCTTTAATTTGGTTATTAATTGGTTTATATAATTGGCTGTTCCCAAGTTTGGAGCATAAATATTGATAATTTTTAGATCTTCTTGTTGGATTGACCCTTTAAGTATGATATAGTGTCCCTCTTAAACCTTTACTACAGTCTTTGGTTTAAAATCTAATTTGTTTGACATGAGGACTGCTACCCCAGCTTTCTTTTGATGTCCATTGGCATGATAAATAGTTCTCCACCCACTCATGTTCAATATGGAGGTGTCTGTAAGTCTAAAATGAGTCTCTTATAGCCAGCATATGGATGGGTCTTAATTATTTATTCAATCTGTGTCTTTTGATTGGAGCATTTAGCCCATTTATATTCGGAGTAACTATTGAAAGATATTAATTTAGTGCCATTGTGTTACCTGTAAATTCCCTATTACTGTAGATTGCCTCTGTTGCTTTCTTGTCTATGTTACTTTTGGGCTCTCTCTTTACTTACAGGATCCCCTTTAATATTTCTTGCAGGGCTGGTTTAGTGATCACAAATTCTTTTAATTTCTCTTTGTCCTGGAAGCTCTTTATCTCTCCTTCCATTCTGAATGACAGCCTTGCTGGATAAAATATTCTCAGCTGCATATTTTTCTCATTTACTACCCTGAATATATCACCCCATCCCTCTTTGGCCTACCAGTTCTCTGTGGATAGGTCTGCTGCCAGTCTAATTTTCCTACCCCTGGAGATTAAGAACATCTAGTCTTGAGCTGCTTGCAGGATTTTCTCTTTATCTCTGAAATTTGCAAGCTTCACTGTTATATGTCAGGGTGTTGATCTATTTTTATTGATTTTGAGGGGGGTTCTCTCTACCTTTTGGACTTGAACGCCTTTTCCTTCCTCAGATTAAGGAAGTTCTCAGCTATTCTTTGCTCAAATATACTTTCTGTCCCTCTCTTTCTTTCTTCTCTGGGGACCCCAATAATTCTAATTTTTTTTTGCTTTGTGGTATCACTGATTTCTCAAAGTGTCCCTTCATGGTTCATTAGTTGTTTTTCTTTCTTTTCCTCAGTTTCCTTCCTTTTCATCATCTTGTCTTCTATGTTACTGACTCTTCTGCCTCATTTACCCTAGCTGTTAGAGCATCCATTTTAGACTGCATCTCAGTTAGAGCATTTTTAATTTTGACCTTCTTATATTTTATCTGTGCACTCATAGCTTCTCTAGTGTCTTTTATGCTTTTTACAACCCCAGCCAGTAACTTTATAATCATTACCCTGAATTCCAGATCTGACATTTTATTTATATCTATATAAATTAGATCTGTGGCAGAGAGTATTACCTCTGGTTTTTTTTGGTGTTGTTGCAAACTCCTCCTTTTATTCATTTTTTCCCAGAGAAGAATGGATAAACAAGAAACCAGATCAAAAATATCAACCACTACCCATGTGAAATACACATTAGACAAATTGTAAGAGGTAGACCCAAAGAAGAAAAGAAAAAGAAAACAAAAGGGAAAAAGGAAAGATTATAATCTCCCAGGTAGACAAAACAGGGTGATCCACTTGGTTCTGGGTGTATTTTGGTCGGTTTGTTAGAAGACACTAAGTCCAAAAATTGTAAGGAAAGCAAAACTTACATACATGCAAAAATAAAATTGAATATAATGAAAGGAAGCAAAAAATGAAGAATATATATATAAAATGTAAACGTGAAAATGAAAGTTAAAAAAAAACAAAGAGTTGATAAAATAAGAAACTAGTTGAAAAGGAGAAAAGGAAAAACTAAAAGGAATATTTTAAACTGAGATATAAAAGAATCATGAGAAAAAACCCCTCAAATTCCATATATTATTTTCCCCTAGCACTGGAGTTTTGCAGTTCTGTGTGCTCTGTAAACCTGGTATTCACCTGATGTTCCAGCTGGTCTTCTGAGGGAGGGACCGGCTGTGCTGATTCTCAGGTGTCTTTGCCTGGGCAGAGTTGCACCACCCCTTGCCAGGGGGCTGGGCTCATTGTAAACTGCTTGGTTGCTCTATGTGGCTTTTGTTTCCTGAAGGCTTTCCCCACCAATTTAGAGGATGAAAATAAAAATGGCTGCACCCTAATCTCCAGCCCTGGAGCTGAAAGATCTTGGGCCCCTTTTCCCCCTCAGTGAAAAGCAGTCTTCACTTTTGTGTATGCCAAACTCTGCAGACTCCTGAGATGCACACCTGTGCCAAACCTCTTGCAGAAGGTGGAGGGTTGCTGTGTTTCTGTCCTTTGTAGGGCACCTGTATGGAGAGTTGTCACCCAATCATGCTGCAGTTCACAGTTTATGGCAAATCGAGGTGAGAGCCCCCTCCTGGGATCACTGAACTTAACCAGTTTCCCTGCTTTGATGCCTGGGAACTCTGTTGACTCAGGCATGCCCATTCTTTCTGTGACCCTGGGAATCCTGAGACCACACTGTCCTACCTAGGATTCTGCCCACTTTGTTTCCTGAGCACCTTTCAGGCAGGGGTGTCTCTCACTGGAACAGACTTCTAAAACTTCTGATTTTGTGCTCCAAGGCTATGTCACTTTCCAGTAGCCAACTTACAGAGGTTACCTCCCCCTCCCCCCAACCCCCGCCATTTATCTTCTGATATATCCCCTCACATTCACTTCTCTACACCTCCTACCTTGCAAAAAGTGGTCACTTTTCTATTTGTAGGATTCCAGCAATTCTTTTCTTTCTTTTTTCTAAATTTGATTTTATTATGTTATGTTAATCACCATACATTACAGCATTAGTTTTTGATGTAGTGTTCCATGATTCATTGTTTGCATATAATACCCAGTGCTCCGTTCAATATGTGTCCTCTTTAATACTGATCACCAGGCTAACCCATCCCCCCACACCCCTCCCCTCTAGAACCCTCCATTTGTTTCTGAGTCCATAGTCTTTCATGGTTCGTCTCCCCCCTCTGATCTCTGCCTCTTCATTTATCCCTTCCTACTATCTTCTTCTTCTTCTTCTTTCTCCTTCTTCTTCTTCTTCTTCTTCTTCTTCTTCTTCTTCTTCTTCTTCTTC